>NC_132839.1:6486904-6798809 GCF_048164855.1 Canis lupus baileyi | reverse complement strand
AGGGAAATGATTCCAAAGAGAAACGTGGAACTCTAGGAATAAGAATACAACAAATAATGTAAATAATGTGGTAAATGAGTCTATAATTCACCTTTCATGTTTTCTAAGTGAATATGGATGATAAAAGCAAAATAAAATTGTGCAGGTGATTAAGACAGTGTAGATATTCAGGTTCTATGTTTTACTTGTGATTGTATAATATTAACTCTAATTAGACTAAAGTACATGTATTTATCCCTTAGAAATAACCATTAGAAAAAAAAAAGAAATAACCACTAGAAAACTGAAACAACAAAATATAGCCAATAAGCCAGTAAGTAGATTAAAATTAGATAATAAGGGGATCCCTGGGTGGCGCAGTGGTTTGGCGCCTGCCTTTGGCCCAGGGCGCGATCCTGGAGACCCGGGATCGAATCCCACTTCGGGCTCCCGGTGCATGGAGCCTGCTTCTCCCTCTGCCTGTGTCTCTGCCTCTCTCTCTGTGTGTGAAATAAATAAATAAAAAGAAGCTGCTTCTTTAAAAAAAAAATTAGATAATAAAATATAAGTAATAAAAAAATAAAAGGTAAGCAAAGAGCAGAGGGTAAAAATATAAACAGAAGACAAATAATTACATGGTAGACCTATATCCTACTGTATCAATAATTATATTAAATACAAATGGTACAAACACATCAATTCAAAAACAGATTCTCAAATTATGATTTTTAATAAATGCATCCAACTTTATATTGCCTACAAGAAACCCACTTTATTTATAATAATGTAAATAGGTTAAAAGTAAATAATAGAAAAGTTATGCCATGTAACCACTGATCCAAAGGAAGTAGGAGTGGCTATATTAATATCAGATTATATTTCAGAACAAAGAATATTACCAGGATATTCAAATGATATCATAATCTTAGGGACGCCTGGATGGCTCAGCGGTTTAGCGCCTACCTTCGGCCCAGGGCGTGATCCTGGAGTCCTGGGATCGAGTCGCACAGAGGGCTCCCCGCATGGAGCCTCTTCTCCCTCTGCCTGTCTCTACCTCTCTCTCTCTCTCTCTCTCTCTGTGTCACTAATGAATAAATAAATAAAATCTTTTTTTAAAAATGATATCATAATCTTAAATGGCTCAATTAATCAAGAAAATAAACAATCACAAATATATATGCAGCTCACAGAGCTTCAAAATATGTGAAGCAATAACTGATACAACTACAAGGAAAACGCATGTGCATTTAGACAAGACAAATACTATCAGAGAAGAACATGGCAGAAGGTGAACGTACAAAATGAAGGTCTATCAAACCAACTGAGCTAATTTGAATGAAAACACTGTAAAAATGTGAGTCATTAAAAAAATTAAAATCTACAAAAGATGCTACAGTGGTTGGGATACAGGATTTTCCTAAGCAAACCGAGATGACATGTATGGCCATCTCTCCCATGACTTGTATCTATGACTTCCATAATCCCCCTTAATAAATGTCACATAATTTACCTAGTGCTCATACTAAAAACCTATGGCTCACTTTGTCATCTTTCCTTCACACCCCATATCCAATCTATCAGCAAGCTCTATTAATTCTAACATCAGAGTGTGATAGTATCCAATGCTTCTCACTACCTCCACAATCTCTCTTAATCCAAGTCACTATAATTTCTCATCTTCATTACTGCAATAGCCTTCTAACTGCTTTACTAGCTTTCACTATTGTAGTTCTTCCACATTTTATTTTCTCTGGAACAGCCAGATTGGTCTGTCTAAAACTTAAATTGGACTCTGTCATCCTTATGCTCAGTATTTTCCTATGGCTTCTCCATGACAAAAGAGAATGAAATAGAAACTTCATGATATCAATCTACAAGACACTGGATGATTTGGCCTCTTTCTAATGGATCATTTTATGTAAAATATGGTTTCTTTCTAATAGACCATTTTATGTAAAATAATGTTCCTTCCCTAATCAACTCTGTCTCCCATCTAGCATCATTTTTCTATTTTTCTTCATAATATAACATGTGGTACTCTCAATATGTATCACATATTTATTAGTTCACTGCCTGTCTTTTCATGAGGATGGGGAATGTGTCTACATTGTACATCTGTGTATTCACCACATCTAAAAGAATACCTAGACAAGGGCAAACTAAATAAACATGTTTTGAATAAAATAATGAGCTATAATTATTCACTTACTATGTTTCAAGAGTCATGCTAAGAACTGAACATAAATAACGCTATCCGACCATTATATGAATATTTTAAAGCAAATATAATTTATTGGTTTTATAATGAATAAATTGTAAATACAATTTTTTTAGTATTTTCCTGAAGTTCAAATAACTAGTTAGTGATAGAAATAAGATTCAGACTAGAAAAAAAAAGATTCTGACTAGACCTCTTTATTATTCCTACATTTCAACAAATGTGTTACACATATCTAAGCTATTGCAAGCAAGATTTTATGCAACAGACTGGTATATGCCTTTGTTAGTGCCTGTATTTTTCTTACGTGTACTTTAAAATAACATATTTACTAGAATAGCTAACTGGTGAGTTCACAGATGTTATTGCTTAGAGCAAGGTTAAATTCACTTCAGTATAAAATGTGAGGCACCCCTTTCAGGAGTAGGATGTCCAGTTTTCTACAGAAAAATTCTCACTACTAACCACTTAAAATTGTTTCATAAGATCTTTTAAAATATGTTATTTTAGAGGACCTGAATGAACTAAGTGAAGAATAAGAGAAATTTGGGGGGCCCAGAATAGATGGCAAATATAAATACAGAAAGGTAAATGAAAGGTAATAGGCATTGTACTAGACATCTACTAATTCCTGGTAGCCTAGAGCTTGGGTTTCCATGTGGGACTAGAGATCAAATTTGAGATCCATGCCAAGTGGGGATGTAGGTATAGAGATCTTTCAACATAGTTAGAATCATCTAAACGTGTCTCTCCAGTGGTGAACTAGTAAGAAATCTAACCTACTAATGAATAGAGAAATCTGCCAATTTTGACTTAAAGCTTTAAATTAAACAGAAATTTTTTAAAAAGCATCCTCTGAGAGCTCCCAATGACATGGTTCTCAGACAGGAATTTATTCTACATGTGAGGCATAAAAACTGAGAGCTGAAATTTTCATTTAAAGTGATCTTGGTTTGTAACATCCATGATAACCTGATATAAGCAAAGACAAACCCTAACTGGAAAATGCATTTAAAATCTATAGATTAAAAATTACTCTCAGATAAAAGTCAAAGTTTTATAATGTCTAAGAAAGAAAGAGAAAGAAAAGAATAATAATAAAGATCATATCAGAAAGTAGGAGAAATATGAGAAATTTAATGAGGACCATCAAGAAAAAACCTGCAAAAGAAGATACCCAAAATGCAAATATTAATATTTTATATATAAAATATGAAATGAACATTGTTAAGGAACAAGAAATGGTAAAACATCATTAAGCAAACTTAAAGAAAATCTCTATACTTCTGGAAATAAAGAATAAATATTCTTTTTTTTTTTTTTTTAATTTTTTTTTAAATTTTTATTTATTTATGATAGTCACAGAGAGAGAGAGAGAGAGAGAGGCAGAGACATAGGCAGAGGGAGAAGCAGGCTCCATGCACCGGGAGCCCGATGTGGGATTCGATCCCGGGTCTCCAGGATCGCGCCCTGGGCCAAAGGCAGGCGCCAAACCGCTGCGCCACCCAGGGATCCCAAGAATAAATATTCACATCTCAAGTGACAAGTAAAATATTAGGCTAGACACAGTTGAAGAGAAAATAGATTTGAAGAAATTAGAATCACAGTGGCAAAAAAAAAAAAAAAAAAAAAAAAAAAGGTATAATGAAGAAAAAAAATGGTTTTGGTCCCAGGAAGGAGAGATTTCAGGACTCACTCGCACCAGAAGGACAGAAGAGAAAGAAATGGAAAAATACAGTAATAATGAGATTAAGATTATGAGTTTCTTATAAACAATTAAACATAACTATCCTTAGATTGAGAAAGACATATTTCAAGCAGATCAAAAAAATCTATTCAAACAATAAATATTGAAAGAATACCTTAAAAACAAAGAATATTTTAAAACAATATTCTAAAAAAGAAGCTTTTTTAAAAAAAAAATCAAGGACGGATTTCTTATAAAGGAATGAAAAGTTAGATAATATGACTTCTCAAAACCAACAAAAAAAGAAACAGGACAAAATTTTGATTAGGGAATGCATAATGACATAACAACTATAGTTGACTATAGTTTCCAAATGAAAGTGAAAAAAAAGTAAAAAGACATACAAGATCTTTGCATCAAAATCCACTTATTAAAAGTGCTTTTAAACTCTTTATTTCAAGAAAAAGAAAATTATTCCAGAAGGTACTTCCTAGGTACAAATAAAAATGTTGAACAAGAAAATAATAAATATGTAAGTAAATGAAAAACATTTTAAAAATATAAGTTGTATACAAATCAATTTGAAGGACATCTAAAAAATATCTCAGATGTATGTGCACATGGCATATACCAGGATGGCAGTACAATGATGGCTGTTAGTGGGGACGCTCTGCTCCATGATTCTGTGCCATGAAATAACATCAAAGAATTTCCTTACCCTTTAGATTACAATCTACACACGTCAGTTAAGCTCTGAATTAAATATCCTACATATGGTGGTGTCATAATTATAGTTCACTACCATGAACTATTAATGGACATATTTCAGTGCAGAATAAAATCTCAAGAAATGTTTGATAAATGAATGAAAGCTTCCAATAACTATATAAAATATTTCAATTTTAAGTATATTTCTTTCCTTTTGATTATAAAAGATTATGTTGACAGTAATTCTTCTATTTCATTATATAAATATAAAATATTGTATAAGATGTTAAATAATACATGCATTAGTACATTCATACATATGGTTTCCAATTATAAAAAGTATCAGCTATATTCAACATTTAAACTTGAATATTTTAAGAATATGTAGTTGGTTGTGCTTGCCCAAGTATTCATGGTGTGACAGAGAATGAGCTATATTTGTTCATTATAACTCACAACAAGGAAGGAATCCTGCCTCAAGCAAAAATATTAGGCATCTATATATAGTTTGTCATAAGATTTGCAACAATAATTCCATTATTACACTATGATAATGCCAGGAGGTGAACTAGGTGTGATAATAAATTAACTTTATTTACATGGCATGTTCGTAAGTGAAGACAATCTAATTAGATCAACTTTAATTATCTCTAGAGGGAAAAAGAGTTGTTATTGATTGGTTTGTGAAAGGACAGTAAGATAATTCATTAAAGTTGTTTTCTTATTTGCCAACTTTAACTATAAAAGGCTTAAAGCACAGCTTTGGTTAGAACTAAATTCTATTTCTATGTAGATGTGATAAAGAAACATTTTTTCCCTTCCTTTGTTTCTCAGCTTAGGTATGATCTCCTTATGACCTGTTTTGTCTTACAGTCAGGGAATTTATAAATTACTATGCCCTTATTTTTATCTCAATTCAGAATTTGGATGTGGGAGCACCATATACAAATTTCAAATCTTAAAGTGAATTTGGTGTTCAATATGGTGATAAGTTTGACAGCTCCTGAATAGGCCACTTTTAATAGACAAAATGAATACCCATGCTCCAGTATATAAGCCACATATTTTATTTTATTTTTACAAATACCCTAAATTATGATAGAACCTCTCTACATCTTCAGAGTTGATTTTTATGTTATTCAAAATTAGCATAAACTGTGAGATAATCTGTCATAGGGTTGTCTAACTTCCTTTTGGTAATTCTAATCTGGTTTCTTTGTCAGTCTCAGATCCCATCTATGTCTCCTTTGGCTGATTACTAATAATGAACTCCCTTCTCTTTACTTTTACACTGTTTTAATTTAGAGGACAACAATAAAAAAGTACAGAAGAGTAATATGATTTCACAGTTCAAGAGGATAAAACTAATAAACAAATAGGGTCATCAGAGAATCATCAATGTTTATTCAACTATTGAGTTACACATTCTGAAACTTATTTGTCTGAATACAGAAGAACATTTTGAATGTAGTTTATTCTCAATACATATTAATTTGGAAAGGGAATTTATGTATCAGCTACTAAACTGTTAGGTGGCAAGGTGATATTTACTACCTCCATTCAGGGATTCTTTTATTCTGTGATGATGATGATGCTACTTCAATATCAAAGTAATTATTAATTTGGCCTAAGAAAAATATTTTGTGTGAATTTTCCCAATATAATTATTGAATATACAAACATTCTACTGAGATCTTTGAAGTCTGATGAAAGGTATTAAAGGATTTCACCATAATGTCCAAAAGGATGATTTAATATAATAACTACAGAATTATGCATCTAGATAAAGTGAGATTTAAAAAATGTGGCTTTTATATTTGGAATTTACATTAGAATATTGAAATTTTACAGCTTTACCATAATTTTAAGAGCTGATTATTATTAGGCCACTGAACTTAAGAAAACTCATTTCAGAAATATTATTCTACCAACCATGCATACTGTTCCTTTATGACTTAACAATCAATTTTATTTTTTCATTCCAATATGTCTTTTTGATTGTTCTTCTCAGCTTAACTGTGATAAAATGACATGACTACACTGACAGTAAAATAAAAATACTCATTATCTATACATAAGGTGCAAAAAAATCTGTTATAAACTTTCTCTATGTAAAAATAAATTGAATATGGTCACCTAATAGTATCAGTGGATAGCAGGCAGAGTTAAACAAAAGATCAGATGGTTTACATGTGCCATTTGGATAAATCAAAGGTTTTATTGGAATATTTTCAGAAGTAAAATTTTTTCAGATAACAAGAAAGCTATATAGTAAATATAGGGAAGGTAAAAGAAAATTTTTCCTAATTTTTGTGTCTGTTAGAAATGAAAATCCCAAAAATGGTCTCAAATGATTTTTCTTAATAGTTTTGTGTAACTACAGGTGATTTCTAGAGTGTCTGACATCAGATTCTGTGTATTAGCCTAAATGTAACCAACCTAACCTGTCTCATATGCAGAAAACTCAACTCATTGGGGCCAACTATAAGTAGAGTCTTTTTAGGCTCTATACATGCTGTATACAAAGGGCATTACAGATTGAACTGTGTCCCTCAGAAAGATATGTTGACATAATAATTCCCAGTACCTCAGAATGTGACTTTCTTTGGAAATAGAGTCTTTGTAGGTGTAATTAGTTAAGTCAACATGTGGTCACAATGGAGTTAAGTGGGCCCTTAATCCAATATGACTGGTGTCCTTAAAAGAGATACGGGGAGAAGACAGCATGTGAAGATATAGACATATAGGAAAAATGCCATGTGACAATTAGGCAGAGACTGAAATGTGGCTGCAAGCCAAGGAACACCAAAGACAGCCACCCTCAGAAGCTAGGCGATGTGCGGAAGGATTCTTTCCTGTAGGTAACAGAGAAGGAGTATGGCCTGGCAACACATTGATTTTCCACTTCTAACCTCTAGAGCTATAAGACAATAGATTTCTGTTGTGTGAGGCCACGCAGTTTCTGGGACTTTGTCAGGGCAGTAGCTCCTTAGTGGGATTTTATATATGCTAATTCCCAAATAGAGTCAAATAAGCCAATTTCTCTTTGGACTTGGTATACTCACAGAGTGAATCCAAGGTGTTACTGGTTCCCCTACCATCAAAGATAAATTCATGTTGCAAAGAAATCTACAGGAATGAGGAGGAATGTGTGAAATAGGACAGGGGAACCAAAGGGACCCCACAAAAGAAAAGGCTGACTTTTTCCTGTGCTTTTTTGCTGCTTCTCTTCTTACTAAGATGCGCACCCCTACATTGCACATGCCTTAATGGATGTCCACCTTGCAAAGGTCAAGGAGTTAATGATTTCTTTGGAGTTTTCCAGCACAGAAGATAACATGTAAGGACTGTCTGGGTTACCATGAACATTTTCAAGACCACTGACTCCAAACACTTTGACACCAAGAGCCCTGGCTACAGGCATAGATGACTTATGGAGGACACTTGAGCACTCGTCCTTGTCCAATCAGTTCCTTGATGCCTGAGAGGACACGCACACCAGATCAGTGTCCTCAGTAAAAACTTCAGACTCCAAGCAAATATGAGGCTCATATGTCTTTTCCTTTCTGAATCGCCCAGATACTCTGTGTATCTGCTCTATGTCTTCAATAAACGCTGCTCTTACTTCCTCCTGGCTGGTCCTGCAGGTCCCACTCTGGGTCCTTGAACCAGGCCTGCCTGCATCAAAACTACCCCAAAACTTTTTCTCACAGACTAGAAGATGGCAACATGTAAGTACTGATGGTTCTAATCTATAGGTTTGTTTTGGTATTGCTGTGTTTTAATTTTGCTTTTTTTTCATCTAAATCTCCCTAATAAGTTCCACATGGATGGATTAGCAATAATTTGTTTTACATTATCCATTTTTAATACACATTTTATATGCTTCACAAATAAATTCTTGTAAAATAAAATTCAACATAAAGAGGATAATTATCCATAAACTTCCTGCAATCTAAAATCTATACATACAACTCAATTTAGATGAAAATATGAAAAGTATTCCTAGAACCCCTCTTTTTGCAGATGTCATGCTGTGCAAACATGATAGTATTTCTTATGTCAGCAACCTTCCAACATGAGAGGACACAAAGGAATTTCAGCAAACAATTTTATGTATTTACTTTTTTCCTGCACTAAGTACTAGACTTTAAAATTATTCTAGAATTATGCGTATCTTGCTATGGTGAGAAGGAGCATCCTGATTTTTACTAAAGTGGAAAAAAAAGGAATAAATCAATGTTTGAGTTTTTAAAAGTATAACCCAATTAAGAAAATAAATGGATACTCAGTGTTTACAACAATTTATTAGGCTTTGAAAAAAAAAGATGAAGGACAAAAGTTAAGCTGAAGTACCTATTCACTACAACCTCATTGGCAAAGGCTGTTTAACATACAGCATCCCTTTGTATCCATAGTTGGAAAAAATTTGGATTTAATTTCTGGCTCTCTCATTTACAAGTTGCGTCCATATTAGCAATTTATATAAATCCCTAAGAGTCTCAATTTCCTTCTGTAAAGTAGATACATTAATAATAACATACAGATTTTTTTATGAGAATTAAGTAAGAAAATATATGTAAAGAACTTAGCACAATTCCTGATGTGAAAATATTCTCTCCGATAAAAACCAACCACAATTATAAGATAACAAAAGATTTTAAAAAGGAAAATAACTTCACTAGAACTTACGGGACAAAAGAGAAAAATGAAAGCTAGCAACTTCCTGGTTCTATTTTTTCATGAAAACAACCAAGAAGACAGGAAATGAAACCACTAGCTGATCAGCGTTCATTATTTAACAGAAGTCTTCCTAAGACACGATATCAGTTGATCTGATTCATTTCCCCAACACAAGAACTGTAATGAGTAAATATTTAATTTAAGATAAAGTAGATGGGACATGATGTAGTTTTGGAATATAGGTGAGGTTTACTGGGGTGAGGTCTGGAGCTGACGACCAAGAAAGAATTGAGACATTTTTGGTGCACAATGGTGGTTTTATTAAAGCACCAGGAAAGGACCCAAGGGTAGAAAGAGCTGCTGCTCCAGCTTGTGAGGGTAGCTGCTTATATACTTGGGAGTGGGAGAGGTAAGAAAAAGGGACAATTCAAAAGGATTTTCATATGCTAAAGAGGACCTACAATACTGGAGGCCTTGCCATTTGCAAGTTAAGGTTGTTTTCCCCTTAACATTAAGACAGTTGGGAACTTCCTGAGGAATGTCACACATATCCCATCTTGTGGGGTGGGGGGGGTCCTTTGTGGGAGTCAGCTTATATTTTATTCCCTCAGCTAGCCTTCTGTTCCCCATCAGACAGGCTTCAGAAGAACAGTACCAATGTCCAATCAAATCAAAAGTATGCAGCTGGTTTCTATAAACTGCTTCTATCAAGGACTGCCTTTGGCCTCCAACCTAAGTGATGAATAGGAAGGTAAATGAGGGGAGTTGGTGGGAAGATCATCAGAGCTTAGCCCCAGATGCTGTTTGGAGAAGGAACTTTCATACTATAAACAGCTATCCTTCCCCCACATTGAATTTCAAGCACTAAACACAATTACTTTTTTGAGAATTATAATTTTTTTATACTAATGATTAACAAATCAATGGAAAGAAAATATACACATATATATTAAGTGATAAAATTAAATACTTATAATGAGCACAGAATATCATTTAAACTGTTGATTATTAGGAGACATTATCTTACATGAATTTGCTAATTTTCCCTCACGATATCCCAAGAAAGGATAAGAAAGAAAATGTAAAATAGATAATCCTAAAGAATGAAGAGAAGTAAAGGAAAATCACTAGCAAATATAGAATTTCAGGATATTTATAGAGTCCACAAATGTGGTACAAAACACAGGAAGAATTTATGGAAGAAATTTATGAGAAAAAGGAAAGCAGATGCACTAAATGCAACACAGGAAGCCAAGGCCGTGAGTTCCCAGAACAAAATGCAGCAGGAAAGAGGCTACTTAAAAAATGCCATCATTGAACAGATACACCTACACTTTAAAATGTTGTGCAGAGGGACGCCTGGGTAGCTCAGCGGTTAAGCAGTTAAGCATCTGCCTTTGGCTTAGGGCATGATCCTGGAGTCCCTGGATCAACTCCTACATCGAGTCCCACAATGGGCTCCCCACATAGGGAGGGCTCGCTCTGCCTATGTCTCTGCCCCCCCCCATCTGCATGTCTCTCATGAATAAATAAAATCTTTAAAAAAATAAAAAATAAAAAAATAAAATGTAAAGATATCAAAGAGAGAAATGTCTATATACTGTATTACTCAAACTTGTTTCAAATACAGATCTTTCACAGAAAATTCACATACAGTATGTAAAATGATTTTTTTCTCTTTTCAAGAGGATTAAAAGAATT
The DNA here is from genome assembly GCF_048164855.1 of Canis lupus baileyi. Classification (NCBI taxonomy): domain Eukaryota; kingdom Metazoa; phylum Chordata; class Mammalia; order Carnivora; family Canidae; genus Canis; species Canis lupus. The sequence continues at coordinate 6,787,833 of NC_132839.1, read as the reverse complement.
GTGTTGAAGCTGTGAAACAAGAATAAAATGAATTACATTCTAATATAGTACAATAATTCAAAGTGACACTGGAAGTGTTACCTGGTATGATCAATATAAAAATAATCACTTAATAAAACACATATAGGGATCCCTGGGTGGCGCAACGGTTTGGCGCCTGCCTTTGGCCCAGGGCGCGATCCTGGAGACCCGGGATCGAATCCCACGTCGGGCTCCCGGTGCATGGAGCCTGCTTCTCCCTCTGCCTGTGTCTCTGCCCCTCTCTCTCTCTCTCTGTGTGACTATCATAAATAAATAAAAATTAAAAAATATATATATATAAAAAACCACATATAATACTGAATTAAAATATGTAAACAAAATGGGAAAGACACAATTTCAAAAGAAATTAATGTAATGCTGAATAGATTGGGAGAAAAGATCACAGGCAAGAGATATAGAACACTGTGGCTCAGTATTCAAGTTATATTGTCATGGAGCTAGAAGACAACAAAATGAAGAAAATCAATATAGATTAACAAATGCTTCATAAAAATTTAAGCAAATGGCTACAAATCCTAGGTACTTGCACTTGTCCCATGTAAAAGGAACAAAGAGAAACTATTACCAAAGTATGTCCTATTATTTTATAAAGCAAAAGTAAAGATCATCCAAACAAAGAGAAGTTCCTTAACTTCAAAATCTGTTATCTCAATTTTATTAACTATATCAACCTAAGACAACATAGAGTATAGCCTGAAAAAGGAAGGCTACGATTTAAAGGTATTTCCCAGGCCAAACTGACATTTACTTGTGAATGTAACAGAAAGTTCTTCGCAGGCATGCAAGATTTATTTATTTATTCATTCATTTATTAGCATGCAAAATTCAGAAATGAGCAATAAACTTCACAAATGTGCATTCTGCTAATAGCAATGGAAAGAATGTTAGAGAATGGAGTGAAACGAAGAAAAATTAGTATATAATAAATAAATGCAGAAATACATACATATGCATACAAACATGAAGTGTATTCTTAATCAAAGATAGTATAATACAAATGTGTATGATTACTTATAACAGCAGTTCTGTATCTTAAAGGTAATTAATAGTAGTGAAATAACATTATAGAAGAGTTTTAAACAGGTCAAGAAAAAATTCAAACAGTAAGAAAAGGATTTTTCATCTCATGGTTCACTGCAAATATCTATATATTAGTTGATGAACTAACCAATGGGCACAAAAGAAAGCACAATGAGGGGTAACACTAAGGGTTAAGTCATGAAGAGCAAGTCAGAGTTTGAGATCAAGAGAAGAGAAATGCCAAAAGGAGGAAAATATTTTATCAACCATGAAAAAGTCCAAATTCTGCTTTTGGTTTCGATCAGGGGTCTGCAACTTTTTCTCTAAGGGTTCAAATTGCAAATATGTTGAGCATCTATAGACTCGGTACCAACTATCCGACTCTGGTCTTATAACATTAGGATGGTTAACAAAGAGTAAGTAAACAAATGAGTAACTGTATTCCAATAAAACTTTATGCACGCTAAATTTGGATGTCATACAATTTTATATGGCATAAAAAATACTTTTCTTGTGATTTTTTTCAAACGCATAAAAATGTAAACAACTCTCAGCTTATAGGCTGTAAAAAACAGGCTGTGGGTCTGTCCAATTGGGCTCATAAAACATAATTTGCCAACTCCTGATTTTGATAAATAGACTATGTAATATTGAGAAAATATCTTAGATTAATCAAAAGAGGTATTCTATATAAAACAACTATGAAAGCACATTAAATACATATGTTATAAAAATGGTATTCAGTGAATAAAATAAAGACCTCTTTTATAGTGATATCTCAAAAATCATGCCTTAGATTTCTGTGTACTTGACTGAATGGCAGTCCTGTCTTCATAGAAATGGTTCTACACAAATACTTTTGAGAATTCCTATTGTGTATATCCAAAGTCCTTAAATATACCCATGCTCTGATTTTTTCTAGGGTTTTAGATAGAGTTGCTAAGTAGTAACACATAGAGTTCAGGAGGCACTGCTTTCAGGTCTATAGAATAAGTACTCTGTTTTCTGCTTGTTCACTTAGCTAATTTCTCCACTGAGCAATCCTATATTTCTATATTTAGTGTCAAAATGTGTATTGTTACTAACTTGCTCAAACATCACGAACTCTTTTAAATTCCCAGCACAGAATTAGCAAGGAAATAACATTTTTTTCAGTTCAGCTGCTTCAGAAATTGAGTATGCAGAAAAACATTTGGGATCCATAATACAAAATTATGGAGGGTGATTTGGTAATATAAATTGAAAATCCTAAAATACTAATCTTTGGACCACCAGACCACCATCTAATTCCTAGAATTTATCTTAAAGTAACCATCCTGGATAGAACAATTATTTTATTCAGCTGTATATTCAGAATAACATTTTTTATAAATACTCAGGATTATAAACCACAAATTTTTTCTGCAATAATTATAATTAAAATACAGTACATATGCTAGAATATATTTATAGAATTTAGAATGATGGCATAACTGGTAAAGATGATAGAAATGTAAGAGGCAAATATCTTATACCCCAAAAGACAATATGCTTAAACTGTTCTATATGCCCAATATGCCAAAAATTCATAACTAGACTCTCTATAATATATGAACTGGTTCAGGAAATGTATAAGAGAAAAACCCAAGCAATTCACTATAGCACATGAAGAAAACTTTGATTGTACAACAGGGAAAAAGGTACTGAAAAATAAAATTGGGTCAGATCCAAACTATTAAATAACATGAAAGGAGAAAAAAGGGACAATGGTTCAATATTAGAAAAGTTGATGATATAAATTAAATTTTGAATAATTTTCATTCGCATTTGCTTGACACCCTTCCTAAATTTAAAGAGCATTTTAATAAAATTCCACACCCACACAGAATAAACAAACAACAAAGAAACAAAAACAAGCAAACGTTCAATAAAAAATAGGGAGTGAATTTCCTTAATCTGGCAAAAGACACCTACCAAAAACTTAGCTCAAACATCATACTAAATGGTGCAACTTTCCAAACAAAACTAAAATTAGTTACGAGGCAGAGTGTCCATTATCAGTGCTACTCAACAGTGTTTTTGAGAGTTTAGCCAATGCATGAGAATGCCCATGAAATGAAATGATTTCTAGTAAACATAATTACTTTAAAAAAAGAAGAAAACATTTATTTGGGGATTCAAAGAGTCTCTTCCATAGAGGAGCAAAGTCTAATGAATATTGAATTATACTGTGAAGATGCAGTGTTAACACATAATTTGTGCAGTAACCTCAGTAATAATAGGAAAATAGATAAACCAAACATAACAGAAAGCCTGGAAGCTGAAACAGATATAAGGACTTGCCATATAAATATGTTAGCATCTCAAATCAGGGCATTCAGAATAACAATTCAGCAAGAAGTGAGAATTTCAAATGCAGGTAAGTTTATAAGGGAAAAAAAAGAATTCACATGCATTGCTAATGACGTATAAACCGATCCATTCGCCATGGATGACAAAAATTGACTGGAACAGAAGGAATAATAAAATCACAATTGAAATACATTTATGAAGTCTAAAAAGGCTCACTTCATTCCAGGAAGGCTTAAGAAAGACTCATTTTTAAAAATACAAGGCACCTGCCAATTAATATAATTTTGCCTGGGAAATTTTAGACTACCTGCCACACTCAATCCCTTTGTGAAAGTTTTTTATTTTTTCCCCCCAAAAGTTCACTATACTTTGTTTCACATGTTCCAAATACCTGTGTAAATATTATTTGAAAAAAAAAATAAGTGAACACCAACCCAGTCAGTAGGATAATGAGATCCTGACATTTTATTTAATATTTAATAACTATGTATTATATAATGACAATTGAATCAATCAGATCTATCCTTTTTGGATATTTACAGTGAAAATGTCTGGCCAAGAACCCAGAATAATGGGGTGGGGGGGAATGACACAGAGTTGCTAAACTGGCATCATTAAGGAGAATAGAGTAAGGAGTGATGATGGTCTGAGAGGGCAACATGTAATGGGGTCATTTCAAATATGCTCTATTCTAAGTGACGTTATATCTCTATACATTTATGTATTTAACACATCTTAATTTCATTCATCTGTTGTTGTTTCCATCTCTTGGCTGCTGAGAAAAAGATTGCAATGAACAGGGCAGAGCGGATATCTCTTTGAGATACCAATTTAGTTTAACTTGGAAATACACCCAAAAAGGGATTGTGGGATCATATGGTAGTTGTCTTTTTAATTTTACTGAGAAAACTTCATACTGTTTTCCATAATGGCTGTACCAACGTACTTCCCACCAACGGCGTCCAAGAGTTCCCTGTTCCCTCGTCTTCATGGAAATTTGTAATCTCTTGTCGTTTTTATAACACACATCCTGACTGGCATAAAGTAATATTACAATTTTAATTTGCATTTACATGGTGATTAGTGATGTTGAGCACCTTTGTGTGTATGTGTTGCCATTTATGTGACATATTTGGAAATACGTCTATTCAGGCCCCTTGTTCACTTTTTAATTGGATGTTTACTAAGATTGCCATTGAATTTTGAGTTCCTTACATATTTTATTTTTTAATAAATTTATTTTTTATTGGTGTTCAATTTGCCAACATATAGAATAACAACCAGGGCTCATCCCGTCAAGTGCCCCCCTCAGTGCCCGTCACCCAGTCACCCCCACCCCCCGCCCACCTCCCTTTCTACCACCCCTAGTTCGTTTCCCAGAGTTAGGTGTCTCTCATGTTCTGTCTCCCTTTCTGATATTTCTCACTCATTTTTTCTCCATTCCCCTTTATTCCCTTTCACTATTTTTTATATTCCCCAAATGAATGAGACCATATAATGTTTGTCCTTCTCCGATTGACTTATTTCACTCCTTACATATTTTAGATATTAATCCTTTAACTGATTTGTGGTTTGTAAATATTTTCTATCATTCTGTAGGTTTCATTTTCACATTGTTGATGGTTTCCTTTGCTGAGCAGAAGCTTTTTAGTGTAGTGTAGTTTCATTTTGTTTTTGTGGGGTTTTTAAAATCTTTTTTATTTAAATTCAACTAATTAACATATAGTATATTATTAGTTTCAGAGGTAGAGTTCAGTGACTCATCAGTTGTATATAATACCCAGTGCTCACTACATCATGTGCCCTCCTTAACATCCATCTCCCACACTTCTCCCCTCCACCGACCCTCAGTTTGTTTCCTATGATTAATAGTCTCTTATGGTTTGTCTCCCTCTCTGATTTCATCTTGTTTTATTTCTCCCCCCTTCCCCTATGCTCTTCTGTTTTGCTTCTTAAATTCCACATATGGGTGAAATCATATGATAAATGACTTCCTCTGATTGACTAATTTCATTTAGCATAATACCCTCAAGTTCTATCCATGTCTTTGCAAATGGCAAGATTCCATTTTTTTTTTTTCTGATGGCTGAGTGGTATTCCATTGTATATATACCACATCTTCTTTATCCATTCATCTGTCAATGGATATCTGGACCCTATCCATAGTTTGGCTACCGTGGACTTGCTGCTATAAGCATTGGGGTGCAGGTCCTCTTTTGGATCACTACATCTGTATCTTTGGGGTAAATACCCAGTATTGCAATTGCTGGGTTATAGGGTAGCTCTAATTTTTAACTTTCTAAGGAACATCCATATTGTTTTCCAGAGTGACTGTATCACCTTGCATTCCCATGAATAGTGTGCCCATTTCTTGACTGGACTATTTGTTCTTTGAATGTTGAGTTGGATAAGCTCTTTATAGATTTTAGATATTAGCCCTTTATCTGATAAGACATTACAACCCCATTCTGTAGGTTATTTTTTGTTTTTCCTTAATTTGATCTGTATGTCTACGTGAGCCTTTCTTTGTAATTTTTCTGTGTACATTTGCTGCAGTTTGTTGCTTGTTTGTTGTTTTTCTATTTAAAATATTTCCACAGTTTGGGAAAATCCCTTTATGATTTTTTCGAAAATATCTTATTCTCTCTTGTTATTTGAGTACTTAGTTGCACATAAATCAATTGTTACTGATCATATATTTCAAATACACATTTTTATATTCTTTACATTTTTTCTACTGATAATTCACTTTTATAATTTCTATTGCCTCTATATTCACTCACACAGATTCATTCATTCTTTATCCATTTACCAATTCTTTTTTCTTATCAAAACAATTATTTTTTATTTTATATTTTATATATTTCTTATTTTATATTTTATTTCTTTTGTTTTCATTGGTTTCATAGTTTCTACTTCCTTCCCTTTGATCCATCCTCTGCCAACAAATGATTATCAATATTTTGCTCTTTATGTATTAATATATTTATCAGTGTTAAAGTATCTTTCCGATAACTAAAATTGTTAGGTAATCTCTGATTCTTCTTAAGATTTATTTATTCATTTATTTTAGAGAGAGAGACAGCATATGTGTGCATGAGTTGGGGAGGGATAGAGGGAGAAAATCTCTACCACATTCCCCACTGAGTGGGGAGTCCAACATGAGGCTCAATCTCATGTCCCTGAAACCATGACCTAAGTCAAAACCAAGAGTCCCCTGCCAACCTATTAAAGCACCCAGATGCCCCTCTGAATCTTCTTTATTGAATCTCTCTTCTCTGGGCCAAGTGACTTAATTAAATTAATTATATCACTTTCCCGTCACATAATATTTTCATAAAAACCGCATCACTTACTGTAAATAACTGGTAGTTTGTGTGGCGGACTCTATCGCTTACTTAATTCAAAGCTGTACTTGGACTTTGTTGCAGTCTTAGTTTGATAAATTTCACCAGTGCTTTGACTTTTGAATGTGAAATCAGAACTTCCTCTTCAACAGGACTTGAGGTCTGAGCAATGGTTAAGATATTTTTACGAGTTTCCAACTGAGTGGCATATATTTTGATATCATTGAGAAGTTCTCTTTGGTCACCAGTACCACTTTGGTCTTTCCAAATATTGTGAAATTTCTCTCATCTCTGTTTTTGCCCCCAGCCTTTAATAACTGATGCCTAGCACTTGGTGAAAATTATCGAGAACTGTTAAGAGCATGAAAATTTTCTCTATTTGCAAGCTAACACAGTAGCCTGCCACAATTTCATGAATGCTGTCAAAGGACAGGAGATTCCTAGGTTACAACAGGAAGTAACATGAGTTTCATGTTCACATTGGATCCCTTTCCCCATCAAGACCTACATAAACAAGGTGGAAGTAGACCCAATTAGATGCAACATACACAGTCAGTGTGCATCACAACTGAGTAACATTGAACTTAGGAAACCCAAATTTGTATAATGGCTGCAACCAAATCTGTAGAACCTTTGACCCAAAGGGAAATTTTATCTTTAGTGTTCTGGACATCAAAATATCAGCCCTGGGATCCCTGGGTGGCGCAGCGGTTTGGTGCCTGCCTTTGGCCCAGGGCGCGATCCTGGGGACCCGGGATCGAATCCCACGTCGGGCTCCCGGTGCATGGAGCCTGCTTCTCCCTCTGCCTATGTCTCTGCCTCTCTCTCTCTCTGTGACTATCATAAAAAAAAAAAAAAAAAAATATCAGCCCTTTCCTTAGACACAAACAGCTATCTCTCCCTTCTGAAGCTATTTGCTATAAAACATTCTTTAAAAGATAATCTAGAACAAAAGGCTGTAATTTCTCTGATCATATGCTATGCAGAAATACTAATGACCCATGTACAGTTGCCTATAAACAAAAATCTGCATTGCCTGTTCTGGATTAGCTTTTCTGATATGTCTTCAAACCTCAGTTTCCAGGGATCACTGGGTGGCTCAGTGGTATAGCGCCTGCCTTTGGCCCAGGCCGAGACTCTGGAGTCCTGGGATCAAGTCCCGCGTCGGCCTCCCTGCATGGAGTCTGCTTTTCCTTCTTCCTGTGTCTCTGTCCCCCCCCACCACCGTGTCTATCATGAATAAATAAAATCTTAAACAAAACAAAACAAAACATTCAGTTTCCACTGCTTTGTAGATAGAGAAGATCCCTCACAAATCTCAGGGGTTATGTTTTCCTGCTCTCCTACTCTGTCCTTTATTTTGGCTTACCACCTGATATCTCCACTCACTCAGGAATGCTCCATAGAAAACAATGACAAATAGCTGCAGACTTGCTCTGTGATTGGGGTAATTTAGGATTCTTTTTTATCAACACAATCCAAACATTAATGATTTGGCAATCTTTTCCTTATGATTAGCTACTCTTATTTTCCTACTATATTATTTTTCTTTTAAACTTATATCTCTGTTTTGTTCTTTAGGATGTGATTATTGGATAGTTCACTGTAATGCCATAGTTGATTTTAGAGCCTGAATGAAAGTTGCTTAACAATCTAACCAAACTCATATGTTCTAGAGATCCATGTCTAATGGACTCCACCTTGTCCCATTATTCTAATGGGCTGAAGAGTTGCAAGTCATCTCCATCCTGGAAAGTCACTCTCTGCATTTTAGCTCTTCAGGTTTTTGGTTTTATTTTGCCCTTCTGCTCTCTAGTAAGTTCACAATAGCTATGATTTTGTAGCATATCTCTCTTGCTTTCTGGGTTAGGTTGAGGACAATGGTCTCATAACTTTCCACATACTAATCAGAATTTAACAAATCTCCAACCTTCTTCTTCTGTTAAATAAATAGGTTAGTGTAATCATCATTATTTTCTAATCCTTCCTTCTGTTGTCCTATTAAAATAGGAAAAACAAAGGTCACGGTTGTTTATTTTTTTCTTGTAAGTCCGTGGTTTTTAGAGAGAATTCTATTCTTCTGTGGGGCTTCTACTTTTCCCACAGGACCAAGGAAGGGTATAAATGAGATCTTTCAAATTTTCCATGCAAATTATTTCCATTCCCAGCACTGCTTTAAGAATTATCTTGATTTCTGAAGTTATCTCTTTTTTTCAATAAAGAACATGTGTAAGTGTATTTTATGGTAATTATTATTTTCCTTAGTTTGGGAGTCCCTGATATTTTCTTTGGTCTAGTTTTATTTTATATGTTCATATTTTAATTTCATCAGATTTTATATGAAGGAGGTTTTCATAAACTGGCTTCACTTCTCTATTTGAATCCAGAAATTGCTAGTCTATTTTAAAAAACATAATTATCATGTAATCCACGTGATTATGTGTTTGTATGTGTGCATATAAAAAGTTAACTAATGTATAGACTAAAAATTTGGTAATTTATTGTCATTATACTTGAGGAAAACATATCCCCTTTGGTCACATTTCTTTTTTTGTCTAAAGCTAGTTTGATACCATTTGCACAAGGAAGCATAATCTCCTAAAAAGCAAGCAACAGTTATATATAACAATAATATGAGACCATGTAGGCAACTAGCAATGCCTACTATATCACATATTAAGTACCTGAAATAATAAGATAGGTGGATCCTAATTAAAAGTTAATCAGACAAAATAGTCCAAATGTTCAGATTCTCTATTGTGCAATATTAAAACTTAAGAAATCAGAGACAAAAATCAGGTTTCCTGCTAAGGCACAGTTACAAATTAACATCATGTTAAAAATCTGTGCCAAATCATAGAGCACAGGGCCTACAGTGAGAATAATTGAAAAAAAAAATGGAAAGGAAACATAAAACAAGTTTCAGATTTATAACTGAGAGTAACTGTCTACAATGTCCAATCTTCATTTCCTGTCATTTAACCACTTGTGGAGTTCAAAGCTTTGGGGGAAAAAGAAATCAAAAAATTTTTAAAGTTGTATTTTTCAAGCATAAAACAACTTTTATGTTTAATTTCACAATAATCCTAAGAAGTTGTTCTTCACAAAGGATGCTTAAAGTATATTCTTAATTATTCAGATGAAGGAACTGAAGCAGATTCTTAACATAGGAGTTTCAGCTAAAATATTTAGCTAATATCATGTGAAATATAAGAAACTCACCATTGGGTATTTTCAAAATAAGGCAAAGACCCAGTTAGGGATCGATTCTCATAAAGAAGTATAGTAAGAATTTGATTTAAAAATGTTTATTTATAGAGAACCGTGTTTTTAAAAAAAAGTTGCTGTGGGCTGTTGACTTCCACCCTTCCTTCTTTTCATCAATGTCAACCAGGGAACCCACATCTCACTTAATACATCATGGAAAGCTCTCTATTAGAGAACTCACCTTCAAATATGATGTGGATGCCCTGAAGTAGGCTAGAAAATTGGACTGCAGTCTGATTCCCAGATAGAAAACCTAATGGCTGACAGCGAGCTAGTAAATTACTTTCATGATAAAGTGGAAGTGAATAGCTGTTGACTTGGGAATTACCCAGGACTACACACTGGTCAAGGTCCAGGACAACTTAAACAGTGATCAGTATAGACTGAAGGCCCATGTATTTCTGTCCTCCATAGCTCCCAGAATTCCCACATAATCTCATCAAATGGGAAAACATCTGTAAGATTGGACTTTCCTGCCTCTTTCACGAGTGCCAACTTCTGTTTTGTTTTAAGAAAATAAAGAAATGACAAAATTTAGCTTCAGTGAGTTAAAATGAATATTCCTTCTATAAAAATGAAAGTCAGCATTTAAAATCATGAAAGTTAGCATCCTCTCAACAAGTTTGGTTCTGTAGTTTTCAACAATCTGTTATTATGACATATACCATTTTTTTAAATGCATGTATAGTTTCTTAATGCCAATATAATTATATTTATGTGTTGAAAAGCTTCATAAAAGGACCAATAAGGGAAGCAAAAGCAACTCTAATTTATCTACAAACCTTATTTTAAAATGCTATATTCTTATGTAATACATACTTTTTAAAACTGAGCAGTGAATAGTGTTTGTATTAGTTGAAACAAATGTGATAAAATAACACTGTGAAGGAAATATCTATAGAAACATAAATAATCTGGAAGGATCATCTAATAACCAAATTTCCAAAGTAAGTTAAATGAATAAATTGATTCTAAATGATTAGGTATACATTTCCAAGGGAATAATTTCTCTAAATTATCCTTTTAGAAAAAATATAAATTATCGACCTACATAATCATTGTAAATTGTCAACTCATCAGTTAGGTCTTGGCAAATGGCAATAATTACAATGATAACCAAAATGGGAGACCAAATTTGTGGGGCCATGTTTTGTTTGAAGGACTGAAGGTAAATATGGCAATAAAGTGTCTTGTTTTCATCATATTTATCCATGAAATCATTTGGTATATCAAATATGTTATTGCCTGTCAGCACAGCACAGCATGAAGTGGATATTTGGCGACTTTTCAATTAACTCAGCCAATGCAGTAAACCAAACCAGATAATTCAGGTTAAAAAAAAACAAAAAAACAAAACACTTCTGAATTATCAGATCTGGCTGTCTGCATTAGGGACTAATTGAAAGCAGAAAGGACTGCTTGTCAAACACAGTCACTTAAAATTATTACAACTGATTAAACAGATCCCTCATTGCTAAATTACAAGACAAGTTAAATTTTAATAGCTATAAGAAGAACCTAAGGCAGGATCTCTATAATAAAATGGATTGGCTATTTAATGTCAGATACTAAGCACTCAATCTTATTATAATCAGCTGATTCAAGTGAGTAGTTCTAATATTTAAGCGAATAAAATAACCAGGCCATTATTGTGGGCAGTAAGAAGATAAAATCAGATAAAATTATACCTTTATAAACTTCAGTATTGAACTACTTTCACCATATTGAAATGCTTTGTGATTTTACTAGAAAGACTAGTATACAGTTACTGATTGTACTGTTCAACAGGTTATTGCATCTTAAAGTCATTATAATATAGAATTTCTTAGGATAATTTATTAAATTCATTCTGATTTTGTTAATTCAATTAACAATTGAATTAAAGTGAGAGGAAAAAACAAGATTCTTCACACCAAGCTCTTATTACTCAAATTAAGATGTTTCATTTTGATAATAAAAGATTATATAAATTTTAGAAAAATACTTAATAAACAATACAATTAATAAGATTTTAGAATACAAAATTGACTTTTTTATTTTGAAAAGAATGGGTTTGCTCTCTGAGGCAGTAACAGTGATGACCCTGAAGTATATTGTCAATATAAACCAGTGAGAATTCATCAAATAAAGTTCCTAAAATTAGTGCTTTTACATGAAAGTACATTTTGAAGTAATGCAATGGACCTTTTTTTTTTCTTGTAAATCTATGAGAGGAAAGTATATGTACAATTTTACTTCTATTTCTTTCTTTTTTTATAATTTCTTTATATATTTAAACGCATTGTTATATAGAAGCAATATGATATTCAACTTGACGTTGGATTACTATATATTCTTTGAAAATTAAATTATTCAATATAAAAGTAATCAGTTTTACATTATACCATTAATAATAATGAAGGCAGCAACAATTTTTAGAATTTCAATTTTATCACTTTAATCTTAGAATAAATGAAGGCTTTACTTCTTCAAACTCTGGGATTTTTATAAACTGATTCTAAAATGTAAAGAAGTAATTTATCTATTTTAATTCTTTCAAATCTTAGTGGACCTTCTAGTCATATTTCACACTGTACATATTTTACATTCACAAAAGAAGTGTCAGCAATGGTTTGGGGTCTTTGCTGTAGTATCAGGAGCATTTTTGGATATATTTTTCTGTCATTTCTTCTCATAACATTAACTCCCAGGATTGGTAGAAATTCACCAGATCCGAGATGAATAAAAAACCAACTGAAGATTTTGTATAGAACCAAGTACCTACACTTCACACTGTAAATACCATTTATTATGTAATGAGTGACCTGTATGAAAAAGGTGTAGCTACACTGAATAATGGGAGCTAGTACATCCCATTAGAGGCTGTATGACCAACTAGGGATGACAGCTCAAAGAATCCCAAGCTGATGGCTTCGCTGACATGAGCTAGTGCATACCTAGTCAGCCTCATTTTTGTGACATGTCCCAGTTCAGCTTGACGGGGACACCAGAAGCTGTGCCTGGAAGTCACAAGGTATCTATTACACTATTAATGTATATGCTTTTTTGTTCTCAGATCTGTGTGTATTTTTTTTTAATTCTAAGTGAATTTGAACTGGATGAAGCCTATTATGTTTGATGTGTTTGACTATTTGAAATCAAGACCACTGCTTCTTACAGGGCAGAGAATTTAAAAAACTAACTCCTATAACTTAAAAGTAATACCATCCACAAAATATCAAGTTTGTATCCAACTACATAAAGAAAAAGTCCAAGATAACAAGAAACAATATGGACTTAAACATTCAATTAAATTAATAACCTGCTCTACTGTTCCGGAACTGTCCTTTTCAGATTATATTTAGTGTGTTTATAGAACCAAACTGATTACTTTTTTGGATATTATTTCACTTCTAAATTTCCTTTTGGGCTAGTGGGATTTGGGGGGAAATGTCTTTGCTAATTTCAAAAAACTGTTTAAATTAATTCACGTCAATTCAAATACCTCGAGAGATTTCCTATGTATAGATCTCATACCTGTTGCTGAAGATATATAATTCATGTTTCTCAAGAGCTTAGTTTCAATGTAATGGCAATTTGTGAATGTGTGTGCATGTGTGACTTCAGCTACTATAGCTCATAGCCTGAAAAATTAAGTATGAAATCTCTAAGTCCATGAAAAAGTATAGAGTGAGGTGACTAAATACATTTTTATTGTCCAAACACTGATTGATTTAAAAGAAAATGATTTCTACTAATTTTGTTTAGTTTGCTTTAGAACACTCCATTCAGTTCATTTTTCCCTAGGTATATTATTACAGGTACCCTTTCCAAGAACAAATGAAGAACCAAGCTTACTTGAATATCAATATTCAGTTAATCCTAGGAAGGATGTATTAGGTTCAATATTAAATACTTAGTGTCTATATCATCAGGTTTTTATGGCTAAATCTAATATGCATATTTTGTGAAATTGATAGAACTTAACAATTGAGGTCTATATAGTTAAGAAAATACAGCAAAATATAGCTGCATGTATTTGGGTAGAATTCAAAGATGACAAGATAGAAATTAACAAAAACTTGACTTTATACTTAATAAACAGAAGAAAAGTTTTCAATAAATCTTTTTTAGCTACTAAAATAAAAAAAAATGCTCCTTAACTTCACACCATTCTCTAAGAAACCGGTCCCAATAACCAAGTTTTATTTTATAAAGATGAAGCTCCATGCTCTATGTTTGCAACATAAATCATAGTATATATAAAGTCCTTAAAATTCTATAATCATGGTGCAGTGAATACAAGCTATGATCCAAAGAAGTCAGTTACCTGGAAATTAGTATCATCCTATGGTTAGAATACAAGGAAAACACAAGAAAATACAATTCATTATTAAGTTATAAATTTGACCTTTATATGTCCCTTTGGGTTATTCTTAGAATATATTAGTTGTATGTAGTTATTTGAAGTTTTATAGAAAACAGAATAATGCAAGATATGTGAAATTAATAATCTAACATTGCTTTTTTGGCTGTCTTTCATGCAACATCCTTGGGATTTAATTTACTTATCAGATGGTACCAAATCAGAGTTCGAACAATATTTTTCCAGAAGAAGTGAATTATATTATGCAGCTATAATTCTGACAGTAGAAAAAGAATTATTTCTAAATAATTAATAGCATTTTCCCCCTTTCTTTATCTGAAAGATTGCTCAAGTCATGTTCCCCGAAGGTTTCACTGTTCCATGGAGACAAAGTTGACAGGTGATGGCTAGATATTTTTAATTAGGAGAAACCCCAAAGTAAAGAGCTTTCCAGAAAGAGTAGCAGCTAGCCCCAGTAAACAATATTTGACACCTGCTTTGTTAAATTACAATGAACACCTGCCATTTGCCACTCAGAATGCTTACTGCTCACTAATTTCAAGTAAAAACTAAAAAGTTAGAGACTTCAAATAGGTAGGAGGTTTAAAGTTAAATAATAATCTTAACTTTTGTCTTCATCAGATTTTATTCCACAAGTAGCATATGAATCTATTCGCTTTCCAAAAAATTAAAATTTTCCATTAAGCCTAAGATCCCATTTGGTCACCAAGTTTGATCTTAATTTGAATATTAACTTAAAATTGAGAGGCCTGTAACTTGCCATTTGGCTAAAATGATGTTTCCTATAGGGAAAATCATGAATAATTTACCCTGTATCTCCCTAGACTTTGTTTTTAATGGTAATTCATCCCTTCTCTCAATAAATATTTATGCAGTTGACAGACAATAAGCTAATTAAGAAAAGTACATAATACGTTAGAAAATAAGTATCATAAATTTCTGAGAAAAACTAATTGACAGTTCCTTTGTTGAGACAGATTACACTTTAAACAGAGTGGACAGGGTAGACTTTATAGGAAAGTTTTATTAGAAGAAACAATGAGACCAAAGTGAGGAAGCCTGCCATGGACATGTGGAAAGAGAACATGCCAGGTAGAGGCAAGAGGAAATAGAAAGGCCTTATAATGGTAGAAATCCTGGCATGTTTGAAGGCAAGCAAGATAACAAGTATGGCTGCATTAGGGTTGGGGAGTAGGAAAGGAATTGGTAGGCCTCGTTACAAAATCTGCATGGCCCAATGCCAAATGAAAATGTCGAGTTCCTTATTTAAACAACTGAAAAAAAGTACTGGAGAGGACACTGTATTTAAAACTTTTTCCTTTCTTCCCATGGTCTTTCTTGACTTGTCACATTATTTCCTATTTACTTTTTAATATTGACCTAGGTAGGGGGATCCCTGGGTGGTTCAGTGGCTTAGTGCCTACCTTTGGCCCAGGGCATGATCCTAGAGTCTCTGGATTGAGTCCTGCATGGGGCTCCCTGCATGGAGCCTGCTTCTCCCTCTACCTCTCTCTCTCTCTCTCTCTCTCTCTCTCTCTCTCTCTCACTTTCTCTCTCTGTGTCTCTCAAGAATAAATAAATAACAAATCTTAAAAAAATATATATTGACCTAGGTAAAGAAAAATTAAACTTTTATAGACTATATTATATAACAGCAGTTTTAAATACAAATGTAAGGACACTGAATGCATATGTGGAATCACTGAAGTTACACAATATGCATTTTATTATCTCATACATGTATGAGATGTATATCTTGATGTAGGTCATGTGTATTTTGATGTAGATACACCAGAACAGCATAACAAACTCAACTATTTTTCATTTCCTGATATACAAAAGTTCTCCCAACCCTCTCTACCTTCAGCTTAATGACAAGTAAAGATGGACGGAAAAGGAAAGAAACGATAGGTTGACATGTCATAACCATTCCTTCTTCCTTCATCTCTAGTGTAAAAGGTTAGCTAATATAGGAGTATTTCATGTCAATAGGAACATGAGGATGAAGGAATGAGAGGGTTCCTTAGTCATGTGTGTTTCTTAGAACATAACACCATTGCCTTTTTTCCTTTCAAAGTAAGTTCTTGTTCAAATGGAAGAGCTGCCTCTTAGGACTGTCAGCACGATTCTGCTTGCACAGTCACAGACACAACACAGCTACCTTCTTCTCCCTTTGGATCTTGTGAAGATCCAGGCACCATGCAAGGACTGGAATTCTGTGTTCATGGATCACTGCAAAGGTTATATGAGGATACCAGAGGGGGGAACGGCTGCAAGGAACAGTAGACATATTGTGTGAATCTCCTCACTTGCTTCATAAGCCATTGGACTTCACTTATAAATCACGTGTTGAGGGATAAAGTCATTAAGAAGGCAGCAGAGTGTTATATCAAACACAGGCTGTGAGTGGCTACATGGGTCAGATGCCCATGAAGCTGCCCTGGCAGGAGGAATGAAAACCGAAAGTTAATGAAGGGGCCAGTTGAGTTTGGCCTTGTAAGTCATTATAAGATTTTGAATTTATCCAAACTGAGACTGAAATCCACTCTAGGGTCTAATGGGCAGAGTGGTCACGCTGACGTGTTACATCAAAATTTAGGACAGTTCTCTCCATTTGCTGAAACTTTAGCAATTTAGCCCTCTGCAAAATGCCCCAATTATTTTGAGGGTCAACAGGGTATACTTCCTACATTTTGTGCTTCTAGAAATTTGTAGAGCTCCACCAGGCCATTGTGACACTTCTAATTCTTTTTCTAGTCATGGTGATTCATAAGTACCACTTCAGGAATCTCAAGCTATGTAATAATCTTTAAGAGAGGGTTCCCAATAATACAGTATTATGCCCCAGTGTACTTCAGAGTTTAATAAAATCACTTTTGCATTAAAAGAACTGCACATGAAATCCATGGGACTAAACCCACATTTAGGAAGAAAAAAGAAGGACTAGGTTCAAATAATTAGTTTTGTAGTATACCAAAATCCTATTCCTTTACTAAGGTCATCCTACATGATATGCTCCCTCTGAGGTTCTTGATACATGCTTGGATATGGATTTTTGTCATTTTCTGCTGGGACGATCATTTCTATTAACATCAGCTCAATTAATTCCTTTTTTTCTCAGTCAGACTTTAGCAAAGAGAAGTTGCCCAGTCTGGTCTTTAACTCTAGGTTTCTGATGCTTTAGAAAAATATTGATTTAAGACTTAAAGTCATTGAATTTGACTGAATTCCAAAAACTTACTTCTCTCCATCATTGTAAATAGCTTTCAGAGCAGAAATGTCCTAAAACTAGATCCTGTCAATCTAGTCAAGAAGACTTCTAGAAACTACCTGAAGTGGTAGGGTTGTGGCAACTTAATCTCTAAAACTGTTGTTTCTTCAAGTTTTATTGTTTTTCAAGTTTTATATATTAATATCTTGAAGCCATCACATCATAGTACCAATGAGTTCCTGACAGAGAATTTTCCCACATGGCCAACACTGAAAACGTGTCCGCTGGTCATAATAATGGCCCGAGTATCAGACAAAACAAAACAAAAAAGAAGTCATATGGGTTTAAATTTTGGATTCTAGGAACTGGCTTGTTTATGCCTAATTATCTGAGTAATCATTACTAAAGAGCCTTAGATTTTGACAGGAGACCAGGAACTCTTATAGTTGTTGGGCTAGTCTTCTAACCCTCTTTCTGATAACACCTTTTTTTGCTAAATTTCCTAAATGTCCTTGATTTCTGTTTCCCTTGAAAACAAGAAGTACTTCATTCTAGAACCTTAAATGACTGTTATCACCTATAGATTGTAAAGTATAAAGCATCCTTCCAAGGTTTTCAGGGACTCCATGAGTAGACCTGAATTCCGCCTTCCAGATTTATCTCCCATATGGTTTATCACAAATATACAGATGGTCAGCCATTTCCAAGTCTTCTACTTATGTTCACACTGTTTCCCATTGATTCTGTTGATTGAAAGTATAATTTCCCAAAGGCCCACCTCAAATTAAAATTGTTGATAAAGCCTTTCTCAAATTCCCCATTTTTCAATTATTTAATGAACATCTTTAGAACATTAATATGTGGAACTCATTGTTCCAAACACTTAATCCTCCTGCTAATATGTCACAGATATTGTCACGTCCTCATTTTATAGATAAAGAGACTCCGGCACAAAAAGGTTGAGTTACTTGCTTAGAAGTAATGCAACTTTCCTGCTTCAATTCCAAGTTCTTAATAAATGTCCTGTTATTCCTCAAAATAAAACTTTCCTAACTTCTACTTCTTTATTAGTTTGCTCCTTCAGAGTACTTATTTAATTTTCCTTGAATTATAGGAAATAATAAAACTCCTATTCCAATGGTATTTTAAGCACATGAAATCAGAAACTGCATGCCATACTTAGCAGTATTTCCTACAGCATTTAATTCAGTTTTACTGAATCAAAATTAATAAGCAAATCAAGGTAACTTTCAAGTTTTATACATTCATTATTTTCTATAGTTTCATAGTAGAAGTTCTTGCAATATAATGGCGTTCATGGTTGGTTTTGTTTTACGCTGTTTACTTTGCATGTTGCAGGTTTGTTCAGGAAAGTGTTACTGTACAATATTATACGTGCTTTTATTTATTATATAATACTATTATTATTATTGTTTATGTACAGGGAAACATGTTACGGAAGTTAAGTAATTTGCCTATTTCACATGCAGATGTATATATATTTTATAATATGTAACTGCATAACATTAATGTCAATGATAATGGATAAAACATTTTTTAAAAGACATTAATGTAATATTATATACACTACTAACAGAGAGGTAGAACTACCAATAAAAACTATACTATGCCCTGCTATATGAGAAAATGAACTGCTGGAGATAAAGATTTTCTTTTTAACAAATAGTCAGTGAAAATTTAAAATAAAAAATTTACTATTATTAGTGGACAATTAACATATGACTTTACATCTGTGTAGGTTTCCATACTCTAGAAAACACACTCTGGTGATACTAAGCTCACCTTTGAGACCTCTCTTCTGACAGCCAGAAAAAGACTTTGAGTTACTAACAGTGCCAACTCTATAAAAAAAAATGAAGAATCTTGACTTCCAGTCCCAAGATCTCTCCAAGTAATTCTCCATCCACAAAAATAATTTACACAAATTTCCAGGGAAATAATTCATTTCCCTTTTATTCTGAAGAAAGCAACATTCCTGCTGGGTGGCTGACAGCAGGTGTTAATTCTGCAAGTACTAATTTAACATAGCAGGTGTCAAATACACTGGGTATTAACTGCATGGTTGCTACAAAGTGATGACAATCACTAAATGAGCTCCGATTAGGTGGCCACTGGCACTTGCAGGCCTTCTGCTCGATTTTATTACTCACCTGAGTTTCATCCGTAGGTACATCACATGGAAGCCTGTCACTCAGGAGTTTATAAAGTAATGATCATCTACTTCAGGGATATGGACATTTTCTCTATCTCCATCATTTCCTCTTTTCAGTCACATATGATGTGACATATCAGGGTAATTATAATCATTTTAATTTTTTTAAATGATGAATAATACTGTAGGAAAATTGCCAGCAGCTGCTTCAAAATTAACTTCTTTCCCAAAATATTGCCAACCACCTGCTCCCATCCCAGTCCTCTCCCCACTACTTATAAGTAATCTGGAAAAATATGCACACAAACACTTAAAACCTGCCATAATTTATGAGAAATATAATTTCTTGGAAGAACCATTTAAATTTATGCCTTGTCATTTAATCGATATTTTTGGTGTTGGTAAAATATTCTTTCTAACCTAGTGTCTGATTTTCAACGTATAAATTCTAGATGTTTTCCACAACTGATGACATTTTTATACAATGCTCATGCTAATAATATCTCACAACATTTTGTTTAAATACTTAGCTGTGTTTTCACTAGTTGTTAACTTTCATGCTTCCATGTTCAAGTTTTGGTTATTCTTTTCCAATAATGTATTTGTTGTTAATAAGTCCACTTTGCATTCTTTCTTAAAGCACAAGTCTCTCATTTTTGCACTCCATTCTCACCCAGCAACTTACTTACTTTTACTTGTTTTGTCCTTTTCTTTAGGAATGGCTAAAAACAGAGGAGACAGAGACCACAGCTGTTTGTAGATGGGACACGCATGTCCGAGATATTACTGATTTTCTGGAGGAAGTCGCCAAATGACTGAGAGATATTTTCAAATTACTTTCTTTTAATACAAAGAAATTTTATTGTTCAGGTTCACTTAACCTACCCTTAAATCTCCTCAACCTTTAGGTATTCGGCTGCAGCTGATAGATATAACAATATATGGTGTAAATTAATTGAGTTTTCATCTAAATCACCAGGCTCAAATTCTTTGAAACATCTACTCGCAGATAAAATCTATGCAAAGTCTGTCAGCTGTCAGCTTTTTACTATTCTTGTATAGTTGGTTAACAACCGTGTTCCGAAGCTGAGTGAAAGCTGAATTTGTCAGGCTTTTGTGAAACAAAGAACTCAAATTCAGAAGCCTTACCATGAGAATAAAGCCACCTACAGGGATGTTTTATACGAGTTTGATCTCAAAGAAATGAGATGGGGTGCTGAGAGAGGTGCCAAAGACAGGTAAGGGCAAAAGTCAGTGATAAGAATACCAACGTCCAGGGGAGCAAATCCCAACGTTACCTTTTATTTTTCTCTAATCAACCAATATGCAGTTTATGACTCAGTGCATGACAGCCCATTTGTGATGCTCTTTAGAGAGGTCTTACTTCATGAGAGGAAAGTAAGCCTGATGTCTTTGAAATGGAGATCTAAAAATGTAATGAGAATGTACTCTTCAGATCATAAATGTATTTTATGTAAGATCCTCTTTCATCACGGAGAGCTTATTGTGTAGACAAAAAAGAGTGCTATGGAGCCCTTATTTTAAAGGACTTCTAAACATAGCTACCCTGCCCCCTCCCCAAACTGTGAAATGAGATGAATTAGCTAGCCAAGGCTCCTTTAGCAGTGGTTATCACATTTATGGAATCATGCCATTATAACAGGCTTTCTAAATCATAACGGGAAGCTGAGCCTTGATTGCAGGGTTGGCAAATGTGGGCCAAGAAAAGTCTCTAGATACACTGATTTAGAAATTGTTAGCAACTGTGATATATATAGATATAGATATAGATATATAGATATAGATATGTAAATCAGGGTATATTAAATATAATACTTAATGTAAAAATATATAATTTATATATATATATATTTATTTGTATATGTGTATATATAAATAACATAATAAAAACTGTTTAGCCCATGAGGTTTGCATTCATTTATCCTGAAACTAGGATGATGCCATAATGCTAAAGGTCAACTAAGTCAGACCTTAACCACTAATTATGATTTGATCAACAACATCTAGCTGTTATCCATGATAAGAAGTAAAAGAATCTACCTCTATAGAGGTTTCATGTAAATACTGTGGTGCCCAGCAAACTATACTTTCTGATATTAAATGAGATATTTGACAAATAATAGTCTTATGAAAAAACACGTCCTCTTAATGTATAAAAAACGGAATCTTAAATGTGGAAATGACCAAAATTCCATCTTTTGCATAGAGGATCTGAAGATGGCTACTTCATGAGAAACCACATAATTACTTCCACCTACTTTAAAACATTTGTTTTAGTTTCTCTTATTTCCCAAAGCATGCTTTTATTATTTTTGTCCTGTTGCTGATTTTACTATTTCACACTAAGTCAAATCTTACTCAAAAGCCAACCAAATCTTGGATAAAATTCAAGATTACAGTCAAGGCAAATATTCCTGTATAAACATAGAAGTCAGACTCATAGAAACACAGAAAGACACACGAAGACACACTACTGCACACACTTCCCTTGTCAATATACATACAGATTTAGGCATAGACAGTGATTTCTCTTACTAGAACATGGAAAATCAATAGCGTAACAAAGAGACCTTTGAAAACATCTGACCCCATAATTTACCTGGTTCATTTCTGCAATTCCAGAAAAGTAAGCAATTATAAAATCCAAAACAGGTTGTTACTTTGTCTTTTCCAGAAGATCTTCTTAAGTTCCTTAAACCCTTTTCTTTTCTTATTTCATCATTCATAGACAGTAAATTTGTGTTTGGTTACACATAATTTGGAACAAATTCTAAAATTACATAGATTATGGGTATGCGTGATGTCCTGATACGGACATCATGATATGGGTTTGCAAGTATTATAAGGGTTTGCAATTTTTATAAGCAATGATATATCCCTTACCTATCCGTGAAAGGGATGTAAGTTAGCTTTGGCATACAGAATAAAAAGACGGAAAGGGAAAACATTTTTAAAAGATGATACTTATTTTTAAGAGTTAATTGCTACAGTTCTCCACTACTGAAGGTTATCTCTTTCCTTAACCTCACTAAAGTCATTATCACGTTATTCTTATGCCACTACTGTTTACACAGAAGTGTAACACTTCTCTGCAAGCTTTGTGAAAATAGGATCATTGTCCAATCAATTTCTGTATCCTTCACAGATGTCCATGCCTACTCTCTACCCTCTATATTACAGACTTTCCATAATTATTCAATATAGTTTTAAGCTCTACAGAAGACAGGCAGGTAAGAAAACAAAAGCTCTACAGATGACAGGCAGGCAGGTAAGAAAATTACAAGATGGCCTTAGGTTGTTCTCATTAAAAACAACAAAAATAATAGCATGAAAGTTAATGTGTAAAACAAATACTTTCCTCACACTGAGTTCTAGAAGAACTGTACCAAATGGGTACTCACATAAGGGGGAATGGGACTTAATGAATGATATACTTAATTATAATTTCCCAAGACAAAATACACTTCTCAGGTAGATACTTCTTACAAAAAAAAATATAAAAGTCAAGAACAACTAAAAACTCAGGGATACCATTTTGGCGAGTTAACACTTGACAAGGACAGAATGATGAGAATGTAGAAAGCCTGCCTGTTTTAAATATCAGTCTTGGAAAACTTGTGACAAGTGTTCAAAGCCAATGTATAGATCAATTCTCTGCAGGATTCATACTGAATGTAAATTGGTTCACAATATTCTATTTCGTTGCTATATAAACAGGTTCCAGATATTGGATTCGTTAATTTTTCTTGCATTTAGATTTTCAATGAACATCTGCCAACCACAGCAGGCTGAGAAATATGAGCTCATGATGAAAATAAATTGCAAATTCCAAGAGCTATGAGGAGCTCCAGAAGCATGTACTCTTAGACATGAGAGTAAAGGATTTCAATGAGCAAATAATACATAAATTTAAGCAGCTAATGTGCATAAGATGAGAACCCCAACCATCTACCAACACTCTTTTCTTGAAGGGAGTAAATTTAGTATTTTGGAGTCAAAGGCTCTTTAGAGGACTTAATAAAATTATGTGCCACTAACTTAGGAAAACACACAAACACACAAAATATTTCATACCTTTGGATACCTTACGCTTTTCTTGGCTTCCTCCACTCTAGCCATCATAGCCTCTTTGTTGTTTTCTCAACTAGAACCACTCGGGGACTTTGCAGTGACAATGCCATCGCCAGTAATGATCCTCCTGGAGTTATCTTTTCTGGCTTGCTTTCGCTTCTTTCAAGTCCCTGCTCAAATGCCCCTTCTCATCTGGATGACCTCAAAAGATCTATGTAAAACTTTATTATCTTCACCATCCCCTACTCTCCAGACACCCCCTTATTTTGTTCTATAATTGTAGCACTGTGTAAATGTTATACATTGTAATTGTTATTTTTACTCTTTATTTTATATTTCCTAATTGAAAATCAGATCCACAAGGTTAGGAATTTTTATATAGTTTTCTGTTCAGTCTTATATCCATGATACTTAGTAGATAACCCTAAATATGTATGGAATGAATGAATACTATTCAAGCAGGTAGTAAAGTATGGTGCTAAAGAATAACTTTTTTTTTTAAACAAATGGATATGGATGAGTCTTGGTATTTGTAGCCCTTTAGTGAGTCTACGGACAAGCAGCTTTAGATCTTTTAGCTTCTGTTTGTGTTAACTTACAGAAGGATGTTAAGAAAGCCTACAGTTATTTAGGGTTCAGAAACAGAATGCTGTCTCTTTCCACATATCCCCTCCTCTTTCTTCCAACTTGTGTAGAGAACTGATCTTCCTCAGACAAATCATGAATTTTTCTGCAGTATAATGTGACAAGCACAAAAAGGCAGAGTCATTAACACTTGAAGAGAAAGAAAATTACTTAGATAAAGAGATTAAGCCAATCTAAATTATTAAATTCTGAGGACAAAAAAGGATGAAAGTAAATAGAATAAGTAGAGAGTAGTTCCGGGGGAGAGAAATTAAGATGTTATCGGTGAGTAAAAAGTTTCAGAGAAGTTCAAATTGTGAAAATTAAGGTACTGAGAAATGTTGCCAGAGGTTATGAACTGCATTTTTTTTTTTTTTTTTTTTAGCGTCTTCGGAGTAAGGATTGGAATGACTCTCTTTTTCCTTGTAGCTGATGAAACTGAGTGGTTTGAATGGTTTCCAGGTAACAACAGACAGATGCTGACTCCAGAATGAATGTGAGTTACACATATAAAAAGCCTAGTACATTGCATGGTCTACTATTACTATTCAATAAATTCTGGGTATTAATAGGGTAAAAAATACTCATCATATTCCATTGCAATGAGAGCACTGATTTATTCATTTAACATTTATTAAATGCCTATTAGCTTCTGGAAACTATGCTTGCCATTAAGGATATATTACAGAAAAAGACAGCCCGGGCTCCTGGATTTATAGATTTTACTTTTGATGGATTTAACTGAAGATTAATTAATATCAGGGCAGACATAAGGATAGGCTTCTGCCAAATTTTATGAGTGTACTGTAGGTATAGGCATGTTTTTCCCCTGGGAGTTAGACCCTAAATCTTTAAACAGATTCTCAGAGTAATTTGTTACCTTATTGCCTAAAAAATTCCTTCCCTGAGTGAGAGAGGTTGGAGTCAAAAATAAATTACAGCTAACTGAGGGATACTTTCATCACTGAGTGTGAAATACTTATTTTAGGTTATTAAAAGAGCAAAACCAACCAAACGCACAAAAGCAAACTATTAAATTTTCATCAAGTAGGAGTTGATATTTAAATTCGTCTTCTATTCATCAGGGATCTTGCCCCTTATAGACCAAGACTGGGGAGAGGAGGAGATCCAGAACCAGAACCAGAAGGCAGAACAAGGGAAAATTCACTGAAAGGAGCGGGGAGGGGTAGGGACTTAACAAGAAGTGTTACTCTGGTGTATCACCAAGAGCACTGGAGCTCCTAATTCAAAACACAGTACTATAGAGATTCAGGAGAAACTTGTTCAAGACTGAGCTTCCCTGAATAATTGTAGTGTTAATTCAGGCCATCTGCACTTGCAGTCCTCAAGCAAGGGATTCTCTGGTTAGACAAGAAATTCTTTTACCCCCATTTTACTCCAGATGATATGTAAAGGTGCAATCAGTCTCTGCACACTGCCCAACAGAGGGTACGTTTGAATGAAGCAGCCCTTTTTTAACACTGGTGCAGTAGAAACTCCCCGAAGTTGATATTGCAACTTACTTCCCAAGAGACATTTATGGAAAAAAGAGACATATTGAGCAAGAAGACCTACCTACTTGCTTGTGTCCTGCAAGAAGATAATCAGAATATAATCTGTAATTATACATTAATAAGTAAATTAAAAAAAAAAAGTCTCCTGAACCTTGTCCCCATCATATGGCCACTTAAAATTCCCTCTTAAATTCTCAAGGGCTCAGCAAGATAGGTAGAAAAGTTATTTGGTGTACACAAGATAACACAAGAAATACTTTAATAAATTCCTGAAAAAAAATCATTAGGTAAAAGTCCTTTTGATCAGCATCCCCTAGCCTGATTCACTTCCTTACTCCTCAGAGGAAAGTATTTTTCTGAACTTGCTCTGTAATTTTTCTGTCCTTTTTGTTATATACATTTGGTTCATTTAGTACCCAAATCAGAAATATTGTATTTTATGAGAGAATTTCATTATTATTGTTCTTGTAAAAATACTGTTCTGAGACCATCTATTTATTTAAAGTAACATCTTGGGGATTTTTTTACAGACCTACTTCTTTATCTGAGTAGCTTGGCCTTACTATATATGTATATATGTGTGTATATGTATGTGTATATATATAGTGTATATGTGTATATTTAGATTGGTTTGATTTCTATTTGTTTGTGTTGGATCTGATTAACAGTATCATTTAGGGCTCTTGTGGCCTGTTGGAGGTCATTCTCTTGGTCTTTTCAGAAAACACAGAAATGACTTTGTACCGTCATGACTAGGGCATTTGGACTAACTGAAACTACCATTGGCTTTTTTTCTGTAGATCAAATCCTCAGCTAAGCCAAGAATGAGGATTCACGAGATCAGATATTAAAAAGAAAATGTCAAAGTAGTAGGGAAAAAGAGGGCATGTGCCACACAGTTACTTCAATGACAGACTAATTTGTGTGTGTGAGTTGGGGGCCTTTCTTGAAACTCCTAGTAACTCAGAATGTGCTAACAGAAGTTAATTTGTGTCAGTAAAGCTGGTGGGGGCTTGTTCCACTACAGAATTAGGATGAAAAGAACATATAAAAATTTGAAGGAAAAAGGTGACCAATGGCTGGCAAAGCCTAAGACACGTGCAACTACTTTATTTTAGGAAAATTGGTAGATATTCAGAAGATGGTTTTGGACTAAAAACACAAACCAAGAAAGGTTAAAATTCCCAACAACTACTTATGCTTTAAACTCTTTTTTCACATGCAAAATGAAGGGTTTGATGAAAATTATAGTATCCTTCTAATTCCATGCTTTCTACATAAATTTCATCAGATTCTTATTTTCTTTAAAATAGCAATAATAAAACCTCAGATTTAAATTTGATATTCAATAATTTTATGACCTTTCAGGAAAACAAGCAGTTAGGAAAATCAGACGAGAATCGCAGAGGTTCATTACAGGTTATCTGGCAATGACCTAACTGGGCCTGGGAACTTGTCATCCCCACTTTCGGGAGAAGGGATTTGCCCACATTCAGTCTGTTCCCAGGAGCTAAAGACCTCTAATGTCTGTAAGTGTCAGGCAGATAGCATTTCCTTGCAGTCTCCTCAAAACTGGCAACGAGGCTAACCTTGATTAAAGCCCAAAATACTTATTCTCTGAAGACAAACCTGATTTTACTCTTACCCTCAAAATAAAGTAATAATAAAGGAGAGTTACACTGGTAGGACATAGCCCCAAATAAAGTCCCATGTAGTAAGTTGTTTCTCTCTGCAGTCAATGACCACTGCCCCTCTACAATTTGCCACCAGTTGACCCTGATGTCTCTCACTTCTACCAAATAACCTGTACTACTATTCACAGCAATATATTAAAGCTGCTCTCAGAAATTATTACTGAAACTAGCCTCCTGTTTACTTTCTACTTTTACACTGCATTAATAACTTTTCACTTTCTTACAAATTTCTAGATTATAATTTACACAGGAATATCAAAACATCTGTATAATGCTTTTTTGATAGTTAGTTTTTCATTCATATTCAATATTCATCAGGCTATTGATAATTTAACCCAGTAAGTCACCAAAAGGAACTTGAGACTTGCTTAAAATATACAAATATATTTTATATATATATATAATATATATAATGTTGCTTCAAATATATACATTATATATAAATATATAATATAATAAATATAATTTATATAAATTAAATAAAATATTATAATATATAAATAATAAAATGTTGCTTAAAATATATATGTTATGTATGTGTATGTTATGTATGTGGTAAATGACGTAGTGGGTTATTTGGGAAGGGGAGAGCTGTGGTATGAATGAAAAGCTTTAAGGAAAAGTCTAAATTATTCATATAGTTAAAACTTTACGATAGTTCTTCCAGCTTTTTGATGATCACTATATTCTATAAAAGCATTGTCTTCTCGAAAATGAACAGCCTTTGAGCCCATCTACAAATTGCATATGTTGAAGCCAACACCAATGCAAGAACAGACTACCCTGTCTGTCTCCACTGTCCTGCTTTTACTTAAATAGTCATTCAGGTGGAAAAATGCCAGCCTTCCTGCCCTGGGGCTTGTTGAGTTCACTCACAGATGTCTGGCTCAGATTACAAGTGCATTCAATGGCACTGATGCCAGGCCGAGCCTGGGAATTTCCTTGACCTTATCGTGCAGTATAAAAGTTTGAATGATCTCATGAAACAGGTCTAGGATAGCTTTGGCTAATTTTAAAGTAGATCTTACCTTTCCTAAAAGGAATCTTCCTTTAAAAAAAAATCTATTAATCTCTGCAGCATATTGTGGTAGGGAAAAAGTACTAAAAGGTGGTGGAAGAATGACTTGTAATGGCAATCAGCAGAACACTATTAATCTGACATTGATGGGGAATGATCTGTACACATATGTTAATTTTGCAGATAATTGAAGCTTAACTTTTCAGGCACTGAAAGTAACCGTTTTAATAGAAATATTTCTAAAACATATTACACACATCTCTGCTTTCTAAAGCAGAGTGAATTTAATATAATTTT
Source organism: Canis lupus baileyi (assembly GCF_048164855.1). Classification (NCBI taxonomy): domain Eukaryota; kingdom Metazoa; phylum Chordata; class Mammalia; order Carnivora; family Canidae; genus Canis; species Canis lupus. The sequence continues at coordinate 6,758,837 of NC_132839.1, read as the reverse complement.
ACCCTTCCATTAAAGCTCAAAATGTCTACCTACATGAATGCCAATCTGTTCTGTAATAGGATACCGGGTGAAACCAGTGTGTCTCGGGGAGCTACACAACAGGTCACACTCAAGCGTTTTTCAGTTTTTCTGTATGCCCATCCTATCAACTATGACTTTTACTATTATCCAGGTGCCTGACTAGCAATCTGCAAGCTTGAGTCTAATTTACTTTTTCCATTTTTGCTGAATCTTGGGAAATTAGCTAACTAGCCTTATGAGAAAAGATCAGGAGGTATGAAGCTATTTAACAAAAGTACGACATTTCTTTAAAGGAATATCATGGACTACATATCCCTTCATAGATTCACACAATGCATATATTTTGGATTCTTCCCACCTTCTAGATGTGAGAGCTACAAAGAGGAAAATGACATATGTCCTCAAGAATGGGGAACCTGTGCAAATAAAATTATAGGATAGGAAATATAAACTTTCAATACTGAGGTTATATTATGGGTCAACAACTTCAGATGAAATCACAAAAACCGGGATCCCTGGGTGGCGCAGCGGTTTAGCGCCTGCCTTTGGCCCAGGGTGCGATCCTGGAGACCCGGGATCGAATCCCACATTGGGCTCTCGGTGGGTGGAGCCTGCTTCTCCCTCTGCCTATGTCTCTGCCCCTCTCTCTCTCTCTCTCTCTGTGACTATCATAAATAAATAAAAATTAAAAAAAAAGAAAGAAATCACAAAAACCTTTAAATAAACATAAAGCAAGTAGTATTTTTCTATTTAACAGATGGAGGGGATAAAACGAGTTAAATAACTTGCCAGTGTCAGAAGTGGCAGAGCCAAGCTTTGAAAAGTTGTGTCTCTGAACTTAAAACCTATGAACTTTCCCTTATCCCTAAGTGCCATTTCTCTTCCTTTTTCTCCCCACTTCCCTTCCAGTAACGCACAAAAGGTTGTGAAAAATGGTGCCAAAGTGATGAGGTAATTTGCTCAAAGCAGCAAGGCTTCTGAGAGTCTATCTTTACTTCTTTCCCTTATAGTACTATGCTGATTCGCCCTCATGTATAAATCTAAGCTTAATGACTTTTTCTTCCACGTCTGGGGTTGTTCATGGCCAAATCCTATAGAATTAAGACAGCCAGACAACTGAAATCTGGATAAGTGAGATGGCGTTGACTTCTGCAGGGCAATCTTCTGCCCAACTGGTTGATTGTTTACGAACTTTAGGAAGGCAGAAAAAGAACAAGCACACAATGGCAATGGGGTATACAGAAGGAAAGCATGGGATCAATAAATGCGCATGCAATCAGGCTTGGAAAGGACCTGGATGGAGCCATATGGATGTTGAGGAGTTAGCTCTAAGCAGCATGTTCTGTGGGGCTTCCTGTGGTGAGCTACTCAGCCCAGGGAATAAAAGGCAAGGCAGTTTAGGGAGAGCAGAACCCTAATGTCAGGGGCAACTATTTATATTTTTTTAAAAAAAAGACGCTAAATCTTGGGACTACAGAAAAAATCAGCAACTGAGATATTTTTGGCTATGAAACACGCTTTGTGTGCACTCTGTGTTATTCTCTGGACTTAGTTTGCTTACTTTTTTTATAGTAAACATTGTTTTTCTTGTTAAAACATTAGTAATAATATTCAAAAACCTGATTTTATAACATTTGTACATGAAACACATCCAAATCTGGGTTTTTCCTAAACCAATTCAAAACATGCTCTAGAATAATTTATGCTTCAAAAAGCAAGGCAAATTACCTAGCATATAAATCATTAAGATTTACATAATGGTTTTGCCTTTGAGATTGGAACAAGGAATATATGCAATAGTGAGCTCAATATTTGGAGGATCAAGAGTCTTCTAAAATTTTCCTAAGCTCTCTTCACGTTTAATAGAATGGGTGAAAGAAAAGTTTCTCTTGAGCGGACACTCAGACCAAATAGATATGATCCCAGGATAAGAGCCAACAAGTGAGAGAACAATGAGATAGTCAGGGAACGCTAAGAGGTTGCTAAGATTTGCCTTAAGTCACTTTACCTTCAGGGACTCTTTATTTCTTGTCAGGTTAAGAGGAGACACCTCATATCACCGTCATCCTACCTAAACACAGGCTGTGATCGCCAAGGTTGTTAGGAGATACTGTGAAATCATAGAAAACAACATCAAGATTTGATAATCACCTATTGTTCTGTTCACACTTACTTGAAAGGAAACAAAGTTCTTTAGAGCAGAGCCAATGAACATTGCTCGCCAAAACAATAGAAATGAGATATTAATCAAACATATTCTCATGCCTCTAGTGAAAGAATGATATGAATAATAAAGTGATTAATAGGAGACAACAAACCTTTCAGTCCCTGTCAGCATTTGTATGCAGCATGCTTGGATAACTTAATGAATTAATATATCCTCCATGAAAGCCTGGAAGCCAGAATTATCTTCAGCGGGGTCACACCTTATTTTCAAGAGTTTCCAAGCTCTGTGTTAATTCCCTGCATTGATATGCGAACCAGAATTGTTGATTTAATATTCATTGCAGAACCGAGGTCTGAACATTAAAACATATCACAACCTAGTGGACTTTTAGTGAAGCGCTAGACAGACAATGTCACTTTTGATTGAGTTCTTCTTCTATCAGAGCCAATTTAGCACATGCCACCTCACTTAAACAACAACAGAATCCTTGTCACCCTGACTGTAATGAAATCTTGGAAGAAAAGCTGTACAAAGAAAACAGAAGATAATACAAAACAAGTTTATCAGAGAAACGTCAAGGAGGCAACCATGATTGTGAAAGGACATTCTTCTTCTACATAATCTTTGAGCCACGCAGAACTTACTGCCAAAAAAGATAACTTAATAATAATGAATCAGGTTGCTTCTTGCACGAGATATGCCTGTATTAAAATAGTGTCTGGCAGCCAAGTCCCGAAAACATGGCAGCACATTAAAACTGGCCATAAAAACGGTAAATGGTCTTAGAGAGACATTTAAGGAGACAAGCAACAGCATCTAAATTGCCATATGTTAAAACAAGTATTTGAGTGGGCCAGGCACGGGAGTCTAATTGTCTCCTGTGAAGGCAACCAGCTCTGAATGGGGCCTATGGGAAGGAACTAGATATAAAGGAAGGCAGGGATTTCATAATCCAGATTCTCTGTGCTTCCTCAGCAGTTTCTATTTTAGAACTTTTCATTGCTACCTTCATACTTTCTGTTAAGCTTCTGTAACTCTGGTTAAGAAACAGACAGAAGAGTAGGTCTGAGTTCTGGTTTAATCCTTTTGTACTGTTCCCTGATCCTTCATAAGAATACATTTTCCCTCCATTCACACAGATTACAGGCCATGATTGAACAAAGACATAGAAGGATGCCCTCTGTAGCTGAAGTCTAGGAAAAGAAAAAGAAAAAAAAAAAAAAAAGAGAAAAACTGTCCTGCACAGATTCCCCATGCTGACTCTCTCTGAGATGTTTGATAGCTTCCAACTGCTTTGGAAGTTGAAGATAAGTCTTGGCCTGCTCATGAGAAGCTCTGCCAATTTTGCAGAGACATCTTTTGGTGGGAAATATTGGGAACTTGGAGAGTACTCCTATTTCTTTATATATATATTACTGGAGTTCGATATGCCAACATATAGTGTAACACCAAGTGCTCATCACGCCAAGCAGCCCCCCAGTGCCCGTCACCCAGTCACCCCATTCCCCCATCCACCTCCCCTTCCACTACCCCTTGTTCGTTTCCCAGATGCCCTCTTTGAACTAACAGAAAGCTCTACATGCCTCCTTCCCCTCAAAACAGTATTTCTTAGATCTCTCTGAAAAACAGTTCATTCCTTCCCTCATGTAACCCCTTCAGTCAGGCTGCGGGCCCATGTCCCTGATGACAATCCACCATTTCCTACTAAACAAACAAAACTTCCCCTATGGAATTCCTAGGACTTTATAGCACTGTCTGAAACCCTACTTGTGACTATGAACTTTAGACAATATATTCATATTTATTAACATCCGGTTTACAATTCTCCTTCCGTCTAAATCCAGCTTTTGAGATAATGTCTCCACTGTTGTGGGAGCCTGATTTTACAGTAATGGTCCACCCTCCAGTCTACTCTAGCCATCTTCTTTTGTGATTGCCACCCGGACCTTCCCTAGTCCAAGAGACACGAAAGCTATAGTTTTCTAGTGCAGGAATAGAGAACTCAAAGTGTAGAAGAGAGCATAAAAGAAAGGACCAGTACATTAAAATTGGTGGGATAATACAGAATTTGAAAGAAGTGACACTGACTAATCAGGTACTTGTTAAGTAGAAGACAGTCAGGTAAGAACAGGGTACAAAAAAGTGAGGAATCAGGGACTGGAGGTACTAAAGAAATGGAGAACAGAGGTAGAATTTGAGTAAATGTGTGGGAGTAATAGACAAAACAAGTAATTGTGGTCAAGGATTCATAGGTAAAGGCAAAATTAAGAATACCAGGAAATAATTTTTAATTCAAATCTCTTCAATTCAATTGCATCTATTTGTCTCTGTATTTGATATGCTGAGAAAAGATGTTCTTTTTGTGATATTGATCCTACACTACAACTTTTCCAGAAATATTACGGGCTAAGTATTCAAGCTTTACTTTTTAACATTTCTTTAATTTATTCTTTTCTGGGGTGATCTTTACCCTCAAGCTACCAACTAACTCAAGTTTTCTTATCATAATTATCAAATTTTAAAATATAGTTTCTTTCTTCCTTCTTCTACACAAACTCAACAAAAGAGTATGCGTGATCTTCACCTCGCATTTCTTCTACCCCAACAACCACTAAAAATTTTCTTCCTCAACTTCTTCACCTTATCTGAGCATGTCTTGTCAGCATCCTTTGCTGGTTGACATCACAACTTGAGCAATACCATCATATGAAGTAGAATTTACCATAAAGAGCTTCAGGGAATTTTTTTTCTCTTCACTGCCTCTCCTACTAGACTGTGCATACTTTGAAGTAATGTCGTATTTATTCTTTTATCTCTTTGTAAAATGCCCCAGTTGCCTTAAAGCTTATCAAAAAGGTTGCCTGATGAATATTTCATTAAATTCCAATTAATTTTAACCCTATTATTTACATATATTTCCAGACATTTTACTCAAATACTAATGAAACTGCATGACCCTATTTATGCAACAGAAAACAGCCATGCACATTCTAGAGGAAAGTTGCTTTTTCTTTTTTCCAGAGCTTATATCAATAACCCATGTGAACAATTTCTTGCTATTTTTAAGTTTTAGAAAATGTAGAAAATGCACAAGTCATACATATAAAAGCCAGTAATTATCCTGTCCAAAGGTAACCACTAACCTGACTTTAAACATAATACATTAGTTTTGGTTGCTCAAAAAAATTAGGGAGATCATATGGATACATATTAAACTTTACATCCTAGTAATAGAAAACAAATCCTCTTTGTCAATACACCAAAACATTCAGAATTTAAAACATTTAATATTGATCCTTTATTAGAACTGACAGAAAAATAAATAATTCTATAAAGAAATTTCACAAAAAAACACCGAATCAATGTGCAACAAAAATAGAAATTATTTACACACAAAAATAAAGGTTTATCTACTTAGAACTTTATAAATATGCATCTACTATTTAAACATATACATTTATATGTAAGTGTATATGTGTTTTTTAAGTTCTATAATGATAGGAACAATTTCTTTCTGATATAAATAAAGGAAAATTTATTCTACCGATGACATTAAACTATCATCAATGGAGAAAGAGTAGGTGGTGTGAAAAGTTGACGAAGAACAAGATATATGTATTGTCTAAAAGTATCTTTCCACAAATCACTTACCATTTATAAGAGAATGTATGACGACTATATGTGGAGAATCTAGTGGATAGCTAACAAAGTGATCACAGACATTATTAGTTGCATCAAACGAATTTCTGGAAACTCCCCAAAATGACTAAAAGTAGATATTTTATATTTTTTCCTTATAGATCATATACTAATTTTTATATCTCTAGATTTCATGGATCTAAACTGTATATATTTTTCACTAAATCCAATGTGTGCAACAGCAAGTGCAAAGAAAAGCACTAACTGTACTGAAGACATAATGATTGGAATTCCTTAGGAAATAACTTGATTTAGAGTTGAAGAACATGCAGTTTAACAAATAATACTTTGATCGGGGTGCCTGGGGGCTCAGTCAGTTGAGCATCCAATTCTTGTTTTCGGCTCAGGAGATCACACCCACATCCAGCCAACTCTGCACTCAGCTCAGAATCTGCTTGAGGTTCTCTCCCTCCCTCTCCCCCTGCCCCTCCCCCCACCCATGCGTGTGCATGTATGCTCACTCACTCTCTCGCTCCCTCTAAAATAAATAGAATCTTTAAAGAAACAAATAATATTTTTGAACTGTACAGGAAAGATAGTGAAACATTTGTTGTACATCATGAATCAATAGATTTTTTTTAAATACAACGAAATGCATTTTCACTTTTTTGGTCTTTGGTACCTTCATTTTTTAAATTGAAATTTGTATTGAGATAATTTTAGATTCATATACAATTGCAAGAAATAGAGAACCCACATACACTTCTTGCAGTTTCCACAAACACTAATATTTTATAAAACTAAAGTTTAGTATTAAAACCGGGATATCTACATTGATTTAGTCTTCCAATATGAGTCAGATTTCTCTAGTTTTACTTGTTCATTTGTGTATGGTATTTATCTATAAACTAAAGTTATATAGGCAAAATGTTGAACAGCTCCAATATAACAAAGACTCCTCCTTTTACTCTTCTTTAATCACTCTTCCCCCATGCCCCTCCTGTCTGTTCCCATACTGGCAACCACTAAACTGTCCTCCACTTCTAAAAGCTTTTCATTTCAAAAATGTTAGATAAGCTGAATCATGCATTATATATTCCCTTTGAGACTGGTATTTCTCATTCAACAGAATGCCACTGAGATTCATCCGAGTTGTTAACATATCTAGTTTGTTCCTTTTTATTGCTGAATTTTACTACAAGGGGTATGGGCACACAGCTTGTTTAGCCATTCACCTATTGAACATCTGGGAACATTATAGCTTCTTGGCTATGACAAAAAAAAGTTGCAACAAACATTTATGCATCAGTCTTTGTGTGAACACAAATTTTATTTCTCTCAAATAAATACCCAAGAGTACAGTTATTGTGTTGTATGGTAATTGTGGCTTTGGTTTTATAATAAAGTAACAAACTGTTTTACTGATTGGCTGCACCATTTATGTTCCCATGAGCAATTTTTGAGTGATCCAATTTCTCCCTGTTCTCACCCATTTGTTACCATCATTTTTAAAAAAGTTATTGTGCGAAGTATGTAGTGACATCTCATTGTGATTTTAATTTTCTTTTCCTTCCTGGCTAATGATGCTGAATATCTTCTTCCATGAAATGTCTGTGTCTTTTTGTCTATTTCCAAATTATACTTTTTGTTTACTTAATTTCTACTGTTGAATTTTGAGAATCCTTTGTGTATTACAGATATTGATCCCATGGTAGATATTTGCAAATATTTTCCCCCAGAATATTTCAGATTCTTCACATGGACTTTTTTAATGCAACTTTATTGAAGTTTAATTTATATACAAAGAACTAAATGCATTGAATATGTGTAATTGGATAAGATTGGACATATGCAAACACCTGTGATACTATCATAACAATCCATGTAATAAGCATATCCAGCACCTCCCAAATTATCCTTATTTGCTTTTGATTTTTTTTTTCTTTTCTTGTTTCTTATCTGTTTTGTATTTGGGGAGGAAGGGCACTTAATGTGACATCTTCCCTCAATAAATTTTGAAGTATGCAATACCACATTGTTAACTATAGGCACTATGTTGTATAACATACCTCTAAAATTTATTTATTTAGAATAAGTGAAATTTTATACCATGGAACAACTCCTTTTCCCCCATCCCTCAATTCCTGACAATCACTACTGTGTTTTTTGCTTCTATGAGTTTATTTTTGATATCTCAAAGACGTAGAATCATGCAGTATTTGTCCTTCTGTGACCAGTTTATTTCACTTTGCATAATATCCTTCATCCATTTTGTTGTAGTTGGCAGGGTTTTTTGTTGTTGTTGTTGTTGTTGTCATTTTTTGAGAGGCAGAGGGAGAGAATGTTAAGCAGGTTCCATGCCCAGCACAGAGCCTGATGCGTGGGGCTCAATCTCACAACCCTGAGATAGTGACCTGAGCCAAAATTAAGAGTCAGACACTTAACCAAGTGAGCCACCCAGGATATCCTTCTTTTTTTAGGCTGAATAATATTTCATTTTGTACATCATATTTTCTTTATCCATCCATTTGTCAATGGACACATGGATAGTTTCCATATCTTGGTGATTGTGAATAATACTGCAATGAAGATACTGTCTTGAGACCCTCATTTCAATTCTTTTGGACATATATACCCAGAAATAGAATTGCTGGATCATATGGTAGTTCTATTTTTTTAATTAATTAATTAATTAATTAATTAATTAATTATGATAGTCACACACACAGAGAGAGAGAGAGGCAGAGACATAGGCAGAGGGAAAAGCAGGCTCCATGCACCGGGAGCCCAATGTGGGACTCGATCCCGGGTCTCCAGGCTCGCACCCTGGGCCAAAGGCAGGCGCTAAACCGCTGCGTCACCCTGGGATCCCTTTTTTTTAATTTTTAAAGGAACCTCCATACTGTTTTTTATAGCTGCTATTTCATTTCACATTACCATCAACAATGTTCAAGGGTTCCCCTTTCTCTGCATCCTTGCCAATACTTGTTTTGTTTTGGAGGTAGCAATCCTAACTACTGTGAAGTGATGTCTTACTGCAGTTCTGATTTCCATTTCCTGATCATTAATGGTGTTGAACATCATTTCCTACACCTGTTTTCCATTTGTATGTCTTCTCTGAAGAGATATCTGTTCAAGTCCCTTGCTTATTTTTAACTGGGTTGTTTTCTGTTTTACCTTGTTTTTAGATTTTTGCTATTAGGTTGCAAGACTTTCACATTGGCCTTTGTAAAGCAAATGTTATTAATTTTAATGAGATCCAACCTATATGTTTCTTTCTATGGATTGTGTTTTCAGGCTAGGACTATGAATTCTGACTAGTGATAGGCCCCAGACATGTTCTTTTTTTTTCCCCTAAAAGTTGTATAGCTATATGTTTTATATTTTCATCTGCTATCCATTTTGAATTAATTCTTTTATCATGTTTAGGTTGAGGCTCATTTCTTTTTTTTTTTTTTTTTTTTGCCTACATATAACCAATTGTTCCAACACCATCTATTGAACAGGCTATCTTTCTTCAATTGAAATGCCTTTGCACCTAGTCAAAAATCAGTTGGACATATCTGAGTGGTCATACATCAGCTCCATTTATCTATGTGTCATCACATGACAAGTAGCAACTCTCTTGTTCATTGTTGCTATGTAGCAAAACTTAATATTCAGTAAAGTAAGTACTCCCACATCATTCATGGTCAAAATTGCCTTACCTATTATAGTCTTATTACCTTTCTATATAAATTTTAAAATTATTTTGTCTATGTTTACAAAAACTTTGCAGGAATTTTTATATTAATTGCATTAAGATTATAGATCTGTTTGGGAAAAAATAACATTTGCTATCTTGAGACTTCCTTTCCATGAACATGGTATGTCTATTTATTTTCTTCTCTAATTTTAAGCATATGGTTTCTGTACATAGTTTATTAAGTGTATACTTAAGTACTTCACTTTCTTTGACATAGTTGTAATGGTTCTGTGGTTTTAAATTTGGTGTTCATTGTTAATACATAGAAATGCAATTAATTTTTTAACATACTGTTCTTTTTTATAGTTACCTGCAGAGGCAGACAGATCCTACAAAAAGTATAGCTCAGATATTGAAATTGACAATACAACACATATACCATGAAGGTATAAAAGGTTTATTATATGACTGAAGTCTCTGAGGGAATAGGGCAGACCTCTCAAGCAGGTCCTAAAGGGCTTAAGAGAGCTAGGAAAGAACTAGCTTAGTTTTATATCATGGTTAGGAGGTGGGGTCTGGATAAGCATTCCAGTACAGTGGAAGGCACTTACATGGTTTGAATTCCCTACTAAAACCAAAGGATGGACCACCCAGGCTTTTTCATCAGCTAGTCCATGTATGGGTCATAAGGGCATAAAGGATGAGTAACTCTTAAAAGTCCTCACTGTCAGGGTGCCTAGGTGGCTCATCTGATTAAACACTTGACTCTTGATTCCAGCTCAGGTCGGGATGTCAGGATTGTGAGATCAAGCCCTGCCTGGGGAGCTGGGCTAGTCAAGGAGCCTGCTTAAGATTCTCTCTCCCCTTCTCCCATAGCCCCTCCCTGCTCTAAAACAAAAGCTCTCACAGTCAACATCAATAATGAAGTCAGATACCTCATTACAGTCTTGTATCATGTAACTTTTATATGCTAACTTATTAGTTCCATAAGTGTTTTTTAGATCCTTAAGCTTTCCTACATTTATAATCATGTCATCTGCAGAGACCAGTTCATTTTTTCCTTTCCATCCTATACAGGTTTATTTGTCTCAATTTACTGTAGTAGCTAAAATTTCCAGGGCTAAAATGAAAAACTCTTTCTCCCAATCCTAGGGGAACAATACTCAATTTTCCATCACTAAACATGATGTAAGCTAGACATTTTTATGAGTTAGAGTGGATATTTCATCAAATGCTTTTTCTGTGTCAACTGATATGATCGTATGATTTTGCTTTTGTAGCATGCCAATGCTAAATGCCATTATAAATGTCAAAAATCAAATATTTAAGATTAAACTTATTGAAAGTCATTAAATTCCCAATCACCTTTTCTCAAAATCACTGTGATTTCCTATTGCAACTGATAGGGCAAACCAAACATTTATTCTTGATGTTACTTTGTATATTTTTGGTTTTACACACAAAAAAAAGAAATACAATATTTCATTTTTCCTTGGATATAGCATAGTAGTCAAGGACTTTCTGTATCTAGTCTCCTAATAAAATTTGTATTGTTAGTAATAAGGATAGTGATGTTTTGCCAAACTAAAAAGGGGCCATGTAAAACTATTCACAGATTTGTAAGTATATCCAATGTGTTTTTAATGATTATCTCTTGTGGTATATTAAACTCATAAAATGCTTTATTTTATAGTCATATATACTAAACTGAAAGTTGAGTGAGTAATGGATGGTTTATCTAGCTTTCACTATTTATCAGCTCTGATTCTTTTTCATATACAATCACTTATACATGAAGAAGAAGAGAAAAAAACCTCCCTTGGCAATTTCTCTCTGAACCATTACTCCCAATTAGGTCCAAGTTGTTCAAGGCACTCTATTTTTATGGTGAAGTCTTTTGTCAATTAAATGAAAGCCTGCATTTACTGCAAGTGTTCTTCTTGGAGGAGGCAGGCCAGAAATCACTGCTAGTTGGAACAAGAATTTCCTGCTTGGCTCCATTTATGATAATGACTAAATCTTTGATGAACACTGCATTGGTGACAGTGTTGGCATTTAGCAGCAGTGGCCTCCTGTGTGGTAGAGACAGAGAAGATAAACTTCTTCCACTTTAAGGAAGAAAAGGGCAATTAAAGCACTGTTGTATGTCTTCACTTACCCTGTTGTTTCATACATATTTTCAGATGGCTGAATATTGTAAATTTCTTCACATAAGTTTCATGTATAATACCATTAGGTGACAAGTAGTCTCCCACATATGAACGAAAATTCCTGGAGCACTTCCATGCTAAACAAAACTTTGTGTCAATGTCAGCTGTTCAAATGTACTTAAATCTTTCCAGAAAGCAGAAAGATGATAATGTGAAATCATGTAAGTGCTTGGGGATCTCCCACAGCCATAAATCATAACTAGAAAACAAAGCAAGCCCTGGGCAAAATTGCATAATAAAGGAAAGTGTGTCTTTGTTACTCCCCCAACTTTCTCAGTGTGTGTCTCGTCTATTTCTGGGTTTCTGTGAAATGCCTAACAATCTCAGTGTTATTTTTTATAGAACAGGGACCCAGCTCTGGCTTCCCATAAGTTTAAGGCTACTGACCAACAAGGCCCTTCCTGTGTCCTATAGAACAATGGTAACTTTCCTAACTTTAGTTATAGTTCTTAGGAAATATGCAGCTAAAATGAAAACACATACATAATAATCACTAAGTTAGTAAGTATTGTAAACCTAGCCATAGTACAGTACATCTAATAACTGCTGAGAGATAACTAATACATTTGAAATATAACAGGAGCATCTACAAGGAGCCAGTAACTTATAAGAGCTATTAACAATGAATTGATAAATATTGAATCTGTTTTTGAGGGGGTGCTATTAAGATAACAAAATTATGTCTATCCATCTAAAAAGTATTATTTTTTTCTAATTATGTAGGAGTATTTTCTAAGTTTTAATAGATATTATTTTTTGATACCCCCATATAATGAATGCAAAAAAAAAAAAAAAAAAGGAGTGACATGAAAGCCATGGCTGTTAATGAAAAACTAGTGATTCTGACAAATACCATGCAGTAGTGATTTTAAAATGTAATTGTTTCTGCTTCTGAGCCTCTACTTCTATAAAGTTTAAAAGTTTTGTAAAGAATTAAAATAGCTGGGATCCCTGGGTGGCGCAGCGGTTTGGCGCCTGCCTTTGGCCCAGGGCGCGATCCTGGAGACCCGGGATCGAATCCCACGTCGGGCTCCCGGTGCATGGAGCCTGCTTCTCCCTCTGCCTGTGTCTCTGCCTCTCTCTCTCTCTCTCTGTGTGTGTGTGTGTGTGTGTGACTATCATAAATAAATAAAAATTTAAAAAAAAAGAATTAAAATAGCTGAACTCTGTGCACAAAGACTAAGATAATATGGATGAGTTCTAAATGTCTATTCTGAATGTACATTCACTACCAGATGTACAGAAATGTAACATTAACTTCCTATAACAAAATCAACTTAGCCAAGAAGCAACTAATTCTGTTGGCAACTAAAAACTCTTATCTCGCCCCCCCATTCGCTCTATAAGTAATTCTACTAGAGCAGGGACATTGTTTTGTTTCTATATTATGGTAGATGTTCAATAAAGAACTGTATAATAAAATATTAAAATTTGCCATTTTATAATAATCTTTACTAGCAGAAATGGACTCATTTCTGTTTTAAACTTAGACCATCTTGAGTATATATAGTCATTACAATGTCAGCTTTAACCTGTGGCTTTCCCATTTTGAAGATCGTCCCCTGCCAGGCCTCCAAAAGGCAAGCATAGAACAAGAATGATATTGGCTTTACCCTCAACATATGTAGAATCATGTTTTCCACAGTCCTCATGCCCCAGGCTTAACTTGCATCATCCCTAGTCTACAATTTATTAGCATTAAATCTATCTTCCAATGATCTAGATTCCAGCATTATAAAGCCTGTCTGAACATTCCAAATTTAGTCTTTGGAAATTCAATACATACAGGTCTACATGCAGCGTTCATCACCAATAAGCTAAAACATCTCTTCATCAAGTTGACTTTTTTTACTCTAGGTTCTATCTACTACCTGAAGGAGGAGGGAAATATATTTGTTGAATAGCAAAAAATTTTTGGAGAAATAAAAATACCTTGATTAAAACCCTTCTAGGGCAGCCCCGGTGGCTCAGCGGTTTAGCGTCGCCTTCAGCCCAGGGCCTGATCCTAGAGACCTGGAATTGAGTCCCACGTTGGTCTCCCTGTGTGGAGCCTGCTTCTCCCTCTGCCTGTGTCACTGCCTCTCTCTCTTTATGTCTCTCATGAATAAATAAATAAAATCTTTTTAAAAAAACCTTCTAATATTATCCATGATAAAATGTAATGGAACTGTAGTAGTGACCAAAAGGACTATGAAATTAAACTTTCTAATAATAAAGGGTACAGAAACTGCAAAGAGAGAGAAAATGACTGGGAATTTTAGAGAAGTACAACACTGTGGGCCTCTTCAAATGCAAGTAGCTGATGCAAATAATCAATAAAGTGTAATATATTTGAAAGAATTCAACTTAACAAATGACCACAACTATCAACTTTCCCCTGGACCTGAAATGAATATGCATCTTTCATTGAAAAAGAGAGAGAGAGAGAGAGAGAGAGAGAGAGATGATTTCTTCTAATACTAGTTTTTCCAATTATCATCTTGAAACTAATGAAGTAGACTTTTGAGAGAATCTGATTTTATACTCTAAAACATTGCTTTCCTCATGGACATCTGCAGGTTGCTTTCTGTCCTGCCTTTAAAGAGCAGAACCTCATTTAATATTATTTTGAAGAAGAATAAGAGTGTTGTTTTTTATTTGTTTAAAATGTATATATAATGAAATCAAATGTGTTACAATTTTATTTTTTTAAGATTGATTGATTTGGGAGACAGAGAATGAAGGGAGGGAGATACAAGGGACTGAGCCTGGAGCCAGATGGGGGCTCAATCCCACAACCCTGAGATCATGACCTGAGGTGAAATCAAGAGTTGGATGTTTAACCAGCTGAGCCACCCAGGCACCCTTATAGTTTTTTTTTGAAGATTTTATTTATTTATTTATTTTAGGGGAAGAGAGAGCTCAAGCAGTGGCAGGGGGTGGGGTGTGAAGGGAGAGGGAGAGGAAGAGAATCTCAAGCAGACTCCACCCTGAGCACAGAGCCCACCTGGGGCTCCATTTCATGACCCTGAGATCATTTCCTGAGCTGAAACGAGAGTTGGGTGCTTAACCGACTCAGCCACCCAGGTGTCCCTACAATTTTATTTTAGACTATTAGGACCTTTAAGCATGGCTTGATCACTGGGTCTGTCTTCACTAATATGTTAACTGAAAGTAACTAACATTTCAGGCTCCATCATATACAGCTAGGGAAAATGTCCTAAGATGGGAAAGTCTCTTACTAATTCTAAACCACATCACATTGTTGAATAGCTATTGCACTCTTAAAATAATCTCTAGTCCCTCTCCCTATATCTTCCAGACAATAAGGTTTATATTGTGATGTTTTCCTCACTTTCGAAGATGAAATATTTACTAACCCACCTTTAACAAAGGCCTATTAACAGAAATAGCTGAATAAAACAACACATTAACATTTTGTTTCAACTCCTCCCAAGCTGTGAGTTCCTTTCTGAGAAGAGAAAGAAATGAAAACTTTCAACAAAAATGCACTTCAGCTTGCAAATAACCACTGCATAGTCCATTGCAATGATTAAAGAAAAATTACATGGAAGGAATCAACAGTTGTGTAAGAAATTACAAATTATGAAAAACATAATTGCTTGCTTGATGTCTACAAAACAGTTTGCTGACAAATACACCCTGGCTGAGAAAATACAACAACCTAAAATTCTACCATTGATGTCAAAGTGTCACACTTTCATTAGGCAAATGATCCATGGAAAGTGAACCCTTACAACAATTCTGTACTAGCAGTAAGCAAAAGACATGCCAAGTGTGTATCTGGATTGAAGTCCTCTTTTATGTATTTCATAATTTTTCTGATTGCTGTATGTGACCAGAAATTTGGGGAATATTTAATCACTGAGAATAAGGAAATAAAACAACCAAATAAATGGAAATAGAAAACCAATATAACATATGACAATGTGCCACCTTCTTCTATGTGAATAATCCACTAATTACGAAAGTTCCCTAAGATTTTTCAGAACCAAAAGAGTCAATTTTTCATTTTTTAGGACTTATTTAACAACGCTGATTTGCTATCTGTTATAGGGTGTACCTCATTATCTTTCAAATTTGCATAATCACAGAATGCTTGATTAAGGAATGGAAGCTTTGAGTGTAATGGAAATGCATGCATGATTAGCTATAGGAGGGGATCTGTAATTATGTGATGTATAAATATACATCTATATACTTTAAACCTTCATAATAAACACAACAAAGTCTTGACATTTATTTTAAAATTCTTCTAGTCATAGCTTAAAAAAAAAATCCCACAATAATGGTATGCTTAAAAGAACCATGAAAGGTCTTGATTACAATTTTCCAGAGGTTTAAAAATCACAGCATGATATAAATTAATATTCACTATCAAACATATTGGCGATTTTTGTAAAAATAGGTGGAGCCTTTGAATACCCAGGTAGTTTTGTGCTATGAGACCCATATTCCCCATTCATTAGGCAGAGAGAGTGCCAGTAGGATGTTTGTCTGAAATATCTCCACTCCACTCAGTTTAACTGAATTGGAAACTGGCACATCCTTTATACACTTCCCTCCTCCCATCACACCACCCTCCTGTACAGCTATACCCCCAAGCACATACGACACCACATCAACGTGAACTTCAAACTCACCAACTGGGAAGGAAGGAATTACCAATTGGCATATTTGTATAAAACGAGAATGAGAAACTGCTGTGAAATCTATTTCCACAGCAGACTTAAAAAGCCAATTAACTAAACTCAAACTTCAACCAAACTCTAAATACCCTAATAATCATAATAATCATGTTATAACAGAATTAGAAATTTATTTTTAGGAGACAAGCTTTTTTTTTTTTTCCATATCCCAGTTGATTAGTATTTATCTACTTACATGGATTCATTCCATAAACATATTTTATATTTATAAACATTTGTTTCAACAAAATGAGCGATGTAGCGTTTATCTTTTTTTTCTATTACACATGCTAAGAAAGAAAACTGACAACCACTGATAATTAAAGTCCTTTTTTTCCTAAATTATTCTGAAGCACTTCACCTATGATAGTTTAAAAAATACTTTTTTTAAAGATTTTTATTTATTTATTCATGAGAGACACAGAAAGAGAGAGGCAGAAACATAGACAGAAGGAGAAGCAGGTTCTGCACAAGGAAGCCTGACGTGGAACTCAATTCCAGGACCCCGGGATCATGCCCTGAGCCAAAGGCAGACGCTCAACCACCGTGAGCCACCCAGGCACCCCCAAAAATACATTGTAAATACATTTATTATTTTAAGGCAGTGTAAATAATACATATTTAACAGAATTATTTCTTATATTTCTTTATAGATTTCCTTTTGAAAAAGGAAAAATTACTGTACATATTTAATTAACTCACTTGCTGCCTTCTCTATTATCATGAACCACATTTTACTTCATTTTCAGCAGTCCAATATTTTATTGAAAAAAACTTAATAGGAAATCAGCCTTAAATGTCATCTTCATTTCCCACCTCACTAAAGAGCCCTTGTAATTTGCAAAAGTGAGAGTGAATTTCTTGGTAGGTCATTTATGTGATTCTCCGGAGTGAATTGATGCCTATGGTTTATGAAAAGCCTTGTGTGAAAGATCTACAATCAAAATGAAGAAAATAAGAATAAAACATCTCACGGTAACAAATGCGGTGCTAACTAGATCTATAAGCTTACACATTTCTCTGTTTGCTTGAAGGGAAGAAACTTAAAAATAAGCAGTGAATAAACTTAGTTTTATTACATCTGTAGTAGTCATATTTTCTAATATTAATATTAATACTGGAGAGGAGGAGGAAAGTAGGAGGAGGAAAAGATTGAAGAAGTAAAAGTGTATGAGAAAGTTACCACCAATAAAGATAAAAACAGTACAAAACATAAAAACTTCAGTTTACTTAGTATATATGTTCTTAGTTTTGGGTGATTTTTTTTCTATCAGGTACTAAGTAAAAATTTTTTTATGACACTTAATCCCTGTGTCATCTATATGTGGATTCATTGTTATTCCTGTATTACAGGTAAGAATACTGTGACTTTGGTAAGAAACCTTATATTTATCCAGTTCATGTTATTGCAGTTTGACTTAATATCTATTTCTGTCAGACTCTAATATTTGTGCTCTTGAACTGCATTTTTTGTTCATTCTTGAATAGTATTAGTCCACTAAAATTCATTCTAGTAAAATAAAGCATAAATTGTTTATGATGTAAATATTTGTCCACTTTACTTTCAGATAAAACTTGGGAAAAACTCGATCCAAATTTCAGCTATTTTTTCTTCCTCAAATAGCAAACATGTATAAAAATAAAACCAGAAAATGTAAAAATGTAACATAAATTACAGGGAATTATTTTTACTTCTATAATTAATGCACATGTTTTTTCCAACTATTACTTTTGCATATTTTATTTTAATATATATCAGCCTTGCAAAACTGTCTTCTGTCTAAATTAATGGGCTTTTAAATGTGTTACAATGTTTTTGCTGTTAAACCTAAAACCCCTTAAAAGAACTGAAGGAAAAAAGTAAAATTGTAATTAAAAGCCTTTATTGTTTGTGAGTTAAAATAATTATTCAAAATAGAAATTGTTACCTATTAAGACCATATGCTGTGTAAAATATTCTTGTTGATGTCAACAGGAGTTTCCATGAGGATGTGGGCAACATATGGACCTGGCATTTTGTTAATTAAAAACAATGTTTTGCTACATTGATGTGTGTTCCAAAGAGGGATTCCTAGAGCATAACACTAAGTTGCTGAGTTCACTGTTTTAGGAGATCGGTGGTTATACAGTTTAAAGTTAGATTTGAAATGCAAGGATATAACATTAATATTATTCACATGGTGACATTAGCATACAAGCATTCTATTTTTAAGAACAATAGAAGAGTTTTGTTGAAATATTTTATTTAGATGACTAATTAATTTCAAGTAATTTTCAAGTCTACTGAAAATTGAATACTAAACTGCAAATATTATAAATGGGGACTAAACATCTATAAGAAACTTTTTTTGGCCTTTTAAAGTATATGTAGAATTCCTTACAGTATATTTATTGAAAAAATAGTCAAATTCACCATGTTTCCTGCCCTCCACAATGAACTCATTCCATAAGAGGAATCTATTTGTCTACACAGTGACTCAGAAATAGAGTTCTGACATGCTTTGGTTAAGAGAGTGAGGAAAGTGATGATGCTCCAGTATCAAAATTGGGCCTAATGGCCTTCATTTCTTTCTGTCTTTTTCCTTTTTGTGGATTCCTACCTAATCTACACCGCCAGGGGGGAGCCTATGGAGCAGACCCAATCCAGTCTAGTTGTCCCAGCTGAAAATCCAGAAACAGGAAAGACCCTAGCAAATTTCAGCAAACTTTCAACCACTAACGTGTGGGTGAGAACCAACCAGAAACATGGCCCAGCAAGCATGTATGCTTATTAGTGTAAAATTGCAAATGCTTATGGTTAAGCCACTAAATTTTGAGGTGGTATTGTTATACAACACTATTATGACAATGTATTCCTACAACATTGCTTCCTCTCCCTCACATAAATGGTATTTGATGTCTTGATTAGCATCAGTTTTCAAAAACCAGAGAAGGGAAATTCACAAAGACCACTAGTCATGCAGAATCCACAGCAAAATATATGGTGCAGAATGCTTACGCGAGCTACCTTGATGCAGGAGAATATTGTTGTTTATAGTATACATATAGGTAGATATCTAGGTTCAATCAAACATCAGCATTTAGACACTGCCTCTAGCCATGTAGGCCAAGAGGCCTTCCTGCTCCCTCTGAAGATAGAACCTGATTTTTCCCATTGCTATTGCTACTTCTGATTAAGTAGAAATAGTTCCATACACCTTTTTTTCCAAGAAAAACTGATGTTTAAATGACTCATGTTAGGTTTTAGATTTTACCAATATAGATCATTGATCCTAAAGCCAAAAAGACATTTTGTCTACATGTTAACTTTTGGATACCACTGCAAAGAGAGAGATCAATGAAAGATACGAGGCTTGAGGGCAAAAATATGAATGAAAGACATAGCCTTGTGTTGTATTTGACAAGAGCAATTGTGAAAATGTATGTTTTTTGAAAGGCCTGTACTATATAAGAATGTGAAATGTCATTAACAGTTAACCCAATAGGAAAAAAACATCTCTAAGTCATCAGGAAAAAAAAATAAATGATACAACACACAAACAAAAATAAATTGCTTTTGCCCTCATAGTAACTCAAAATAATCAATAATACTTTCTATTCTGTGTAGATACATAAGTATCATTCATCTGTAAGGCTGCATGAGATGAATATACTAGTTTTTTAGATATTATGAATGGAAAATGCATGTGTATCATTCTACTTTCCACAGAGTAAGTTTCAGCTGTTCAATGTAATGTATAGCTTTTAATGAAATTCAGGGACACCTAGATGGTAATCTATAGGAGTGTGAACATCAGGAGCCAAATGCCTAGCACCGTATGGAAGAGAAATGCTGCCATTTTTGTTCCTCCAAACTTCAGCTAGTTCAGGACAAGCGCCTCAATGCACTGAAACCTACAAAGAATAAGAATCTGAAACAAAGTTGTATCAGAATCATACCTGCCTCTAACATAAGAGGAGAGTAGAGACTGAGGATGAAAATGAAATGGAACCAAAGGCATCACAATAGATGAAAACTATTTGAAAGTTAAGGTACAAAGGATTTGTTTGCTCCTAGAAATCAAAGTTAGCAATATATGTCAGGACACAAAATTTCTTAGTTATTCTGGACTGATTGAATGACCTGTGTATTCTCTCTTTCTTACTATCTTTCTTTCTTTTCCCTTTTCTCTTTTTTCCTTTCCTCTCCTTCCCTTTCCATTATCTGAGGTTTAACTAGGAGGGACCCATTTCCATCCATCATACGTGCTCAGTTCCCTCCCCAAAATTGTTTAGATCAGAAAGGCCAAAGAATCAAAAAAAATATATTCTTTCAAGACATTTGCCAAGATGTATTAATCTCTCATTGACCCTCAATTTTCAGTGTACTACAGCACTTTCATGGTATGATGCATTCCTGGACTCCATGCCCTTGTAAGACTTCAGCATACAGGAAGAAATTTCCCATACAGCTGGCAAGCAGCCAACACAAAAATAGGTCTTCTGGGACGCCCAAATAAAGTCTCAGAAAGGAGCTATTACTTTGTCTCAGGAAATTCCAAAAGTAAAAGTACCTCTTTTTGCATATCTTTTTTTGTTGTGACATTGTTGAGAAACTAGATGTCAGCAAACTCTGGCTATTGTGGTTACCTTATTCTGGGTAAAAGTATGTTTATTCAAGACTGTAGAATTCATTACTTTCTATCTGTTAATATTCAAAACATACACGTAATTCACATCTTACTTAGCTCAAATATAACCAAATTTTAATGATCTCCTTGTAATAAATGATTATTTTTATCAGATAATCAAATTGAGTGAAATATGAACTATGTAACACCAAAGTCAATCTTTTCTAATGTAAATTATGTATACTGAGCACTTCAACTCTCAATTTGGAGAGTCTAATGCCTGCTGAAAGGCAAAAGAAATAAGGCTGATTTTATGCCTTCGATCTATTCCTTGTTTGTAAGAGAAAAGCAAATATATATTATAAAGCATCTAAAAACATCTACCAAAACAATTTGCCATGAAATCAAGAGTTCTGTGATTAACTTTCATACAATTAATGAGGCAGAGCCATCTTTTCTGTCACAAATCCCTTTTGACTTCAACAAATGTACAAACTTCAACTTGGCCAAAATAAACGGGTTTCAAAGTATGCAAGATGGCCCAACACTACCAAACAAATATTTGTATCAAACTACTCATTCAATGATATGAAACTCAGTTCCATGTATTCACATATTAGTGTTTACTTGAACCAGTTGACAGATGTATTAGAAAGAGCACAGGCTTGAAATTGAAATTCCCGCTTTAATTCTCAAAGCTCTGAACTCTTGCAAGTGTTTTAGTTGCTCTAAGTCTTATTTACTTAGAAGAAAATCTCAATCTTAAAATGCGAATTGATGTACGTGTTACATGGCTAGCATAACTGAGTAATCCATACAAGTTGATTGGCACTCAATAAGGAATCAATAAATGCTGATTCCCCTCCTTTCCTAATGAGAAATTCCTAAGTAGAAATTAAAAGAAGCCTATCTAAAACAATGCCATTTCCAGAAACAAATGGAAAATCTAGAAATCCAAGACCAAATTTGATGGTAAAAAAAAAAAAAAATCAAGGAAACAAGATACGGATAAATAACAAGATTTTTAGTGTCTGGTTTAATAAACCACATGGCTGCAATTTGGAGGAAGAACCATAAAAAGTGCTACTTGAGAAGGGAAATGTGATCTCAGAAAAGTGTCTTGGAACCAGTGCCTAACAAAACTTTCAGTCTTTTTTTTTTTTAATTATAATTTCTTGTGTTATATATTCACATAATCTCAGATCTACAACTATCTTAAGAACAAAAAAATTATAGGTGGATTTGCTTAATACATTATTCACTATCTCTGACAATATAGGACTTCCAAAATTTTTTTATTCCAGAAATTGCAGCAAAATTCAAAATGTATCTTTACCTATTTTTATTTTTTAACATTATTATTTTTTCAAATTTGAATATTAAATTTATGAGTCATTCAATTTACACTAAAATAAAACATGTTCTTTTTCTTCTTTCTGACTTTGATAATATTCTTTTCCAATTATTTTGAACATGTAGAAATATATTAAGATACGAAGATGCTAATACTATTTATGAAATGAATCAGTTCTCATATAACTATGGATCAGTATAAAAGTATCAAATAATGTATATATTAATGGAAGGAGTATATTAAATCATGCATCTCATATATTTACTCTTAAATATATGACAAATATCTAAAAATATAATTAGGTTACAAACTAAAAACATGTTTAAAAGGAACATGGTTTGTTTGGGTTTTTTTTTTAAGATTGTATTTATTTATTCATGAGAGACACACAGAGAGAGGCAGAGACACAGGCAGAGGAAGAAGCAGGCTCCCTGCAGGGAACCCGATGCAGGACTTGATCCCAGGACCCTGGGGTCACACCCTGACCCGAAGGCAGACACTCCACTGCTAAGCCACCCAGGTGTCTCGAAAAGAACATGGTTTTAAATTATAATGAACATGAATATCACCCTCATGTAACATTTAATCTTATTAAATTAAACATAGAAAGCAATATATATGTATAATTATATTAATAAAGAATGAGCATAAACTGCTTCAAAAAGAAGGTCTGTGCTTTCAAAACTTTGATCTTTAATAATCTTTTGAACTCAGAACTCACAAAAATGTGAGACATGTTCTTTAGGTTTCTCACCCAACCTCATGAAACCAATTTAGCTGCATTTGCAATAAGAAACTCAAAGATAGTATTAAACTGATTCAGGCATTTTGTTTGAAATAGAACCCTACTGAGTTAGCTTATCACAAAAAGGAGATGCATTTAAATGTTGCTTCTCAGATCCTTGCACTAGGGTAAGTCCTAACATCAGGAATAAATAAGAACCAGAACTAAAAGAGCGTCAAGATTCCTTCTCCCCATTTCTGTCCCCTGCAACTCTCTGGGCACCTTTTTCACTCTTCTGTCACTTTTTTAAGAACAAAGTTTTATGATTCCCATTCTGCATAGCTGAGCACAACAGACCTCAGCTTCCAAGTTTACATCCCTTTCATCGCAGATACACTAGATTATGGTTTGAATAGCTTTGTTCTTTAATTTCCAAAACAGAGAACTGTACTGGTCCTGATGAGGGGTCTAACCCGGACTAGTCAGTGGTACCCATGAGAGTGGTATTATATGTTATCGATTTCCCATTTTAACTATCTGTTTGGAGATTCTCGAGCTGCTGGTGATGCTTGTGAGAGGGATTAGAACTGTGAAGTTTCCTAAATAGCCAAGCCCACCAGAAAGCCACAGATGAGAAAACCACATATTTTGCAGCAGTGGCCCCATCAGGAAAAGGCAAATTCAGAAAAGCAGAATCAGTGGCAGAAGGAGACAAGGAAAAAGGTAAAAAGGAAAGGACACAGAACATCAGCCTCTCACTTGCACGTTTCAGACAAAGCTTTGACGGTGCACCAAGTAAAACCAGTGTTAGAAGCGCTGCTTTTCAGTATGTGTGCCAAAGGGAACACCGGCCTAGAATATGTCATCCTTATAAAAAAATCAAATGATTTTCTTTCATAAATTTTCATAATAGCATAGATGTTTTCCTATCATAACCTCAGTAGAAAAATAGATGGAAGAAAATTAATTTTTCGTAGACTACCTCTTCCAAATTGTGAATATACGAGACTGGATAAAAATTGGCCACAAGAATTTGCTTTATGTTTTAGATGTAGATCTCAAATGGTGTTAGAATTCTCAGCATACCATTAGCATAACTTTCATTTCCCTGTGGGCTTCCAGCTGAAAATAAACTCCAGTCAGTTTCCTTATCTCAGTTCCCAATAGAAGAGAAAAGATAGCTAATCTTTCAGTACAATTAGGTATAGAGAAAAGATCAAGGCTTTTTCTAAAAGAACCAGATACCTCCTGCCAGAAATTTTATCTTTAAGGGTTATCAGGAGTTGTCTTAAAGTCTATCCTCAAATATAAGAATTAGAGGACTCTCTGGGCTGCCTTTGAGGAGACATAAATGGAGTGGCCTGACAATAGGGTAAGTTGTGAAAAACAGCACTGGTCCTACCACAATTATCCTGAATTAAGAGAAGATAAATACAATGTGTGAACCTGTGTTAAATAGCATGTGCTCCATTTTCCTGCTGAAGATCAGCCAGGCTTAATGTAGGATATATCCTGAGGGATGAGTGAAATTATCCTCTAACACTAGTCTTTAGTCCTATTATCCTAGAGCAGTGGCTCCCATAATTTAGTGTGCATCCCAATCACTTTGAAAGCTTATAAAAACAGATCTTGCTGGGTTCCACTCCATGTTTTCTAATTCTAACAAATTCCCAGGTGAAGATGATGACGCTGGTTCTGGGTCTACACTTTGAGAATAATTATACTAAAGCCAAGATGCTATTGAGTGGTTCAAATATTAAAATATTTGTTTTTCAAGATTCATAGTATGTGCTACGTCCCTCAAGTGGCGAAGCCAAATAGTAATTATGAGAACAACAATAATAACGATAATGGAGTAAGGATACTCCCTATGTGGCTAGAGATCAAGATCGAAGTGTGTTGCTTTTACACTAAGATTGGTAAAGTCCTATTATTTTAATAGACACACCTTTTTTGAATAAAAATAAGAGCCCTAAAATCATAGATGTAACATCTCTACTAACACAAAAGTACAAACAATATATAGAACTCTTACTTTGCATAATATATTATTCCTTGGGAATTATATTGTGAATCATAATTCAAACATCAGGTGGGGAACTTGCTAAACATTAGATTTTTGGTGTATACCTCTAAATGTTAATTTTCTGAGTCATGTCTAGGCTCCAGAATCTATTTGTTTAATAGGCATCCAAGTGACTCCTATGTAGGGAACTAGCAGACTATATTCTGGAATAAACTGTCCCTAGATAACACTGGGAGTTAGAAAAAGCCTGGTTATTCTTCTGTGTTACTAATGTGGAAATATGGTTAGGGAAATAATGAATTAGTCAATGTCCCAAGGTTGTTAAGTGTTAGAGAACTCTCAAATCTTTTAACTTTGACTTCCATGCTTCTACTCTCCATATCACATTATCTTTTTTCTAAATGGATTTTTTTTTTTATTTTCACTTCTGGAGGCTTCAAGAGGTAGCATGAAGTCCCTTGAGATTTAGAATTCCAAGGTGCTGAGACACTGTACAATTGTAACTTCATTTTCAAGAACCTTATTTTAATGTTATTTTATCCAATTTAAGTTCCAATCTATTCAGAAATCCATGTCTCCTACCATCTTTTTTATCTTCTTTTCTCATTACCATATCACATTATCTTAAAAATATGGATGAAACTAGTATTCATAATGTTCAAGGGTAGAAACCTAACCAATATTGAAACAGCATTATTATTTATGTGTCATTACTTTGTCGGTATCATTTACTATTTTGGAATCCCAGACACCCATAGTCTTCCCAAATAGGCTTACTATTGGGAACCTTTTAAGGAAAGAGCATTTTAAGTTCATATAGAATGTAACTGATTCTGTCTACACACACTGAATAAAACTGCACAGGGAAACACATGGTTAAGCAGAGTCTTAACACGAAAAAACTTATTAAAATAACATGAAATGTGAACTGTTTTCTATCTGCTCTGCTTGGAAAAAAATGTAAGTTATATGAAATAAATCTGGTACAATGCCAGTGGGAAGTACCAGATTTACTTAATAAATACATATCACTTCTATCAAACTATTAAAAATGGGGAGGGCTTGCAAGTTTTCCAAAGTTTTCATCAGTTTCATATTTATGATTTGAAATATATGTCATCATATAAAAATGTTTGGAAAACATAGTCATTTTGTTCTAATACGGCATATCAAGTTTCACATGGAATTAATTCCAAATTTTAGTCCATTTGATCTCTTGACTCTTAGGAAAGAGGTTGCTCTACATTTAACCCCATGCAGAAATAAACTTTCTATTTTCTTTTCAGCAGCTTCAAGTTCCGTGTCGTGCATATTCATTCATATACTAGAACTTTTGTTATCAACTGAAACTATGAGTGCAAGAGAAACACTTTCCAGCCCTCACCAAGGATATGGGGTGGATCAAAAAGAGCTGTTAAATGATGATTAAACTCTTATATCCCTGTAAGCTCCCTCTGACTGGCTAATGGAAAAAAGATGGTGAAAAACATTTTTCTCTGTTGTCAAGCCAGCATTATATATTATGAACACTGTTTCAACTGGACTTCTTAGCAG
Source organism: Canis lupus baileyi (assembly GCF_048164855.1). Classification (NCBI taxonomy): domain Eukaryota; kingdom Metazoa; phylum Chordata; class Mammalia; order Carnivora; family Canidae; genus Canis; species Canis lupus. The sequence goes on along the minus strand of NC_132839.1, from coordinate 6,732,159 downwards.
TTTCATAAAAGAAAGCCATTAGGATATATATATATATATATATATATATATATATATATATATATATGCCTTAGTTTATGTGCTACTTAATTGTAATGGAATAGTAAGAGTTTCCTTCTGGCCTGCTCAGTGATTTCCCTCTTCTTGAATTTCTATTTTCCATATGTGTTTAATATGTCAAACAATCATAGGTAAGAACCAAAAACCATATTCACCACATGCAAAAAAAAAAAAAAAAAAAAAAAAAAAAAAAAAAAAGTACAGATGCCAATCGATACCCATGGCTTGCACACTACGTGTGGATTTTGTGCTTCCCAGCGCTAAGCAAACTGGATAAGCTTTAATCAGTTTTGTTTTCATAGACTTTAGATCCCCTTTTTTAATTAGCATAATGAACAAATGACTTCTTCCATCTCATCCTTGTCTCCAAGAAGAGTCATTAAACTGATTGCATTTATCTTGTTAAAGAGCAACTTTCATTCCACCCTAACCCTGATTTAGTCTCATAAAGCTGAGCACTTAAGGAAGTAGAAACACTTTAAAAATACCCAGTTTTTGAACTTCTCAGTCTAAATCCTTTTGTGAGCTAAAAGAATTTTCCTTACTAAGCAATGCAGCGAGTCTATATAAAAACCTCTATGGGATAAAATGTCAGTTTATAAATCCTCTGGCTTTCTAGTTTATGTGAAGCTCTTAGGCTTTCTGTTTCCATCCAACAGTAAGATTGTTACCTCTTGAGGTGGTTCGAATGGAATAAATTACTAGAAAACATTTCCTAGAATAAAACTGTGGTTTTATTGTTGTCATAGTGGTAATCACATAGTGATTAAAATTGTCCATCCCTACTCCTTATCACACAAGAATACCGTCTTGCTCTTCGTGTCAACGCTGAACACCCATGACATCTAGTGAATGCAGATTCTTATTTACATTATATGCTATAGTCATATGATTCCTAGATTCTGACCCTGACCTCACTGTTTACGGATATTTCATACTTAACACATGGCCTAAAAATAGCTCTAATAATAACTTATACTTTAATCGGGCAAATCGTTTTTCTATCTGCTCTGGCAGTGTGGCCTAATTCAGCTTCTTAATTTCACGTACTACACAAAGCTATTGTACATAGCAAGAGAATTATCATACTAACTCTTTCCTTCCTCTAATAGTATCAATAAAAGGTTAACCATTAACCAAATATTTGTAATGAAGAAAATCCAGAATTTTAAAGGCTATCTCTAAATGCCCTGCTCATTTAATTTATTATTCTTTATCTTTTAAGGTCTTTATTTTTGAAAACATGGTAATGTATAGTTTATCCACACACAAAGTTGATCAGCTAAGGTGAAGTTTGAGAGATAACTTTAGTAGCTATGTAAATTTGTTTTTCTAGCTAAGAGCTCTTTTTTCTTAGGCATGACAGATTTTTGAAAATAATTTTTCAAGCTTCTAGAGTTTCACGTGCATTTACTATTACCTGAAACATAGACTGTCCTTTTGGTTAAACACATTTTATTTTCTTAGGGCTTGAAAATAAAATCATATCGCCCTGGCTAGTAAACCTCCAGCTTATGCAGTCAATTCAATTTAATAAACATTTATGTTTAGATCATGATACTCAATGATGTAGGGAATCTCAAGGTGTAAAAAGTATGATCCTAATTTCAAGGCATTTATAATCTTGAAAATAATTAGAAATGTCTCACTCTAATGATAATGATAATGAGCAGCAGTTAGAGACTGTTCATTTGAGCAACCACAAAATCACATGATACATAATCATCTATATTATGGCCAAAATTCAGAAAGTTATTCTGAAAATGGCCTTCAATAAGTTACATATGAACAGCATACAAGCTTACAGATTTTGTTTACTTCATTATAAAAAAAATGGATAAAGGAAGATTTCCCCCCTATGTTGAGAATATTGCCACTTATCTGCTTAATATCTCCACTCAATGTCTCTTATAACAAGTCTTTTAAACATATAGGTCTTTTAAAGAACTGATCTATTTCCTTATACTGAATAGTGACAATTTTGAAAGCCCATAGCTTTACTTTCTTTTTGTGGACTTGATGCAAGGAGAAGAGTTAATTATTAAAAATATAAATTATTTTTAAATGACTTTTTAATTATTTTAGTTTGAAGCAGCGTTTTTAAAGTGAGACCCAGTGATGGCCACTAAAACTATTTCAGGAGGTCTATGAGGTCAAAACTAAGTTTCTGTTGCTACTAAGATGTCATTTGCCTTCTTTATTGTGTTAACTTTGCATTGATATTACCAAAGCAATAGTGATTTAATAGGGTAGAAATCAGGGTGAGGCAAAATTTAAGGGAAAACCAAAAAGCTTAGTAATCAAGACAAATAATATTTTAGTGCAATATTTTAAGAATCACAATTTATGCAAAAATTCATGATAAAAAATAAATAACAATACCATGCTGAGCTACATTGGGGTAAAAAAGTTTCAGTGTTTTAGTATTTTTAAGCTACATTAAAATTCTGGGGAAAAAATTAACAATTAAAAATATATAAAACATATATAAATATATACATATACAATTTAAATACCTAGGATATACAGAAAACAAACATACTTCATTTTTGTGTCAGGTTCAAATATAGCATGTGAAAGCCCCGATGACTAAAATTGCTATATGTCTTAACATGAATCAAGGGGGTGGCCAAAATTGTATTAGCAGTCATTGCATTCTTTACCATCAGGTACTTGTAGCAAAAGGAAAAACTTTTATTAAAAATTAATGTCTTCAATGAGGCGGAGTAAATCTTGGTTCTTGAATACATGTGTTCTTAATACTCACCATAATAAACTGGAAGTATGCATATGGCACTGCATACCACAGTACCCCTGATGTATCAAAGGGGAAAAAACAAAGTTTTATAATTGTTTGAGTTGTAATCTCAACTAGCCACTTTTCTAATTAAATTCCACTTTGACTCCAAAGGGTTGGTAATCAAAAAACAGAGTTGGGCATTTGGCAGAAAATTTCTTTCTTTCCTTTTTTTTTTTTGGCAGAAAATTTCTTGAAGATAAATGAAATGAGCTAGTCACATTAAGCAGACTAAAAAAATGACATGATTTTTTTTTTCCCCAATGATACAATTTGAGCCTCTACACAAATAGCATTTTGGAAAAATTTTATCTGCCACAATTTTGTAATAGATTGCATCAAAAATTGGAAAAGTTGTGTATCAGTGAGCCAAAATTTTCTGAAAGATGTAAATATCTGCTCAAAGTGTAAGACAGATCAGTTAATTTTAATATAATGGTGTATACAAAGTTAATTCATATGGATTCAGATTCCATATTGTAACTAGTCTTTGAGAGACTACTACTGGGACAATTTGGATAGGATATCAAAGAAAAATGTCCATGATTATCCAAAATGGTTATTAAAAGCCCTTTCCTTTTCCAGCTGCTTTTCTGTATGAGGCTACATTTTTATCATATACTGCAACCAAAAAAAAAAAAAAAATACTTCAATGAGTTGAATGCAGAAGCAAACCCAAGAATCTAGTTCATTGTTCCGTATAAAATAAGATATGGAAGAGCTTTGTCCAATCCATGCTATCTTTTCTTATATGATTTTGAAACTACGGTTACTTTTCATAAAATATACAACACATTTATGTTTCCAGGAAATGATTTATTATTATATTTAAGGAAATAAATTAAAATATTTAAATTTTTTTCAATTCTATTTCTTAATATAAATATTGTATCTACCCATGGCCATTGGCAAGACAGAACTACAAATCCAGAGCACTTAATGTAGGAACTTAATGTAAGATGTAGGTAGAAAAGTTGGTAGGGTAAAGTTTACAAAAAGCCTGTTAAAATATACTAAGAAATTTAATCTCTTAAACAAAGAAGAGACGTAGTGAGGAGTTTCAGAAATCTAGCTTTCTTGGCCACTTGAGAAAGAAACTGGAAGAGGAAAACAAGTAAATGATTGCAAAAATCTAGGGAAGAGATCACCGAGGTCTGAGCCAAGTCACTATCAACAAGAAAAGAAAGAAGGATTATATCCAAGGGATATTTATGATATAAAGTCTTCAGGAATGATTTAACACCAAATTGTGTACAATTAATGAGGAAACAAAGGGTTTGGTGAAGAGTCTGACCAACAGGGTAGATGGAAATCATATCATCTCAAATGTAAAGCACAAGCTGGGGTCACATTTGGATGACTAAATAAAGTAAGCTTTTGATTATGATGAACTTTAAAAGACTATAACACAATCATGAAAGTAGAGCAGACAAATATATATTTATATCTGATATCCCAAGGGGAGATCTGAATTTGGAAGCAAGCAATTAGAAGTCATTAGGAAAAAGTAGCAGTCATAAGCATGGAAGTGATTAAGATTACCAAGGGGAAATTTGTAGATTAAGAAAAACATTGAGGTCAAAACTCCACACATTACCAACATATATGCTCTTTAAAAAGAAAAATAATAATTGTTCTCACTCTAAAATGCCAGGACTGATTTTTACATAGCCCAGAGAGCATGTACTCAAAATGTCTGCAACATGAGATAAACTTTTATAAATCACTGTAGTTTAATTCCTATTCAATGGAGAAAAGCCTTTTTTTTTTCAAAGTGGGCCAATATAAATTTCACTATGCAAAATTTTATGATTCTTTTGAAAAAAATTAATAAAAAATATTTCCTCTTTTGTTCTTGCTTTTTTTTTTTGTTTTGTTTTTTAAATCCTGTTTCTTCTTTCTTCTTTGTTTCAACACTAGGGACACACAAATGGACTTCGACTACAGTTGACATGAGCAGTTGCTCTCTGAAGCCTGTTATTGTGTATTTTCTGCCCAGAATTTTGTTGTTGTTAGTTTTCAACATAGTGCTTTTGTTTAATGAAGTTTCAGGATCACTGCTCCAGATAGTCACTGTTGTATTTCTACCCACAGATATTCTATTTACATTTTAATACTTTGTGAGTAGGCTTGGTTTAGATTTGAACCACTAGTTTATAAGCTTCTCCTTTGTGACTTCTACCATATTTTTAAACTTGTTTCAGTTTATATGTCTTTTGACTGCCTCTATAAGGTACGATCCCAGTCTAACATGTTTTATTCATTCTTTTAAGTTGGCTTCCCCTAGAAAATGGAATCTGAGATGTATATCTCCATTTACATGGTTTATTAGAAAATGCTTTCAGAAACTATTCCTGTATGGAAAGGAGAAAACAAGTTTGAGTAGAGGGAGAAACTGAAATGTAAAAATATTATAACAAAGACCTCAGCCCATCCATGAGATGCTAGGGAACTAGGAGAGACCTGCAGTTGTTTCAAACTGAAGCAATGGTAGTAGTCATTTGTCCCTTTTCTCCTCATTTTACTAATCATTAAATGTGGGAAATTCCCAGGAAGAGTATAACCTCAAGTAAGATAGCCATTATCAGCAAAAGCCAATTCCTAAGGAGGGAATATGCTGTGAATTATTATTTTTTCTTTCTTTCTTTCTTTTTCTTTCTTTCTTTCTTTCTTTCTTTCTTTCTTTCTTTCTTTCTTTCTTCTTTCTTTCTTTCTTTCTTTCTTTTTTTTTTTTTTTGCTGTGAATTATTCTAAAAAACCCAGCAGTAGCTAAAAATGAGTGCCTTGGTCCTAAAGGCAGAGTCTGAACACATAATTACATAATCTACGACAACATTAACTGCAAAAGTTGATTTGTAAACTGTTCATCTTTGTAGACACACTCATTCATTTATTATGAAAGTATTGCTCAAGAAATTCCTTTCCAAAGTTCTGGTTAAGACAAGAAAAAAAAAAAGTAAAGATGGGAGGAGGGAAGAGTTTTTAGAAAATAAAAGATTTTTGAGAAAAAGAGTCTTGAAGAGAAAGACTCACGGAAGTTATAAAACTTATCTATACTTCTTTTGCCCATCTTAAAGGCAATATATATATTTCTATCAGTTAAAGTGTTAAACATTTTTAAGAGTTTGTAATAATTTTTGACAAAACACTAGAAAATTTAAAAATATTGCAAATAACTTTTCAGGGAAAATAGGTATTTCAAAATCTGATTTTATTCCAAATGAGAATTTTGAAAGTCATGCCTACAACTGAGAGTTGTTGGCTGCTCCAAAAATAGAAGATGCTTTCTCCTGAGTGTTGTGTTTCACAATATTTATTGCTTTCTAAGATTTGAAAAGTTTGCTTCATTTAAGCATTGGTTGCCAAATTTAAGTGAGATTTGAATATATATATTCAAATATATATATAGCATTTTTGCCTCTAAAAAAATCAATAAAAATAATGTAAATACTATGAGTAAAGCTCTGCATTGGGTTCTGGTGATATAATTTGCAACTGACAGTCACAGACTATAAAATCGCTGCCTCTACTGTAGTGATTCCCAAACTATCACTGACTGGTATTTTTGTATGGCATAGTAAAAATATATTACCAGAGAAGTGAAATAGAAATACATGGCCAAATTCTTTATTATTACACCCATCAAATGTCAGGTTACTTTGTCATATTGCCAAAATAGTTTCTAAACACTTTCAATTTCTTATAGCATTTCCGATTAGTAGGAATTTGTAGATTGGCAACAGCTCATGGATAACAATTATAGTAAGGTTTTTTATGAAATGTCCCATATTTCAGCACAGATGATGATGCTGACCAATAAACTTCCAATTACAATAGAATGTAATAATAAACACTTAACTCAGACATTTTAAGCCAAGGAAGTCTGCCTAGAGGAAGTGATAGCTAATATAAATGCTAATGTTTACATGTAATTAGGGGAAAAAAAGATAAATTGGTAAAGAAAGGTAGAATTCTCTGCTTATCAGAAAAAAAAAACTTGATTCTGTTTTGATCAAAAAATGGATAATAGTTCAGTGACTGGAATAGAAAATTCAAAATCAAACCATTCACAGAAGGAAGGTGATGAGTTTAGTTATAAACAGGCTGAGTTAGAATCACCTCTGGGATAGCCAAGTTGAGAGGTACAAAATTCAGTCTAATGCATATGATTAAAGCTTAAGAGATATTTACCTAGAGCTACAGCTATAAATTTTATCCATTTAAATGGGCTAAGAAAATAGAAGACATTACCAAGGAAGAGGATATGCAATGAAAAGAGAAAGGAGTCTGAGAAAACAAAAAATTGGACAAAGAACATTCAAAGTTTTAGTACTTCCCACTTGAAAGGAACAGTTTCTACACAGATAGTACCTATGTACAGTATTTCTAAGATACAGAAAAGAAACACTTCAAAACTTCATAAAAATGCATATGACCATCTTACGACAGAACCCATAAGCTGAAGGTGCACTCACATTCTGGAACAAATAGCAAAATAAAATATCTTTAGCCTTGATGAAATTAAGAAAAAAAGAGTCTAGGAAACTACTGCGATTGCCTCTTCTTGATATGATTCCAAAATAAAGCATATGTTTTTAAATCAATGGTTTTCAAGGAGAACAGAAAAGCTTTGTTGAGTGGGAACTTGTCAAAATCACTTGGGGACTTTCAAACATAGCATACTCACTGCAACTAACTCTCTACACCCCAGGCACCCACAAATGATTAAATTCTGACATGCTAACTCTGAAGGTATGTTGTAGTAATACAGGAGTCATTTTCTTTCTGTGATAGTATCTTTGAAATAGCAATTTAATTCAGTGTGGAAATCTATTATTTATTTAACATTTTTTGTCCTCAGCACCAGGGATACAAGAAGAGTAAGAAACATACCTTATTAAATGTATAGAACTCAATAGCTGGGGGGGGGGGGGGGGGAGGGTAGTGGAGAAACAAACAAGCAAAACAAAAACACCTCTGTGATTAAAAAATGGCCAAAGAGGGGCACCTGGGTGGCTCAGTTGGTTAAGTGTCTGCCTTGGCCTCAGGTCATGATCCCAGGGTCCTGCGATGGAGCTCTGCCTTGGGCTCCCTGCTCAGTGCAGAAGCTGCTTCTCCCTCTGCCCTCTATCTCTCCCTTCCACTTATTCTCACTCTTTCTATCTCTAAATAAATAAACAAAATCTTCTTTAAAAATGGGCACAGAAACTGAATTGACATTTTTTTCAATGAAAATATACAAATGGCCAACAGGTACACAAAAAGATGCTCAACATCATTAATTATCATGGAGATGCAACTTAAAACCACAATGATATAGATACCAGGTCACACTTGTTAGAATGGCTATTATCAAAAAGACATGAGATGACAAGAATATGGAGAAAAAGGAACCCTTGTGTGCTAATGGTGAGAGTGTAAATTGGTACAGTCACTGTGGAAAATAGTGAGGAGGTTCCTCAAAAAATAAAACAATCAGGGCAGCCCCAGTGGCTCAGTGGTTTAGCGCCACCTTCGGCCCAGGGCCTGACCCTGGAGACCCAGGATCTAGTCCCACGTCCAGCTCCCTGGATGGAGCCTGCTTCTCCCTCTGCCTGTGTCTCTGCCTTTCTCTCTCTCTCTCTCTCTCTGTCCCTCATGAATAAATAAATAAAATCTTTAAAAAATAAAAAATAAAATAAATAAAACAATGACAATAGCCTATGATCAGAAATCCCATGTCTGATTATATATCAAAAGGAAATACAATATCTCAAAGAGATATCTGTACCTCCATGTATCTCACTGAAGCATTATTCACAATGGTTAACACATGGAAACAGCCTAAATATCCATGGACAGATGAATAAAGAAAATGTGTGTGTGTGTGTGTATATATGCTAATATATATATTTATAGTATCTAAATATATAGTATATATGCTAATATATATTATATGCTAATATATATAGCTAATATAGCTAATGCTATATATATATATATATACACACACATGTATATATGTGTATATGTGATACACACAGAGGAATATTATTCAATCATAAAAAACAAGTAAACCTGCCATTTGCGACCAAATGGATGAATCTTAAAGGCATTATGCTAAGTGAAATAAGTCACATGGAGAAGGAAATATACTGTATGATTTCACTTATATGTACAAACCTAAAAAAGCCAAACTCCTAGAAACAGAGAATAAATTGGTAGTTTCCAGGGCTAAGGACTGGGGAAAATGGGGAGGTGTTAGTCAAAGGGTACAGACATTGAAATTATAAGATGAATAATTTCTAGGCATCTAACAGCACAGCATGGTGATTATAGTTAACAATACTATATTGTTTACTTAAAAGAGGCTAAGAGGGTAGATCTTAAATCTACTCACATACACACACAAGATGGCAACCATGTGAGGTGATGAATTCGTTAGGTAAGCTTACTGTGGTAATCATTTTTACATATATACATATATCAAACCATCAGGTTGTACAACCGAACCTACACAACGTTATAAATCAATCTATCTCAGTAGAGTTGGAGGGAGAAAAAAGAAACCCTGAAGACAGAACTTCTTTTTTTCTTTGCAATGTACTTATTTTTAGAAAGATGCAAGCGTTGCAACATAATATAAATATTAACTTTGGGAGAAATATAATGATAAGTTATTATTAGAATGGTTGAGTAAGATTATGAATCAGAAGATTAACTCTTTCTAGTTGTGGTTCTGTCCCTCAATAGTTTTGTGATCTCGAACACGTTTCTTTTTTTTTTTTTTTTTTTTTTTTCGAACAAGTTTCTTAATGTCTTGGGTTCCAGGTTTCTTACAGGTAAAAAAACAGTGGTTGGGCGATTTGACTTTTTTTTTTTTTTTTTTAGAAAAATCAAGTAAGAGTAAGATACACAGATTTATAGATTCCACCTCAGAGTTACTAAGTATTCTCCATGATTAAGTCTCCCTAAAAAACTTTTTTAGGTGATACCTGTACAACCAACCCTGTAACAGTCCATTTGACCATCATCTGGGAACATCTGGAGTAAATGACCACTGCTCATGTACCCCTAAGTTATTTCCATAAATTAGGGAACAAATGAAACCTCCTGGAATTTGAAAAGGTTATGTAATTATATAAAATCCACTCTAGCTTTATAATTATGTTTCTGACTTTCTGTATTAATTTCAAAAGACTATTTTATTTTATAGCTAAGTTTGTAATGAGTAAACCAAATAGCTCATGAAGGTGAGATATAAATAAAACATAACTAAATAATTTTCCATTCTAATAACAAAGCAATATTTTGTACAAATAACCTTTAATTATAATAGATAGTCTCTATGTTAAGTAAATTTATTCATATCTTTCTAAGGAAAGGTGGCATCTTCTCATGGATAATCTTTTAAATTTATATCTACTCTCATAGCCAATCAAATCAGTCAATCCATTGATGTATACAAAATCTATTATAAATCATTGTGCTAATGGTTTTATCATTACTGATTATTCTCACCTTTTAAGAAGATCCATCATGAATACAAAGTTTTTCCCAAACTAAATGCTAACCACGAATTTGGGAGGGAAAAAATGCTATTTTTGTACCCAGAGGGAAAGATGTGCCGATATATTGCCTGGACAGGGCACTATCTTAAGCACACATCTCTTAGCATTTTATTTATAGTGGAAACATCAATTGATTCCACAAAAAATTATCTCATTTGGGGAGAAATTATTATTATAGGATTAGATTTCTTTCCTTACATTTCTTGGACTTGATATAGAATTTTATCAAAAAAATTAAGGACGTGTACGTGTAATGTGCATGTGAGTGAATGAAGAAAGGAAAAAGTGATACTCTGAATTTATATCTGGCTGACATGTGTGTACTCTAAATCTTGTTCACAGACTATATAAAACCCCTAGAAATGATTTTGGAATATTCAACAATATTCAATATTCATTCAATTCTATGAATGATTAGCATCTCTTTCTCACTGAAGAAACATGATAACATCTCTTTTGTGAACTCTCATTCGAAACAAGGTCAGAGTCAAACCAACTCATGAAATATATCAGTTTTCTAACGTGCCATGATGTTTAACAAAAAGATTTTTTTAATTTTATTAATTTATTCATGAGAGATACAGACAGAGAGGCAGAGACACAGACAGAGGGAGAAGCAGGCTCCATGCAGGAGCCCAATGTGGGATTCGATCCCAGGACCCCGGGATCATGCCCTGAGCCAAAGGTAGACGCTCAACTACTGAGGCCCCCAGATGTCCCTAAACAAAAAGATTTTTAATTGAAAAGGAACATGAATTCAATATTTTAACGTGGAAACTTTAGACAGTTTTCTAAGGTTTTTCTTCATGCAATGGTAGAAAATAATTACAGTGCCATATGCAATAATAATAGTGAAAAAATGCTTGAGTGTGCTCTACGTGTCATATACCATGTAAAACAGTACACTTTTGTTATCCCATTTAATCTTCACAGAAATTTTAGAAGATGGATGCTGTTGTTATTGTCCAAAAATGAGGAAACAGAGGTTAGAGAGATAACAATTAGTAATCTGAGGAAATTGCATTTGAATCTAAGCAGTCCAGATCAAGTAATTATTACATTAATTAACTTCTACCTAGAGGAATGGACTTTATTAGCAAGAATTCATATGGGATCCTCTAAATGTCTACACTTCACCACTAAAAATTGTAAGTCCGTGTCATCTAGAAAACACACGTATCTGTGGAATTATATTTTTCTCTCTAGGAAGAAAAATGTTCCATCAGTAGCATCAATATATAGGAATTAAATTTAAAGTGGTAGGATATGCTAACAACAGGAAAACTGATGCATGTTGTTTTCTTTGTCTTGTTATTTGGTTTGTTAGTTTTGTCCTTTAATTGTGATTTTGATGGCATATTGCCAGCCTAAAGTAACAAATTCTCTTAGTGGAGGTTACTGAGCTAGATGTTCAAATCCTGGGGGGGGGGGGGTTCTTCTGCTTCTTCTTCTTCTTTTTTTTTTTTTTTTTGTAGAAAACCACGGCAGAAAACTCCCTGTAGTTTTGTTTTTATGTACAAACAACCAGTACAATATTAAATAAGTAATTAAGACCTTAAAAACGTGTAAAAACATATTATATGAGTGTATTTTTTTATAGTTTACTTTAGATTCCACCAAGAAATCTCCCGTGGCTCTTGTATTTCATAAAAATTTTGTCTTGAGTTGGCTACGGTTTTCAATTGCTGCTATTCCTGATTATAATTATAGATTAGTGTTATTTTGCCTTCACAATCAGCACTTTAATTTGTTGTAGGTTTGGTTAATTATAAAGTGACGCATATTTCCATTAACAACCTTTTTAGAAGCATAATTTTTTTAAGCGGGCTCTTAGGAAGTGTATGCATTGTGGTTCAAATATGAATGATTCACACCTCTAATGCTAAAAGAAATGCAATTACAATTTTAAAACAGCACATTTGTAAAGTGACACTCCATTGGAAAATAGAGGAGGACATATGGAAGAAGGTCCTCTTAAGAAGGTTTCATTAAAAACTACTCAAGAATAACCTAAAAGCAAAAACTGTTTTCACTACCTAATTGTTCTTAAAAAAACTAGAATGTCAAACTTATCCTAATTTAATTTATTTGTTTAAATGTATATCATACTTCTTTCTCAAAAAGAGAATACACAAACAATATATCTGATATAATTTCAATGCAAAATCAAAATCAAAGAAAGAAAATGTTATAACCATATTTAACACAATTATTATAATTACCAATTAGTCTTGAGAATGCACCTTGATTTTGAAAAAAGATATTCAGAACCACATTTTTTTTCTTTTTTAAAGATGTTATTTATTTATTCATGAGAGACACAAAGAAAGAGGCAGAGACGTAGGCAGAGTGAGAAGCGGGACTCTATCCCAGGTCCCTGGGATCACAACCTGAGCCAAAGGCAGATGCTCAACCACTGGGCGATCCAGGTGTCCCAAGAACCATATCTTATCCAGGAATTGAGATTTTTCAATTAGTTCACTTGTACAGTCTATAGATCTTACAGGCAGTAACACCTTAAATAATGATTTATGTGGTATAGCATTAATTAGTATTACAACTATTCCCAACAATTAGAAATATACAAAGACTCTTTACACTGCATTCTGTAAATGCAGTTTATATAGTTATACATATTATACAGTTTATACTGTATATATAATGTATATATAATCTAGGTATTATATAAGACTAGAATTTGCACAAATTAAATGATAACTATTATTATTTTTATTTAAAAACCTCATGGGGTGGCTGGATGGCTCAGTCGGTTAAGTGTCCAACTGGATTTTGGCTCAGGTTATGATCTCAGGGTCTTGTGATCCAGCCCCATGTTGAGCTCCACTCAGCAATGAGTCAGTTTGATTTCCCTCTCTCCCCCTCTGCCCCACCCTCCAGCTCATGCATGCTCATGCATGCTCACACACTCACACACTCTTTAAAAACTAAAAAAATCTTTAAAAAAAAAAAAAAAAGAATGAACACCTCACTTTCCCTTAATTATGATTAGAGTTTACGCAAATTCCTTAAATTTTAGCATGGGCCAAAAGATGGCATGATGAAGGTAGGATTAACGTTATTATAAGAAGTTTCTTATTGTACCCAAATGCACACCCTAATTTCCACAATGCTCTCCCAGCAATGTCTCAAATAACATAATAGTTGAGGAAAGAAAAAAGATGTCACTGTAATGAAAGAGTCTATCATCAAATCAGCATTTAATTTCCTCCATGGATTTCACCTACAATCCTCAAAATAAGACTTCAGTGGAAGAGATTATAGCTTCCCTGAATACACCTAATTAAAGGGGGGAGGGATGGCTATCAAAAGCTCTGCAGAAATCAATGAACTTTAAGATACTGGTTGTTTCAAAATTGCAGAGCATTCTCCATAATTCCTTTGGAAAGAAAGCGTGGTAACAGCATGCTTCACTCTCTGATAAGCCAGCATATATTCATGGTTCATTTCATTGAGAATATCTTTTAGACATTTTAAGCACTAGAACTGAGAACACCTGGTATAGCAGTTCGTGACACCAGCTATAGCACATACAAATACCTCTATTTGAAATATCACTGCACTGGAAATCCAAATTTCTATCATTTGATAATATGCAAGTATGTGAAATTACACCACAATGAAGAGATATATCATTACCTATGTCCTTACACATTGAGACATTTCTCTTGATTAGGTCCTGTTTTTACTTTCTTCAAAGCTTGTATTATAACATCACCTTTATACCATGATACTTGGTTTTGAATATCTAACTACATATATCCCCCAAAGGATATTCCACTATACTGAGCTCAAGATTTACGGACTCAAAATCCCATTGTATTTGAGTATCACTGGGTGTAGTGAAACACTACAGTTGCCCAGGCAAAGCTGTGTCAAAGCAAAAATAAAAGAACAAATGGAATACTAGAGTATATGCCCGGAAAAGATTCTGAAAATGATTAGTTTTCAATAGTTTTCTAGTTTTGAGAATAAATTTTCAATACTTGTCCAAAATGGCTATTTTTTTAAAAAATTTTATTATGTTGGCTTTAATATTCAAACTATATATTCTATAGGTTTAATTTTTTCTAGCTTAACTAGTTGTTTTTGTCTAAAGTAATTATATAAACAAATTATTCTCTTGCAAAGTATTTGTTTCTCCTCTAGAATAGTTTTTGAAAGATGTTTTGCTTTAATTTCCCTATGCCATAAAATTTTAGTTTTCTTTCTCAATTTGCTGTTGATGAATTGTTGAAGATTTCCCCAAAATTATAAAATTAAATACTAGTGCTCTCAAGTACCAAGTCCTTATTAATTTTCACCTAAAAGATATTGATGTGATATGGGCTCAATAAATCCTAAAATCAAACCTAAATTGTATTCCAATTTCTGCTTATTAGTAGATATGTATGGTCCACAAACTTCATCTATCTTTCTAACCTAATTGTACAATATATGATCCTGACACATCTTTCTCTCAAAATTGTCTAGATGTCTTGATTTTTATTTCTTCCTTATGATCACATAGTCAGTTCTAGGAATAGTATATTTTCTAGATAAGACTGAGTTATTTAGGGTATTATCAATTTTCACAGAAACATCAGTTTGAAACTTGAGTAATTAACCTTATTGTCATCTAAAATCTAATTAAATATGTCAGGAGAGATAATATAAACCTCCACAGAATCTGTAATATAATATTGTATAGAGAGAGAAAGTGAAAGAATATAAATATATGTTGATAATTGTTGAGGTTAATGATGGATGATAGGTACAATAAGGTTCTTTATACTCTTTTCTCTACTTTTATATGTTTGAGTGCTATCATTATCAAGAACAAAGCAGGGATCCCTGGGTGGCGCAGCGGTTTAGTGCCTGCCTTTGGCCCAGGGCGCGATCCTGGAGACCCGGGATCGAATCCCACGTCGGGCTCCCGGTGCATGGAGCCTGCTTCTCCTTCTGCCTGTGTCTCTGCCTCTCTCTCTCTCTCTGTGACTATCATAAATAAATTAAAAAAAAAAAAAGAACAAAGCAAAAGTTATCCAAATGAAATGGAGTGTATTAAAAAACAACATAGAGAAAACAAATAGGAAAAGCCTCAGGAGCAATGAAAATATCGGATGTAACTATAAATGTAAATGTAAATTTTGAATGCACTACAGGATCCTAGGTACTAAATCTATAGGTTGTATTTTAAGTATCTGAAGTATGCTTGTCAAAAATGGTTTCAAACATCATAGAGACTGTTAAAACAAAAAATACTGCAAAAATGAACACATTTAAATCATACAACCCATTGATTACAACATTCATTCGGCAAATATGTATGCCATCAAATATTATTATATCTGCATGTGTTCTGGGAAAGGGAACAGATAGAAGGAGGAGTAGATATAGAATTGTTATAAGAATAATAGTGCCACAACTAGAGAAAAGAAAAGCAAAATAGTAAGTTAAGACTTACTGATTTTGAAGTTAGGAAATTTATGACATATTGAGCATAAAAATAATCTTAGCTTAAGGTCTCAGAATAATACACTATTATTAGAACTCAATGTAAATATGAGCTCCTTAAAATGCCCTTTACCAATAAGCTTTTATAAATAGCAATTATATATGATTTGAAATTCCTGTTGTTAGTTTTTAAACATTGTACCTGGTTTGGTTAAATCTTTTTCTTCTCTGACCTATCCCACATGGAAAAGGGCTCTAATGAAGTAAAGAATGAGTAGATTTTCTTTCAAAGATCTCCTCAACCGAAAATACCAACACAGTTATAGCCATTAAATATTTTTCTACCAAGCGTAGATAGTAGGTCTCTCTTACTAAATGAACAAACCATTTTAGTAATAACATTATCTGAGCAGTTTTTATTTAAGTATGCTAATGATTTGGTGTTTGGCTTTTTAATTGATTTAAATTGTGTGGTTCTCTTCTAGTTAAAAACTTTAATCTCTAGACATGTGATCAAAGATCTCCTTAAAGAGGGGCTCATTTGTCTCAAGCTTATCATTCATTTCTGTTAAAGGAACCTCAGGCTTCAGAAAACCATATGGATTTTAAATAGCCACAAGGTAAATAGTCAAAGGTCATAAAGAAGTCTGGGGATGATCTTCTGGGTGGGGAGGGTCTCTACAAAGAGTATTGATTCTCATGTTTCAGTGATGTACTTCTGCCTCAAGGCACAGGACTGAACCACATGACTGTGCAAAGTTCACCTCGGCCCTCTGGTTGTAAAAATATAGAAATAGGCTTGATCAAATGGCCTTGATCAAATAATTTTTCTCCCCCCTCCCAGCCTCTCCCTCTAAAAACTACTAAATTTATATTTGATATATAATGTTCTTTGGTTTACACATTTGTACTTTCTGTGATATAACTTTTGGATTTCAATGCTTTTAAAACACAAGGAGCTAAGCGTCTTGACTTAATTACTGAAAGATTTCCTAAAAAAAATGCATGTAGGTAATGCTATACTTCCAAACTGCATGCAGTTTTAAAATACATTATTCCAAAAGTTTATGAACTTAAGAGTAACACTCTTTATGATGCTATTCTTGATTTGCATGAGAGAAAAATTTGTAATTCTTAGGGTTCAGGATTAATCTCAAAATTCACTCAACCAATATTTTATTCTTTCAAACTAGTCGATAACTGTTTTACCTCATTTTCCTTCTCTTTTACATTTTGGGGGAAGAAAATTAGTTTACTCATTGAACTATCTTCACAAATAGGCATAAATAAGTCACTCTATTCTGGTTTCACTTTAAGCCTCTCCTTTAACCCATTCAAATTTTCACCCCCAAATTCCTACAAATCATCTGGTATATATATCTTTCATTTTTAATGCTAAGAAAGAGTACTTTTTCTTGACATATTTTCTGAAAAGTTAAAATGCAATGTAACTTAAATCTACAAAGGCAGTAACAACAGGAAGAGTTTCAAGTGATTTCCACTAAAAGATAAGAAAATGGTGAAGTGAATGGTTCATCTGCTCAATTGGGAAGTAGAAATCAAGACAAAATAGGTTTTTTACAAAGGATTCTCCTGCTCTTTATCTCACTGCTACTGACAGTTGGCTATGTAGGTTATATAAAATATTTGTCACTTAATTCAGAGGTCTTAACTGGCTTGTCACCTAAATATAAGGTCAGGCAGCAAAATTTATTAGTGAAAAGATCTCAAAACTTATAGCTGAATGATCAAATCTACATAATACTTCTCCCATTTGCTAGTCAGTACCTTTAACCAACTCTGTTTAATATATTTAGAACTCATTCACACACACATTATTATGTGACACATCCTATGCTACCCCCAACAAGACCCATCGAAACCCTCAAGGAACTCACAAGATGGACCAGTTAGCTATACCAACTAATCTATAGCAGTAAGGTTAAAATAATAACACTCACTGGAATCAAGGGGGGACTCAGAGAACACTTCAATTACGTGATATTCATTTTCTTTCACTGAAAAAAGAAATCATCACAGCTGCCCTGGAAAAAGTCCCAGAATTATTATGAGAGTAAGAATGAGAATGTAATTGTATGTAAAAGTCCATTGTTAACTAAAAAGCACTGCCCCTGTACTAGAATATATTAATGACTCTTTTAAGAGTATGGACTATTTAACTTTTAAGATAAAAGGATGAATTTGATTCAGCTATCATAAACGTTCACCCCTGTTTCCATACTGTAAAGGCTAAATGGAAGGAGAGTCCAACTAACAAAGTGTAGTTCTTCTGATCAAAAATGTAGGATTAAGAGGCAAAGAAAGACTTAAAGAAGAAGGCTATAAAAATATACTTCATAAAAGAGGCTAATGTTTCAGGGGGAGGAAATGCATTAAAAATGATAGAAATTCCTGCAGAATTTCTTTTTTCTAGATCTGACTGTCCTCAAATAATTACAGAAAATTCCACTTCTACTAGCCTTAGGCAAGACTAGTTGTGTTTTCTTAGGTGACAGTACTAAGTCATTGGATTGAATGTCCCAACTCCAGAATGACTCTTGTTTTGATTGGATGGTGAGACCTGCCTCCAGGTGAAAAGAGTTAGCAGAAATCAAATCAGTGTCCCTCATTTCAAGTCTACTGCAGACTCTGGTGTGTGTGTGTGTTTGGGGGGGTGGGGGTGTTACAGGAGTTTTAGGAAGGAGGGCAAGGGGGCAAAATACATCTAGTGGAGGGGCCAATAAATGTTCATTTCTTTCTGCTAACATATAACAGGATGAAATTGTAAAGCACAATAAAATAAAAATAACTTAAGTAGAAAATAAGGTGCACTTTCCAGGGCATCCCATGAGGAAGTTAAAATGACAAAACATAGCTAAATGTTCACAACATCCAACTACTTTTCAAGTACAGTTTCATTCACTAATAGAAAGACTTTTTTTCAACAGGTTGCATTATTCAGTTTGTAAATCTCCAGTAGAAAGGATCAATACTCAGGTGACTTCTATGGTTATAGGCAGTAGGATTTTAGCATCCTACGTCATTTAGGCATATAGATCAGTACATAAACCATTTAGGTCACCTAGCTGTCATCAGGAATTAATCAAAGGTCAAAGAGAATCAGAGTGTTTAAATCCAAAAGCAGAGCTAACCTGATCCTGTTATATCTGGAAAAAAAGCAATTCCCCAAAATCTGACTGGGCCAGATATAGAGACAGCTATCATATTCACCTGGTGGAGAAGAAGGACAGCGGCCAGCCAAATCTTCTGAACTCTGAGAGATGTGTATGGATACAAATCATTCCTCTTTAGTAACCAATGCATTTTACTAGTGTGCATTATTAATACAGGTGAGAATCTTCCCTCATGCAAAAATTTGGAACTCTATAGAACATAAAAAATAAGAAAACTTGATAAATTGATATAATAGAGTTGCTTGTGACCTTCTCTATGCCCCACCTGAATAATTACACTATTTTTGGAAAATTAAAATAATAAGCAATTCAAAGCATACTTAGACATTTTCAGAATAACTGGACCAGAAAACAGTGTCAAAAATCATTTGCTAGAAGTTAACAGTGTTCGTGCAGGAGTTTCCTGAGCTCAGCATTTGTTTCACAATAATACACATTTCCCAGCATGAAGAAAAAAACAAAAACAAAAACAAAAACAAAAGAAGCCACATAAAACTGATGATCTAATCTAGAAAATGCCTTTAAGTAACTTCAAGTCTGACATTCACAATTGGTGATTTTTAATTTATATGTCCCAGATGCTCATCGTTTGTTGAGTTCCAGTAACAAAGTCAACTCTTCATTATGGGATGGAATCTTATGGGAAGAGGTATTTGATTAGGAGTTCTCTTTCTTGAAACCTGAAATTCCATGTCTGGATTGAACTTTTTACATTGTATTATTATGGTATCTGGAAGATTTGGGTACATAACGATTACAGCTAAATACATGGAGTAAAGACAAAAACAATAGGAATGAGCAATGAAAAAATGATATTTATTCCTTTAGTGGTTTTCGTAAGTCTTACACTTTATTGAAAATAGGAATTGACTTAGGGGATACACTTTAAAACTTTTTGTTGAAGTAAAAAAATATGTGTAATCAAAAGCACATAAGTATAAATCCTGATGAATTTGTTTGCAAATCAAACTTATCAGTTGTAACCAGCACACCGATTAAGAACCCATTGCAGATTCCCTTACTCACCACCCTCAACCAATACCATTAGCCTTATTTCTAATGTTTACCAATTGGTTTTGCCTGCATTTGTACTTTTGTGTCAATGGAACAGTCCTTTTTTGTGTCTGACATCTTTTGAGAAAGTCATTCATATTATTATCTGCTGTTTTAAATCATTTATTCCCATTGCTGGGAATTATTCCATTCTACACCAGATTCATTACTTGGTGGTTTCCAGATTTCTTTCTATTATAATTAATGCTGCTATAAAGAATTCTGACCAATGTCTTTTGATGAATATTTGGGCACACCTTCTGTTAGAAATATACCTAGAAGTTGAGTTGCTGTGTAACAGGGTAGATGCATGTTTAGTTTACAAGAAACTTCCCAAAAGTTCTGGGTGATTTTACCAAGCTGCACTTCCATGGTATAACCTGTATCACACCCTCACCAATGCTGGATGCTATCTTTTTAAATTTTCCTATTCCACTAAGTGTGCAGCAGTACCACATCACATTTTTAATGTGCACTTCCAAGAAAAATAATGAAGTTGGACCCTCAAACAGATATTTACTGAGAATATTATTTTTTATTTTTAAAAATGTTTTTAAAGTAATCTCTATGTCCAAAGTGGGGCTCCAATTTACGACCCTGAAATCAAGAGTTGCATGCTCTGCTGAGTCAGCCAGGTGCCACTTATTGTTTTTATTTGTATGCGTATATATGGCAATAACATTCTAAAAAAATTTTTAATTCACCAAATCACACTTTTGCTAGGAAGAAAAATATGAAACAAAGCAATCATAACAGAACTTATTCAAGCTTGCTTATTAGTGTACTTCTAATAAAAGAGAAATTAAGAACTAACTTGTGAAACATCATTCCTCTTTACTGTCATCAGCTTTCATTTATTTCTTTTTTTCATCAAGAAAATGTCAAGTACACCTAATTATATGATAAAATAGAAATTCTAAACACTGACCACTAGAAATAGTGCTATTTCTCTATGCCTAACTCCTATAAAGGGTCTTGCTCCTACACTTCCCTGTAGAACAACACAGAGAGATACAGACAGGATGAGAACAAGAGTGAGAGAGATAGACTATCCCTTTTCAGAAAGATGAGTCACAAAATAAGGAATTCTTGTTTTGACTAGGAGTTAAATGCATAGTACAAAAGCAAGAAAAAAAGTTATTACTCTCTTCTCAGAATTAAGTGTATTTTCATATCTTCCTCCATCTATATAACCCCTTGCTAATTTTGAATTCCACATTCCAAAGAATTCAGATTGTTTTACAATATTATATCTTTTTAATTCTCTGATATCCTATAAGGAATAAAATGGTATATAAAAAAAACTTCTCTAACCAAGCATTAATATTAAATTATCTTTTTTAGATGGCTATATTTACAGGCATCTAAAAATAACATATTTTATGGGATCACAGAGCAGAATGGTAATTACTTTTAATCAAATTTCTGTATTTTCATGATCAGAATTAATCTTAAAGTTTGCCCAAAGTAGTATAGGGCCACTTAATGCCAGAATCATCTACTAAGCAGATCAATTTGTGGTCCTAGTATCTCTGGAGGACTTAACACTAGGTGCTAGTCTGTTATGGCTATATGGCTCCCCATCATTACCAGCTTGGCATTAAAAAGATATTGAGCATATATTTACATTTATGAGTTCATTGGCAACATTGGTGAACATGGTTGGATGTTCTCAAAGTACCTGTGCAACTCTACCCAGGATTGGAACCAGCTTTTGTGAGATCAATCTGTGAAACAATGTGTGAAGCCAAATGCAACAGATTACCACAATGCAAATACATTATTTTACAGTTCTGGAGGCTAGAAGTTCCAGAATTAGTCTCATGATAAAGGCATGAGCCCTCCAAAGGCTTCAGGGAAAAATCTATTTCCTTACCTTTTCCAGCTTCTTGAACTGTATTTTTATGTTCCCTGATTTGTGGCCCTTTCCTTCTTCCTCAAAGCCAATAGCACTGCAACTTGTGTGAATGGTCACATTGCCATCTGTGTCATTCTTACTCTGTCTCTCTCTTTCAGGACATTCTTTATTGCATTAGGTCCCACCAGATAATCTAGGCTAGTGTCCCCATCTGAAGATTCATAACTATTTACATCTACAAAGACTCTTTTTCTATTGAAGGTATATTTACAAGTTCTAGGTATTTGGATCCAGATATCTTTGAGGGCCATTATTCAGCAAACCCCCATAAATTAAAATCATCACAAAATATTGATAGATATAATAATATATACATGAGCTAACTCCCTTTCACACTACTATAATATATTCCTCTGCTGGATTTTTTTTTTTTTTGCAGGATGTTCTTTGATTCATTCTTCATATGACAACATTTTATAGTATTTTTTCTACTCACAGAAGAGAAAAAAGACTGTTTTTTTCTTCTAGCTCATTTAATCAAAACATGTATTTTTCTTATTCTTATTATCAATAGTTGGGATGCCTAAAACACGCGATACCATTCGTGTGTATGTGCATGGTTCCAGGTTTGTGCCTTATGAATTTTTGATGTTCTATTAAAAATCATATGGAGCATATTCTTATATACCCTGCAAGAAGGAACTTCTCTTTTGACTAGATGTTGATAACTTTGGGTGTAAATGAAATGTTATACAACTGGTGCTTGGAAGATTTTTGCACAGGCCAGTTTCTGGCTCCATCCAGTTCTCCTACTCTTCCCATGCCAGGTACCATAGGACAAATCCATACCACAATACCACCTAGTCCTTTGTGACTTTGGGCAATGCTGTGCAGTCAACACTATCAGCTACAGTAGAAGTATTTCTAGAATCTATCCCTACATTGGGCAGCTAACAATAACTTAGCCATATATAAAAGAAATGTGAGCCACGTAATTATACCCTTTTAAATTCAAACTGAACATATTCCAAAGTTAACTTTTCCTTAGCTGGATAAAAAAAAAAAAATCTCATGGTGCCATCAGTGAACCATGACACAGGGGAAGTAAAAATGAAGGAAGGTCATAGTGGAAAGAAACAGTGGTTTTAAGTAGTTATGGTTAAAATATCTTACTTCAACAAAATTTACAGAAACATGTGGCCTGTGAACCCATTGCCAGGGCTCCTCCCAGGACCTAAGAAGGGACCATGAAATGAAAAGCTATGAAGCTCAAGCTACTTGGCCTAACTGGAACTCTCCTTCTGCTACCTTGTAAGAACTTCTCTGCATACTAACACATCAGTTGATAATAAATACAGCTTAGGTAACATACAAAAAGCCCCACACACACATTTAAACATTGGAAGCCCTCATCATTTTCTACCTGTGTGGATGTCTGCACTCTTATTCATCATTATCACATGTGTGAACTCCGCTAATCTCAACTGCTATCTACTTTTTGATTATTTTATGATCCTTTCAAGTGCTTTTAGCTAGCCTCATTGATTTGAAATAACTGGGAAGAAAGTTCTCCTTAAATTAGTGTGTTATATGAACTATAGAGTCTTTTCTAAAGAAGTATACAGTTACTGACTTCCAGGAGCTGCAATAACAGAAAACAGCTTAACAAATACTCCAGCATAGAGCTTTTATGGGCATAGTATAAAACCAAAGAGATGAGGAATATTTTAAAAGAGTATATTCTTGTTTTGTAAAAGTTTCGGACACCTACAAGTAGATTAAATAACAAATTATCCTTTTGTTGTTGTTGATTAGATATTTCCCTTGCAATATTTCATATTACTAATTAGCTTTGACCAATCTGGATGAAAAACCCATGAACCTGACCAAAATCAAGCTACCCTCCTTCCCAAAGGCCCTAGGTTTGGGCACACACTTGAGCTAAAGCAAGCACTGGAAGTCAGAAGAACCTCAAGAGACCCTTTAAAGATCTGGCTGTCCTCAAAGAAAAATATTGTCTGTTTAGTAACTCAGTAACACCACCTGCCTACCCAACTACAGTCACAACCAGTTCTTCCTAGCTTTATTTACTCCTTCAATCTTGTAGTTGGAGCATTCTCCCCATTGCAATAGTTTTTTTAAACAAAGTCTCTTCTTGCTTGACTGTATTTATTTTTACTCAACAGCATGTTAAATTGTCCACTAACTTTTTATTTTTTTTAATTTTTTTATTTATCATTATTATTTTTATTTTTTATAATAATAAATTTATTTTTTATTGATGTTCAATTTGCCAACATACAGAATAACACCCAATGCTCATCCCGTCAAGTGCCCCCCTCAGTGCCCGTCACCCATTCACCCCCACCCCCCACCCTCCTCCCCTTCCACCACCCCCAGTTCGTTTCCCAGAGTTAGGAGTCTTCATATTCTGTCTCCCTTTCTGATATTTCCTACCCATTTCTTCTCCCTTCCCTTATATTCCCTTTCACTATTATTTATATTCCCCAAATGAATGAGACCATGTAATGTTTGTCCTTCTCCGATTGACTCATTTCATTCAGCATAATACCTTCCAGTTCCATCCACGTTGAAGCAAATGGTGGGTATTTGTCATTTCTAATGGCTGAGGAATATTCCATTGTATACATAAACCACATCTTCTTTATCCACTCACCTTTCGATGGACACCGAGGCTCCTTCCACAGTTTGGCTATCGTGGACATTGCTGCTAGAAACATCGGGGTGCAGGTGTCCCGGCGTTTCATTGCATCTGTGTCTTTGGGATAAATCCCCAATAGTGCAATTGCTGAGTCGTAGGGCAGGTCTATTTTTAGCTCTTTGAGGAACCTCCACACAGTTTTCCAGAGTGGCTGCACCATTTCACATTCCCACCAACAGTGTAAGAGGGTTCCCTTTTCTTGCATCCTCTCCAACATTTGTGGTTTCCTGCCTTGTTAATTAAATACCAAATAATCTTCAGTCCATATGACTGCAAGTTAAATACTGTTAATTTTCAAATTAATAAGATTTCATTTTCTTTAGATCCTAAAACCTATGTTTGTTTGTTTGAGATACAATCAACAAAACAGAAAATTCATCAGTTTAACTACTTTAAAACATACATTTAATTGACTTTTAGGATATTCACAATAGTGTGCAACCACCAATACTATCTAATTCCAGAATATTTTTATTATCCCCTAAACAAACTCAATATCCACTAATCATCCACTCCACATCTCCTTCCCCTTTCAGCCCTTAGAACCATTCATATCTCTTTTCTGTCTATACGTATTTGCCTATTTGGGGCATTCTATATAAACAGAATCATAAAATATGTAGTCTTTTGTGTCTGACTTTTTACTTAACATTTTTTCAAGGTTCATCCATGTTGTGCCATGTATCGTTGCCTTTTTTTTTTTTTTTAGATTTTATTGATTGATTGATTGATTGATTGATTTTGAGAGAAAGAGAGAGAATGGTGGAGGGGAGGAGCAGAGGGAGAGGGAGAAGGAGACTCCTTGCTGAGCAGGGAGCCCAATGCAGGGCTGGATCCTGGGACTGAGATCATGACCTGAGGTGAAGGCAGATGCTTAACCAACTGAGCCACCCAGGTGCCCCTATTTCAGTCCTTTCTATGGCAGAATAATATTCCTTTTTCTGATATGCCATCCATTGGTTTTCTTTTCATTAGCTGATGGACATTGGGTTGTTGCTACCCTTTAGCTATTGTGAATAATGCTGATAAGAACATTAATGTACAAATTTTGGCTTGGACACTCATTTTCGAGTCTCTTGGGTCTAAGGATAAGAATGAAACTGCTGAGTCACATGGTAACTCTATGTTGAAATTCTGAAAAAAATGGCTAAATGGTTTTCCATACCTGCTGAACCTTGTTACCCCCACTAACATATGAGGATTCAAATTTCTCCACATCTTTGCCAACATATGTTTTGTTTTGTTTTCTGTTTTTATTTGATATTTAAATTATCATTGCCATCCTAGCAAACATGAAGTAGAACCTCATTATGGTTTTGATTTGCATTTCCTTAATGAATAATGAGGTTAAGCATAACTGTCTTGCACTTACTGGCCAAGAAACAAAATCCTATTTGGAGAAATGTCTATTCAAGTATTTTGTCCACTTTTAAAACTGGGTTGTTTACTTCTTATTATGACGGTGAAAGCATTTTTTTATACATTATGGTTATTAGACCCTTATCAGATATATGATTTACAAATATTTTATCTGATTCCGTGGGCTGATTTTTAACTTTTTTGATTGCATATATTGATGTAAATTTTTTTCACTAAAGTCTGATTTCTCTTTTTTGCTGTTACTGTTGCTTATGTTTTTGGTATCATATCTAAAATCCCACTGCCAAATCCAAAATCATGAAAATTAACAAAATCCCAACTTCATTCTTTTATATGGGTAACCACATTCATTTGTGGTTTTCCTACAATCCTATGAATAGTCTTGGCATCTTTGTCAAAAATCAATATACCAAAGCTGTATAAATTTACTTTGGACTTTTGAGTCTATTCTCTTATTCTATATACTATCCTTATGTCAGGATCACATTACTTTGGATACTGCAGATCCACAGTAGTTTTGAAACTGGGAAATGTTCTCCCTCCAACTTTGTTCTCCTTTTTTCATGATATTTTAACTATTCTTGGTCTTTTTCAATGCCATGTGATTTTTAGGATCAGTTTATCCATTTTCTCAAAAAAGGCAGTTAAAATTTTGATAAGGATTGCACTGAACTGCACTGGGGAGTACTGTCTTAACAGTATTAAATCTCTTAATACATAAACCTGGTTGGTACTTCCATATATTTAGGCCATCTTTAATTTCTGTCAACAATATTTGGATTTTGGAGTACACATCTTATACCTCCTTGGTTAAACTTATTCCAAATTAGTTTACTGTTTTTATGCTGTTGTAAATTGCATTGTCTTATCAATTTAATTTTCAAATTGTTCTTTGCTAGTGTATAAAAACACAACTAATTTTTGTATGTTGATTTATATCTACAACTTATTGAATTTATTTATTGTAACAGGCATATGGATTGGAAAGTAAGAAATAAAACTGTCTCTATTCACAGAAGACATAATTGTGTAGAGTATCTGAGAATGCTGACAAAAAAATTTTTTTTGCAACTACTAAGTGATTATAGTAAGGTAGCAGGATACAAGGTTAAGATAGCAGGATACAAGGTTAATATACAAAGTCCTCTGCTTTCCTATATGCCAGCACTTAGAAACTGAAATTTAAAATTAAAAACAAAATACCATTTACATTAGCACCCACTAAATGAAAGTACTTCAGAATAAATCTCACAAAACATTTATGAGATGAATATAAGGAAAAAGGCAAAACTCTATTGAATGAATACATAAAAGAACAAGGTAAATGGGGAGATACTCATGTTCACAGATAGGAAGTTTCAATTTTGTAAAGATGTTTATAGATTCAATGCAGTTCCCTAAGTCCCAGAAAGTTATTTTGTAGGTATTTTCAAACTGATTCTGAAGTTTATATAGAGAGTAAAAATACACAGAACAGTTAATATTTAAAGAGAAAAATCATGTTGGAGTACTGACTCCACTGTACTTCAAGACTTATCATAAAGCTATAACAATCAAGACAGAGTGGTATTGGTGAAAGGAAAGACAAATAAATCAATAGAACAGAATAGAGAGTCCACAAATAGACCCCCATAAATATAGTGAATTTATTTTTGACAAAGAGGCATAATTTTCAACAAGTGGTGCTGGAACAATGGGACATTCATACGCAAAAAATGAATTTAGACACAGACTTTACAATCTCTGTAAAAATTAACTCAAAATGGACCATCAACCTAAATGTAAAATGCAAAATTATAAAACTTCCAAAAGAATACATAGGAGAAAACTTAGATGGCCTTGGGAATGATGATGACATTCTAGACAGAAATAAGGCACAATCCATGAGAGAAATAATTGATAATCTGGACTTACTAAAATTAAAAACTTCTGTGAAAGATAATATCAAGAGAATGAGACAACAAGCCATGGCTGGGAGAAAATGTTTTCAAAGACACATCTACTAAAGCACTGTTATTCAAAATATACAAAGAACTCTTAAAACTCAACAATAGGAAAACCAGTAACCTGATTTTCAAAAACGAGTCAAAGTCCTAAATAAATACCTCACCAAAGATGACATATGGAGGGCAAAAAAATACATGAAAAGAACAATGCTAACAATGCAAATTAAAACAACAATAAGTCACTATTGTTCACATACTAGAATGACCAAAATCCATGTTAAATTAATGAGAGTGTAAGAATGGCCCCTTCTCTGAGTCATGTTCTCATGAACTCTCTGGAAGTCCTCAGTTTTGGCATTTTAATTAGTATTACTTGTAAAAGAGAACCAAACACGCTTCATCCCTGGGACAACTGTGACAACTTATTCTCCCTGTCATTTTTGGGATTAGGCTGACCACAACGTCTGTCTGACCCAAACAAGCATGAAATCACTGGCATGTCCCTGACAGATGGCTGTCCAAGGTTGGACGGAAGTCCACAATGATTCCATATTTGTATATTTTGCCAAACAATCACCACAATATGGGCCCTGAACTGCATGACCAGGAAGAGGGAGGACCTATACTAGAAAACGATCCAGAGAACAGTCCTTATGATGGGTCGCTGTGGGAGCCCACCAAGGTCCTGCCTTGCAGAAACATCACCCAAAGATGAACAACTGCACAAGGAGAACGAGCAGCGCACTCTTCCACAATGAGACCCTGCATGCAGACACCATGCTGGTCATCAGCCCTAAGGCCCTGCTCTATGTCTACACCTGTGTGCTGACCACCCAGCCCTGCTAATGGAGCCCACCTACCTTGTGGAAAGCCAGCGTCAGGGTCCAAGTGGCTAGTGACATCTCCTGTGTCCTGAAGGAAGCAAGGCTACCTCCTCCAGGGGTCTCCCATGGCAGGCACGCCCTTGTTCGCCCTGAAGGCCTACCTTGCTCCTTAAAGTTTGCTTTGGCTTCACAGTTGACCTGCTGTCCCTCAGGGGCAGGCAAGCTTCCCTGGTGCATGTTCAACTGCTGCCAAATCCTGTCCGCCCTTCCCTTGGACGCCACTTCTTACGAGATTGATTTCAAGATTTCAGAGACAATGGAAATGCCCTGCACCTGAGATTTATTTGGCTGGTGGGGGAGGGAGAGGGGCTGGGACACCTAACACTCCTTTTTTTTTCTTTTTCCCCTTTTCTTCAGAGGGAAACTCAATTGTCCCCTGAAATTGTTTAAAATAAAAACATTAAGAGGTTTAAAAAAAGACTAGGACTACAAACAGTTTGTGGAAAGTGTAGGTTGATTAATCCAGTATAGATTAAGGATTACAGAGTTATCATTTTGGAGATCAAAGTTGGAAAACTGAACTCTTCTAAAATACATTGGTGCTTATAAGATAGAGATGTTCGCCTTGTGATAAATGTTGACTTTCATCATAAATACTGTAAAAGCATCACGCTGGGTCTCGTTTTTGTAGTTTCTTTTTAAACTATATTATGGAAGTCCAGGGATATACAAAACAAATTAAATGTATTGTCTCTTTGGCAAATTAAATTTAATTATGATAGTATGACTGAATTATTTTCCTATTCCAAATCGTATTTAAACATTAGGCTTCATAACCTATGATTATAATCTGTTTTATTTTCAAGAATTCACTTTATCATAAAAGAAATGTAGATTACAACACTGTAATACTTTTGAAGTATTCAGTCCTAGGCATACATTTTACAAGGTAACCTTAGGAAACATGGCCTGTTTTCTGCAAAGAGAAACGTTACAAATTACTAAAGATTTATGAAAAGACCTTGATTACTTTTGTCTTTTTCTTTCTACTATTTTGCCTTTTCTTTAAATCACAGCATATTAAATTATTGATGCTTTCTTTAATTTTCAAACATAGGTTAATTTCTGTTCCTGAATTTTGTATGTACAAAGGCATTTAAAAAACTTCATGTACAACCACAGTTTAAGAATGGTTACACTAAATATACCAAAATCATTTGATATAGTTTTCCTATGAAACCATGGCATGGTTGAAAGAATAATTTATGAAGCTACAAATTTGGGGTTATAGCAGAAAGCAACTAGATTGAACACAAAATGTTCAAAGGTAAAAGGAATACTTAAAATATATTTATAATGCCTATATGTAATACATATTCACATAACAATTCTAAATGTTTCAAATATTTTGAAGTCTAGAAACTCTCCTTTATGGAGTGAATCAATGTTTAAGGTAACAAAGTAATACTTAAGCATAGAATTGACAGGAAACCCAAGAGAAAACTCAACATATGCTCCCTATATATAATAATATATAAATCCAACTGAGGCAGTAAGTAAATGTATAATAATGTGTAAATTCAACTCATACGGTAAATAAATGTAGCAATTGCCAGTGTTCAAAGCCCTTTTCTGAGAAAAATTTTAAAAAGCTTTCCCTTTAATCCTAAATTTCAAAGGTTCTCCTGATACCTTTGCCAGATCTCTCCTTCAGATGGGAAACAAAACTTTTTGACAAGATATGTGCATCCATATTTGTTCAAATGTACCTGGTATGAATCTTATGTGTAGGTACTTTGGTGAAGGTTTTATGGTCAAACATTAATTTCCTTAGTTGTGATTCTTGACTTTTCAGTGAAACTGAACTTGGTGTTTATCCCCAGGAGAGCACAATTAACGGTTTCTTGTTGCTGCAATCAATGCTTCATGTTATTTCACAAGACGTTCTTTGAATGCAAATCATTCCTTTAGAATATATCCCTTCCATTTATCTATGATGATTTTTTTAAAAGGTCGCCAATTTGAATTTTTTGATGCAATCTGAGAGATGAAATAATGCGTGCCAGACCTAACCTTCACCTCTTAGGAACTCAAATGTAATCTACTCTTCAAATGAAAACATAAATTTTACTACATGTGATTTTTTTTTAAGTTCATATCTTAGTACATGTTGTACTGACCTTTAGAACATTCTTAGGGAAAAAAAAATACTCTTAGGAATTGCTTACCTGGTCACAAGTAAGTTGCACACACATATACCCTTTTCTCTTGCTATGATACACACATACAGCTTTAAGCAACTGATTTAGTTGTCTAAAAATCTGTTATTAGTACATTAGTTTATTAAGACGGTTGAATATTGTTTTATTTTTTTAGCAGACCTGTCCTTCTCTTGGTTAAGATTTAATCACTTCCTGACATGAGATATCTGACGGATTACTGTTCAAGTTATATGCACAGGAATGATCTTCAGTATAGACCAAACTCTTTTAGGAGAAAGACAGCCGTCTGAATGATGACAAAGTATCCATAGATGCTAAGCATATCTCAAGACCTTGAACATGTCTGTTCAAAATAACTCTGATCGAATGACATAAGCCCTCTATCTATTTTGGAAGCCTTGGTCAAAGTAGTTTGGGGAGGGGTGGGGAGTGCAGATTAGATAATAATATCGATTTAATTCTGCAAATGTTGATAAAATACTTAGCACATGCAACATACTATGGATTGACCACAGGAACACCTATCAAACTATGATCATTGACAGTATCGTGATTATTTTTCCTTTTCTATATACAAGAAGTTCCCTTAAAAATGACACTGGCCACTAATATCAAGCACTCTAATCTTTCTGTTGCTATTCAAGTTGCTTTTGTGTCCATTTCCAGAGGCAATTTTTAGCATTAGCAAACCCATTATTTGCTTCCAAAAACAATTACCTCCAAACAAAAATAATTACTGAGTTTCTCATCTCAAATGAAAACCAAAAATGATGTCTCAAACGAAACCAGAACTTTTGAAGACTGCAAATATTTTGAAATGTTAAACTGAAACATATAATCCCACCGTAATTTAACTGAAAAATATTTTCTTCAAATTTATGTATCACATACTGTTGACAGGGAGTTTTGTTTCAAATAGTTCACCTGATGAGATGGAAAAATAGTAAACTTGATATTTTAAATTTAGCAGTATGTTCTCACATGCATGAAACTACAGTAAATAAAACAGAGTAACTTATGATATGCATCAATGGTGAGAATTGTAATGATAGTTTTAAATGTCAAATGTAAATTTGAAGATTGAAAATAAATTCCTACAGAGAAATTTACTGAGCATTTGTCAACCATCAAAGCAATGTAAAACATATAAATCTGATAAAAAATAGCAAACGGGAAGACTATGTTATTTTATTGAAGATTTTGATAGGATTACATATGATCTTGTTATTAGATGTTCTTTTTCTCTTACTATTTAGGAGTTGTCAGTTTTCAAATATTTTTAGCAAAGAAATTCTGGTTTCCAAGCTTCAACGGCACTTAATATTCTGGTTGAAAATGAATATGGCAACTTCGTTAAACCTTAAGAAGAAAAGTCTCTTTCAGCATCCGTAAGACATTTACAAAAGGAAGATCGTGACTAGTTACTTCTACTCTGAAAATGGTTTTTACACTTATGGCATACTTGGAAATTTAAATCGAGAGAAGCAAGAAAACATGCAACCACACAGCATGTCTTATGAAATACAGGGTCTCAGTTATAGTACAAAAAGTCAACTTTTTTTTTTTTTTTTTTTTTTTTTTTTTTTTAAGCGGAGAGTGGTTTTTAAGATGATCGGGGGAGAGGATGATAAAAAAAGAAAGAAAGAAAACCACCCCACACCCCATTACATTGAATTCAAATAAGTTTCTAATGTAATTCCTTCATTGACATTTCTGTATCCTACCTAGCCTAACGAAATAAGATACTACTATGATCCTATTGTTGTTAAACACTATTATGTTAACCTCCTGCTAACCTAGCATTTACTGACGCTACTCCCTATACCTTCACCCAAATAAATGAAAAATCACCATAGACAAAATTGTGATGTCCTTCATAATTCACTTTGATTGAATACCTTTTTCAATATTTATTATTCACATTTGTTAGGGAGATTAATACATAATTATCCCGTGTCAACTGGGAATTTATGATTCATATATAAATCTGTTAAGGAGATTAGCTACATAGTTACAATGTGTTAACTCCGTGACTACATTTTTGTTACTATTCTTACTGGATTGTAGGTACAAAGATTGCAGTATATTTAGACGCTAATTATATGATCTTTGGCAGGTAACTTGACTATTCTTATTGATGAGTTTCCTTATTTATAAAATAGAAACATAGTACCTTCCCACAAAGCTTAGGTAGAGCAATATATGTATATCAATTTTTTTTTGTAATTCAACTGGTAAGAAATTCACTGTATAAATTAATTAATATGAGGAAAATGACAGCTAATAATGTCCCCTAGAGATCTAGAAATTTTCTGATGGTATAACAGAGAGACATGGTTAAATCTCATTGAAATTTAGTGCCTCAGTTTAATTTTTGTTTGTGCATATGTTTTAACATAAAGCAAACCTGGGAAATCAAAATGTTTATGTTATCTACAAATCTGAAATTTTTCTTAGGAATAATAAAAAACAAATTACTTCAAACGTTCCATTATTTGTAAAAAGACAATTTTCCCTTCATTTTCCATACACCAAAGGCAAGATTTATCTTTAACCTCTCTGTGAAACAGAAAGGATATTTAGAACATACAAAATAATGTATAATAATGTCAGATTGATTTTGCTGCTCGGCAACTGTTGCCTGAAATCTTTCTTTGCTGGTTATATATTATTCTTAATTCTGAGGTTTATTTTCGGGTTGTCTTCCTAGGATAAGTGGCTTTTAAAGTTAGTGACAGATTGCTGCAGATGGAGAGGCAAATTACTGCCACACTGTTGTTATCTCTTAATTGACCAGTAATAGGGGCTATATCATCATGTTCCTAGACACACGGCTTCTTCTGTGACCAGAATACAGTTAGCAATTGTAGCAGTGTCCTTACATAGAGAATATCCAATTAACTTTTTCCATTCAATATCAGCCATAAATCCTCTCCTGGGTCTGAATGCTTTCATTTCAGTCCCACTTGGCAATATTGGGGAGTGGGAGTTTGGCCAGAAAGGATGACAAAAATACCCGTAAGCCTGCACTCTTGCTAAGATGGAATGAGGCACTCCAAGGCACCTGGGCTGCATGGTAATAGTTGCCTTCCACCCTGCACAATGGCTCCATCTTCTTTCTAGATTTACAAAGCAAATAAAATTACTATTGGTTCTCTGATGCAGTTGTAAGGCTAAACTTGTGGAAATGATAATCTCACGAAGGCTCAGCCTTTTCTTCTGCCTTTAGGCAGAGTCTCTTATCAATTTCTGGGACTTCACTCCTCAGGCCCATAAGAAGGAGCATTTTTATTAAATTAGTTAAAAGATCCTTCACTGAGAGCTCAGGAATATAGCTTTAAATTTCACATTCATGAAACTTTAATCTATTTTTCCAAAACAGGACTGCAGTGATGGAATACTCATGCAAAGACTGCCAAGCCTCCACACGGGAGTCCGTGCCTGAACGTGGTTTGTCTAGCATTTACCTATAATTAACACAACTAATAATATTTAAATTGACAATTACAGGCTCATAATGATTGTTCTGTACCTATAATGCAATTTTTCCGAGAGGGGCAATAGTTGATTCACACATTGATGAAGCAAAAATCTGGTTCTCCTCTGGAAGATTCAATTAAAAGAACATCCAAAATAAGCCTCAAACTGCCCAAAGTATCCAGCATCAATTCACGGGATAATATTAAAGAGCATAAATCAGCTTCTTTCGGGAATATGGAAAGCTGTTTTTTTGTACTTAGCATTTTGTTGCTGTTGTTAGAAATGATATGTTAGTGAAACAGAGATTAAAGTCGCCCTGTTCCACATATATGGGGACTAAACTCCCATGCAGACTAATTATTTATATTTGGTTTTCTACTTCTATTGATTCGCTAGGTTACTGAAAAAATAAGTATTAGACATAATTTTGAGGAATAATAACAATTACAAAGAACTTCTTAAGTCAGTCTCTCCAATGCATATTTTATAATACAGAGTCCAAATAGATGCAATGAATATTTTGTTTGCTGGTATATATATTTAAATGATATGCCAATAATTGAGGAAGAGAAGAATGATCTTTGGCATCCTGAGCTCTCCTGGAGCTGTCAGCTAGACTTTAGTGTTAGCCAGGAACCAGCCTGGCACTCACAGTTAAGCTTGTATGTTCTCCTCTTGAACCTAGAGAATTTCAAAGAACCTCAACATCACACAAGGCTATTCTGACCATGATGGATCACAGGAAAAACAAGACCACCAAGTAATCATATCTGAACACAAACAAAAAGAAACATTGTCCATCCTTAAATAACAAACATCCCCCACTTCTGGCGAATATTACACCTTTACCACCTGTCTAGTCATCCCTCCCAATATTTAAAAATACCCAATCATAGATTTACCCTAATTCTTGACAGGGTACAATCTGTCACAAGTCCCCACTTTCTTAAGCCTTCCCTCCAATCATCTAACATGCTCTTACTGAGACCTCCCATGGGTCCCCAAGGAATGTCTTCTTTGCTGCCACACAAAACAAATGCAACTTATTATACTATAGGTGTGTCCAAGCTGGACTTTGGCTGGAAGTGACTGGCATGCTATTATGTGGAACTTCATGTCTGTAACAGTGTGCCTATGTGCCACCACAACTTTTGTCTCATCAAATAAACTATGAATAAAATTCTGGAAACTAAATTGAGTAAGGCATCCATTTTATGTGAAAACAATGGTCTTAGGGAATAAATGATCAGATTAATTCAAACAGCTTTTTGAGATGTGCTCTGAATTGTTCTGTATTTCTTGGGTCATGCTCTAAGTGTCATGGTCTACGGAGAACTTTCCCACATGTGACTTACATTCTAGTGAGGGAAACAAATGTGCATAGCACTGTGGTTACAGGCACATTGTGAACACTATGCGAAGAAGACTTATGGGAACATAGAGTGAAATGACGTGTAAGTCCTTGATTCAAGATTTGTTACAATAGACATTTTGGCAATCTTCATTTCCCTCATTCTTTTACTCAAATACAAACTACTAAACTCTAAAAAATTGTGGGAAACTATAATATTCTACTACAGTCTTCAAAAGATACACAGTACAAGGAGAAGCTATACAGAATGCTAATAATATATTAAAAATCAATTTTATAGAAGGTTAGAAATCAATCAATGATGTATATCTATTTGGGAAGAAATGGGAAATAACCAAGGGATTAAAAAATAGTTAGCTCTTTTTAGTTATTTTGCTAACATCACCAACTTCCATTTGTGATCTATTACAGAAACAAAGTATGGGGGGGATGGATAATTTTTGTGACTTTTTTTGAGATTTATAGAACCAAATATCTTACTTAATGTTTAACACTTTTTAAATTTTATCTTCCAAATTGCATTTTTTGGCATTTAATTACACATGGAGTATACTAGAAAATGTTTGAACAAGTAGCGCTGATCAGTAGGTAATACAAAGTAGCTATTTTACAAGACAGTATAAAAACCCTCAATAAGCAAGCAAATTTTAAGGATTTCTTTTTCTCAAATAATACAGAATTGCTGCTAAGGAAGAGTTAATCTGTCTAAACTAGTTTGAATATTGTATATTTTTAAAATCTGTCTCTGCGTCAGTTTTTGTTGCATTTCAATTATGAACAACTGTAATGTCTTCATATTAGTAAAACTGAATGGATGCTGAAGAATAACAATTAGTCTCTGTAAAAGTGAAGAAAAATAAATTTTTTCTTGTTTTTTCTAATTTTTCATATTCAATATTATGCTTAAAAGGAACTCCCCTAATACATGATGTTGTCTGTCACAAGTGAAAACATTCTATATGTACAAGACCTAAAATAGGAAAGAATCTTCAGAATGACAGCTGATAACATTTAGAGTGTGGTTCAGTCACTGCACTTTATTTTTGCTGAGGATTTTTTAAAGCTGACGGTAACATTAATTGTGTTACAAGTACTTTGTTACCATTTTTTTCTGTAAATAACACTACCAGCACTTTTCAGTGTGTTCTTAGCAATACAATCTATTAAAAACTAGATGTTGTTTCAGAGGAAGTTGGGATTTTGCAACTCGACTCTTATCAATGAGCAGGAGCCACTAAACGAGAAAGATCTGAAAATGAAATATGAGAAGCTTCAAATAGATCAACTGAATAAACTGTATTATTGATTTTTTAAGCTTTTTTATTATCATTTTGGTCAGTTTATATGGTATTCTGAAACTCTGTTTTTGCTAATGCTATAAAAATTCACTTCAAGAACATGATAGAAAGTCAGTAATACTTTAAGACTTTTATCACATTAGTAACTTTCTTATGATATTAGAAATTCAATAAAGGACAGAAAAGTCACTGATCCTATAGCTAAATTGCTAATATAATGCAGCACTTACCACTATGACATGAAATATGCATTTTACTCTGATGCTTTAAAGCTTTCAATTTTTCTTTTCTAGCCCTTTGAGGGACTTTTCTTTCAGTATATTTTTTTAACGATAAATATATAATAATGTGTAAAAGTTCACAAATAGTAAAACAGCAGGACATTGATTCTTCTATACAGAAGGAAAATGTCATCTAAGTACAAATCGTGCATCCGGGCTCATATAGCAAGAACTCATGTTGCCCTAGGATACTTAAAAAGACAAAATGGGGTGCCTAGATGGCTCAGTTGGTTAAGCAACTGACTCTTGATTTCACCTTAGGTCATGATCTCAGGGTTGTTAGATTGAGCCTTCCCCGCCCCCCCTCCCCAGCCTCTTAGGCTCTGCACAGAGTGTGGAGCCTGCTTAGGACTCTCCCTCTCTTCCTCTGCCCCTCTTCCTATTCCCCCACCCTACTCATGTGCACTTACACTCTCTTTCCAAAAAAAAAAGAAAGAAAGAAAGAAAAGAAAAGAAAAGAAAAGAAAAGAAAAGAAAAGAAAAGAAAAGAGGCAAAAAGCTACCAAAACATTGAAAACTAAAGTTGTAACAAGATCACATTTTAGGATTTTGTATTTTCTAATGGAAATAAGAAGTATTTACTAGTTGAAACTCAACTGGAGTGTTATGAAAATAATTTAAAGGGTTAGTATCATATGGTTAATACTCCGAACAGATAATGCAATCTCTGATACCCATGGGCTTTGCTTATTAGAAAAATGGGTGTAGGGTATCTAAGTGACTCAGTTGTTTAAATGTCTGCCTTTGGCTCAGGTCACGATCTCAGGGTCCTGGGATCCAGCCCCACATTGGGCTCCCTGCTCAGCGGGAGTCTGTTTCTCCTTCTGCCCTTCCCCCACTCATGCTTTCTCTCTAATCTCTCTCTCAAATAATAAATAAAATCTTTTTAAAAAAGAAAAGAAAAATGGGTATATATTACAGAAAACTCCATCTGAGGTGACAATTGAAATTCTATCTCTATTAACTCAAAAATGTATTAAGTGCCTAATCTTGCCAAGATGCTTACAATTAATGTGACCTGTGCCAATAGCTAATCTTTTATTACATCTTTTCAGTAACCAAAACCTTAAATATACAAAATGTCATCTTCATTTATCATTCTTTCATCCATCAAACATATTACCATGTATCTCCAAACAGGCACTTTTCTTTTTTTATTTTTATTTTTTCCAAACAGGCACTTTTGAATGAGATTGGTATATAGTATTGAACAAGTCAGGCAAATAAATTCTGTGAAATATAATAAATTATTTCAGGTAAATTCTAGGAAATCAGTATAAACACACAATATGATAGTAAATGATAGCATTGGTGACATGGTCAAGGAAGACTTTGCTGAAAAGGTGTCATCTGAATGGATATCTTAACAAATAAGGAAAGGCCACTTATAATGTAAAGGAAAACAATCAAACAGAAAAACTAAAACTTTGGATTTTTTTTTTTTTTTGCTACAAAGACACAATGTACAATGCTGTTAAAAAATATCTGTAGTTTTAAAACTGTATCCACATGGTTATAAGAGCTCTTTTTCATGGGTCCTTTTTAAGAAAATGATTAATAATAGAAAAGGCATAAAATTAGTGACTACAACATAAATACCTGAAGAGAGAATGTCATCATAAAGCAAGCTGATTAATGCAATGAAACCAGGCACTGCAAACATGTATTGTTGAATTGAAAGCATAGAGTGGGACTGAGGGAAGAGAAGTGGGTGAAAGCAATTTTTGGAGCCCGTAGGTCCTCTTGGGTCTCTATCAGGTAAATTTCCTTACCTCAGCAGAAGATTAGAGATTTCTCTCTGGAGAATATGAACCAAAAACAGTATAGCCTTGGTGACACTCAGCATGATGAGGAAGGAATCATGGGTTGTACTGATACGAATGGCACCAAAGGAGTATCTACACAAGGAAGAGTAAGAAGAAAATTTTACGAAAGAGCAAATGCTTTGAAAATACTGGGGGGTGGGTGGTAAAGATGAGGAACAATGTTTAGTCACAGGGATACACACAGGGGCTCCTAGGTAGCTCAGTTGGTTAAGCATCTGCCTTCATCTCAGGTCATGATTCCAGGGTCCTGAGATCCAGCTCCCTGTCGAGCTCCCTGCTCAGCGGGGAGGCTGCTTCTCCCTCACCCTCTGCTCCTCCAACCCCTTGCTCATGCTCATGCTCATGCTCTCTCTCTCTCTTTCTCAAATAGATAAACAAAATCTTTAAAGAGAGAGAGAGAGAGAGATGCGTAGAAAACTATCCATCAGAGGTAAGAGTAGAATAAAACATTTTTTTCCAGTTTTTGAATGTTAAAAGAAAATTACTCCCACGCACTTTTCCTCAGAACTAAAAAATGTGGGTGCTATGATCCACAAAATGAGACAGTAGCCAAGCAACAACCAATCAAACAATAACATCAGTGAGAGCAACACTATCAAAAACAACAAAATGAAATATGAGGTGAAAAATATACGTGGGGGAATAAACTTACCAGAGGAATTGACAGGTGGAGAGTGATGATTAAGTTATATATTAAAATGTAAGAATGACCAGGCAAGATTGGTGGAGAATACCAAACCCCAGTTGGATGTCATCTTATACTCTATTGAAAAGTATTTTCAAAAATTATTGCAAACTTTAATAAGAAATAAAATAAGCATTCAAAATGTTAGAAAATATGACAAACCTTTTTTTTTCTTTTCATTAAGTGTACCAACAAGATTTTTCAACTAGGCAAAAATGATAAAATTCATATGTTAAGTAGACCACGTAAGAAAAACCTGGGAAATAGTTTTTTTTTTTTAATTTTTTTTAAATTTTTTATTTATTTATTTATGATAGTCACACAGAGAGAGAGAGAGAGAGAGAGGCAGAGACACAGGCAGAGGGAGAAGCAGGCTCCATGCACCGGGAGCCCGACATGGGATTCGATCCCGGGTCTCCAGGATCGCGCCCTGGGCCAAAGGCAGGCGCCAAACCGCTGTACCACCCAGGGATCCCTGGGAAATAGTTTTAAAAGCATGCTACTGTCAAGAGTAGTGATACAAATTTGGAGTTTTCTATAATGATATATTACATATAACTAATGGAAACCTAAGTATAAGCACACAGCAACTCAATGTGAAAGTAAATTCAGAAAAATATCCAAATATGTAAAGAAGTTAATAAATATGATATAAAGAAATCAATATATGATAAATAAGGCATATCAAAGCTGTAGAGAAAAGGGATAAAGTAGAAAAAATGAAATAATTGGTCAATCTTCTGGAAAACATCTATATCAAAAATTCTGAAATCCCCATGGAAAAAACTAAAAATATTAAACATACAATTTTAAACATGTTAACCAAAACAGTGGAAGTCAGAAAACAATTCAATAGTTTCTTGACTGTGTTGAATTCCATAAATAAATGAAAATAAGGAAAAAAAGATTTTAAGAAGACAATTTCAGGCAAACAAAAATATGTACTTCTAATACTGGTAAAATAAAAATGAATGCTCTTTTGGCTGTCGAAATTTATAAGAAAATGAAGCTCACTGAATAAATATTAATAGGAACAAAACTTTTAAATTATGTATCATGAAATTTATAAACAAAATAAATATGCAATAATCTTACAGATAAGTTAGGAGTAGGGTGGGTATATAAATATGAATAATACTTTCACAGTTTCTTTAGACTTTGGTAAATCAAGAATTCATGTTTCAAATTCTGGATGGTACTAGAGCAAATAGAAGAGGAAATTTATTTTTAAATTACAATCAGTCCAAAAAAGTAACAAAAACAATAATAAAATGGATACAAAAAAAGTAAACAGTAAATATAAATTTAAAATTAAAGGCATCAGTAATGATGTAAGTAATGTAATGAGGTAAATGGCATATGCTTTGATTTAAAGGAAAAGATTGGGAGGCTGGAAATAAAGTAAAAAAAATTATATTTTTGAGGGATATAGATAAATATAGAAAGGTTAAATGGGAAAAATGGAAAACAGTATGTTATATGAACATTAAGCAAAATAGCTTAGAGGCCACATTCATATTACATAAATAGACTTTAAGGTAAAAAATGTTATCAATGATAGAGACATTGGAAAGACAAGACAACTCTTTAAGGTGATATCTAACTTATGATATAGTCTGAAAATACATGCAGCAAAATAATTAAAAATCTATTCATTTGTAGAAAAACAAATGCCCCAGAATATCTAAAATCTATAGGAAGAGCTTCTCTCTGCTTTGGAAGGAATACGAATTTTAGTAAGCATATAAATGGTTTGAACGAAACACAGTCTTATTGACGTATGTGAAACACTACACCAAAAGCTGTGGGATACATATTCTTTGCAAATTCTAAGGGAATATTTACTAAAAACTGGCATTATACTAGGCCAAAAAATAATTCTGTTTTCCATGAACATAAGGAATTAAGTTAAAAATCAAAACCAAAATCAATTCAGACAAAACCAGTCTACTATTTCCATTTGGGCCTATAAAGAATTTGGAAGTTGTCAATTCCAATTTCACAACAGGAAAATTGTTGACAAAATGTCCAACAAATCTTTTCAGAACTATCAGAGAGACAGGCTCCAGGACAAATCACTGCTCTGAAATGTGGAGAGATGTGAATAGAGACATCTCAGCTTCACAGGAACAGAGGCTGCTAAAGACTGCAACTAGTAGAAATGTTTAAATAGCAATTGGTGAATTGCTTGGAGTTGAAGGTAGGTTAGCCTCTGAGTCAAAAACCCTACATCCCAGACCTGAGAGACCTGCAACCCGACATGCAGGCACTCTGTTAGTCTTGTTAGTTTTACCTCCAGGGGCTTCATCAGATATCCTCAGTGAAATTAGAGAAAAATTGCCTACCCCTTCAGGCAGAAAAAAGGGGGAAAGCAACCATTCTGAAGTATATGCTGAGCACTCTGTTCTTCATAAGAAAGACCACCCACCCCTCAAGAGGAAATATTTGACCAGAGCCTCAACTGACCTGAGAGAAGAGCAATTAGTCAGCTCCAGCCCTAACCAGCTTTCTTGTTTCAGAAAAGAAGAAGGAGAAAAGGATTATAATGTGCTCCTGAAGTTCTAGCCCATCTACTCTAGGCCATGAAGAAAAAAGATAAGTGTTAATCAGAAGATTTTAAATATCATTGTATACCTTATAACCACTTCAACAGGGCTCCAGCATAAAAAAATAATAATAATAAAGGACTAAACCCGAGAGAGCTACTACGTGACACAGACTATTTAAAAAGGAGTATCTAGGGAAACCCAAAGACAACGGGAGAAAAATAAGGTCATTAGAGGAAACTGAAGGCTCTGACACCTACAGCTACAGCAAACACTCAACATAGTATAACTCTGCCAGAAACAAAAAACTTCACAAAATCCTTCTTACTATGCAGAGAAAATGAAATTAATAAAGTCAGAAACTCAGATTTACATAAAATAAGGAAAAGCACTAGGGAAGAAATACTAAAGTCAAGTAAAATATTCTATTTTTTCAATTCTGAACTGAAGTAATAGATAACTTTACCCAAAATAATACCAGAACAATGTACTGAAAGATCATACAATGTGGATAGGTGAAAGTAATAAACAGCAATGTTATACCAGAAGGGCAGGAGGAATTGGGAATATTCTGTTATAATCTACCTGCACTGTCCTTCAAGTGATACAGTGTACTTTGAAAATGGATTTAGATTAGTTGTAAATGTATATGACAAGTATATATAAATATATATTGCAAATGTATATTATGACTCTGTGGCAGTTGATTTTTTTAAAAGATGTAACTGATATACTAAGAGAGAGGAATAAATGGAATCATATAAAATGCTCAGTAAACCCAAAGAAGGTAGAAGGAGAATATTTAAAAAGAAACCATGAAAAAGTACAATAAATATAAATATAAAGTACAATAAATAAATATAAAACAGAAATATGGTAGATATTAATCCAGCCATGTCAATAATCAGTTGAAATGAGAATGGTCTAAATATACCAATTAAAAGAGAGAGAGAGAATAAGAGTGAATAATTAAAAAAAAATTCAACTGTGTGTTGTCTATAAGAAATCTGCTTTACATTTACATATAAAGACATAGAAAGATTACACTTAAATGGATGGAGAATGATATACCACACTAACACTAGCCCAAAGATAGCTAGAGGAACTATATAATTTTAGACAAAACAGACTTTAGAGCAAGAAAAATGACCAGGGGCAAAAAGGGGCATTAAATAATGATAAAGTAGTCAATTTTCCAAGATAGTCTAACAATTCCTAATGAATATGTACCTAACAAGAAAGTGTCAAAAATTGGAGGCAAAATTAGTAGAACTGCAAGGGGAAATAGAAGGAGCCACACAAATAGAGACAACTGATCTTTGACAAAGGAGCAAAGAAAATTAATAGAGAAAACACAGTCTTTTCAAGAAAT
The DNA here is from genome assembly GCF_048164855.1 of Canis lupus baileyi. Taxonomy (NCBI): domain Eukaryota; kingdom Metazoa; phylum Chordata; class Mammalia; order Carnivora; family Canidae; genus Canis; species Canis lupus. The sequence goes on along the minus strand of NC_132839.1, from coordinate 6,688,239 downwards.
GATAGTAGAACAACAGGGCACTTGCATTAAAAAGAGGAGGGATGCCTGGTGGCTCAGCTGTTGAGCATCTGCCTTTGGCTTAGGGCATGATCCCAGGCTCCTGGGATCAAGTCCCACATCAGGCTCCCTGCATGGAGCCTGCTTCTCCCTCTCCCTGTGTCTCTGCCTCTCTCTGTGTCTCTCATGAATAAATAAGTAAAATCTTAAAAAAAAAAAAAAAGAAGAAGGAGAAAAAGAAAAAGATTAAGAAGAAGAAGGAGCAGGAGGAGGAATCTAGACATAAACCTTACAACTGCCACAAAGTTAATTCAAAATGGATCATGACCCTAAATTTAAAACACAAAATTGTAAAATTCCTAGTAGGCAACATAAGAGAAAACCTACCTACTCTGAGAAGGCTACATCCTGTACGATTCCAACTATCTGACATTCTCAAAAAAGACAAAACTAGAAAGAGAGAAAGAGTAAAATCTCAGCGGAGCCAAGAGTGTATGGAAGGGAAGAAGGATAGATGGATGAAGTGCTGAGATTTTTAGGATGAAGATACAATTCTGTGTGGTACCATAATGATGGATACATGACATTATACATTTAGAAAACCCTTAGAGCTGTGGAATGCAAAAAGTGAACCCTCATGTGAATATAGAATTTAGATATAAAAATTAATTAAAAACAAAACTTAAAAAGTTGTGTATTTGGAATTAAGAGAGAAATAACACTCCAATAACCTACGGTAAAAGAAATAACACAAAACTAAAATAAAATTTGGACTGAAGAGTAATAAAAATATTACATATGAAAACACGTGAGAAAACTAAAACCATGTTTATGAAGAAATTTATTTTGTTAAAAATTTTATGGTTTACCATTTAGAACAAAAGAGCCAATTAAACCTAGAGAATCTTACTGAAAAGAAAAAATAAAGAATATAGAAGAAAATAATAAAATAAAAAACGAGCATGACACAGCATCTACAAAGCTGAAAGTTGGTACTTTGAAAAAGTTGAAAAGCAATGGGACATTGCTTCAGACCCTACACACATTAAAATTAGGTAATAAGATGATATTATGATGAAATTTATGACTATACATTTGAATATTTAACTTAAATGGGTAAATTTCTAAGAGCACAAGTTAATACAAATTTTTAAATAGAGAAATAGAAATTTTTATTGATTCAGTACTTCCCAAAGGCAAATGAAAACCCAGATATTTTCACTATGAATTTTCAAAAGGAAGAAAACAACTCAGCTGAAACCTTTTCATACTTCTGGCCTCCTGAACTGTAAGAGAATAAATCCCTGTTGTTTTAGCCACCCAATTTGCAGTCATTTGTTACTCCAGCCCTAGAAAACAAATGTAGAACTCCTGAGGTTCTGGCCACATTGTCTGTCTTTATTTAGGTTGCAGTTACTTTCTTTGATTTTTGTCTCTCCTCTTTTTCTCTCTCTCGCCTGCTAAGCATTATATTTCTATGAAAATGGCAGAGGATTAATAATTTATACTCTATATAATTACAATAATTAATAATGTGATATTCTTATTATCATAATCTCAGAATGGGGGAGGCTTTCCTAAGCAAGAAACAAAATCGGAAAAAATGCAATACAAATAATTGATCATTTGGATGATGTAATATTTTGAGGTTTGCATTTTTCAAAACACCCAGAAGCCCAAAGTCAAGCAATGAACCAGGAAAACATTTGCAACATGTTTGCAGTACAGAGGCACACAGGCACACACAGACATAACAACTATAGACCTTTTAAAAGAATTTAAAGCCTTCATATAAACAAATTGGTAAATACATGAAAATATGCTCAACACGCTTATGATTAAGACATGCCTAAAAAAAGTCTTGTAAAAATATTTATACCTATCAGATTAAAATCTATGTTTACAAGAGCTGGGCATGAATTATTCTCACCTATTTTGAGTTGGAATGTTAGTCTAAACTTTATGGAGGATATCTTGGTGATGTCTTTCAAAAGTAAAATAACATACTCATTGAGTCAGCGGCTCCATTTCTATGAATTTAATCTTTATCCACTAAGGACTCTGAACTAAACGATAGCTTTTGCTACCTTATGAATGTGTGACGTATGCATACATTATTTTTTAAATTTCTTCATATATTTTTTCAATGTAAAGTTTAAATACTCAAATGAAGGATCCAGATATTAACTTTATTTTATAATAATAATTATTTTCCTAACACTAATAAACAATGAACACTTATTAAAATGCTCCTAATGCTTTATTTGATAAGGTGATGATTTTAGGATGCTGTTTACCTGCAGGCCTTTACAAGATTGCAAAGTATTTGATAATAAAATGTATTTCTTCTAGGGGAATATAAGATACAATTGAAGAATTATAACAGTTAAATATATTTTGCAGATAATTTTAAGTTTCTTACAGCCAGAAGTGAAATGAAGTCTTATAAGCAACATCATGACAACATACCTAGCTGTAATTCCCAGAATCATATAAGAATCTGAAAAATAGTTCATATCTTTGCCTGTGAAAAATAACTACTATCAAGTAATTTTATAAAATTTACAAATGGATTCAACTTAACATATGTTATAATTTTGCCAATTGAAGCCATTTATAGAAGAATTTGAAACACACTCTATGCTTTGTAATACACTCAAAATAGTTTCCATTAAGGGAATGTTTCTGTTACATTAAACTAATACTGTGCAAGGAGTCCCTTAACTCACAATGGTTGCATATTTTCTTTCAAAATTCATTAAGAACTCATCCACATTATTCCTGTGTAAATAATATTGATATTGCTTAAGTTCCAATACAAAGCATATTTAGCTCAACAGGGAGCTACATTTTTTAAGATTTATTTATTTATTTATTTGAGAGAGCATGAGAGGTTGGGGAGGGGCAGATAGAGAGAATCTTAAGCAGACTCCATCCACGTGGGGCTCCATCTCATGACCCTGAGATCATGACTTGAGCCAAAATCAGGAGTCAGATGCTTAACCAACTGAACCACTCAGGAGCCCCTCCGCAGGGAGCTATATTAACCTTCAAAGAATATTCAATCTTTATTTAATCACCAATCTGTAGCACCTGGTATCAAACAACTACACTGGAGGCCACTGTAGAAATGCCCCACAAGGCCTAGAAGCCTGCCCCTGACATGGAATCTCAAAAGAGTAATTTTCAACCTTGGATTCACATTATACCTACTGTCTTTTTAAACTAGTCAGCGTTAATTCCAGACTACTTAGATCAGAATCTGCAGATCAAAAAATGAGACATCAGTGTTAAAAAGAGAGAAAAATGAATCACTAAATTATATTTCTCAAAGCAATATTACACTATATGTTAACTAACCAGAATTTAATGAAAAATTTGAAAAACAAAAGAATTGCTTTTTGATTCTTTTTTTTTGTTCAGTTTATTTTGATTTTTTTTACAATTTTTTTAAATTTAAATTCAATTTGCCAACATAGAGTATAACACCCAGTGCTCATCTCATCAAGGTTTTTGATTCCAGTCTGCAATTAAGTTGGAGAGTAACAATTCTAAAAGCTATTCCTGGGGTGCCTGGGTGGCTCAGCCAGTTAAGCATCTGCCCTCCGCTCTGGTCATGATCCCAGGGTCCTGGGATCGAGCCCTACCTCTGTGGCTCCCTACTTAACGGGGAGTCTGCATCTTCCTCTCCCTCTGCCCCTCCCTCTGCTCATGCATCTCTCTCTCAAATAAGTAAAATCTTAAAAAGAAAAAACTATTCCTGTTTTACACATTCTGTTTGCTTGCAGAAACTACTACTTTTCTGAAGATTAGTATCATTTTTTTCAACATACGATTTTCATAGAAACAGAGACTCCCTAATGTGATGATATAACATATATTTGTAGGCATAGGTCATTGTTTGAGTATTTTAAGTCAATTACACCTGTAAGTCAATAGCTATATTTGTCTACTCATCTCAATTGCCCATGTCTGATCCTTCTTTCTTCTCCACAGTTAAAGCTACATTGAACATGGTATTTAGCTGAAGATTTGATTTAAAAAGAGTTAGAAAAAAAAAGTCCTAATTGGCTTTCTCCAATCATAATTTAGAATGTAAAAAAGTTAGTATTAATTCGTTCAGTTTAGGTAGCTTATCTCACTCTGAAGCACAGGACTTTTTGCTTTTGCATATTGCCTTACAGACACTTTGTAGTTAGCCTGTGTGTATAAAAAAGGAGAAAAGGAAGGAAGGAAGGAAGGAGGGAAGGAAGGAAGGAAGGAAGGAAGGAAGGAAGGAAGGAAGGAAGGAAGGAAGGGAGGGAGGGAACAAGGAGAAAAAAGGTGAAAAAAGAAAGAAGGAGAAAAAGAAAGAAGGTGACAGAAAATATTAAGGTCTTTATTGAATGGGAAACTAATAATTAGAGGAAGACCGCCTTAAAAAAATGATTGTGAAGAGACAAGTTGTAGCTGTCAATAGTAAGCATTTTAGAAAAAAATTACAGTGTCTTTAAGCTCTTTCCTACATTTTTTACCTTTCCTCCAATCTAGCCAATATCAATGTAACCATCACACAAAGTTTATGCTTGTTTCCTTCCAGAAATAAAGAGGGATCCATGGAATGATTGTCCCACGATGGTAACTTCGTGATCATCTTTACAAAATACGAACATAGGCCCACGGAGGGAGGAAATCAAACTCCCAGGCAATACACAATAAATTAATTTTAATTACTTTTGCTTGCAGATGATAAACTGAACTCCATTTGCTACATGTCAGGTTATTGGCTCCCATAAACAAGTGTCAAGGATAAACAATGCTGGACACTAGTTAAAGTGGTTAAGACAGATTTTCATCTGTAATGGGTTATTGCAGTAGGGAAAAGAGCGTACCATGAACTGAGCTGAACTGCAGTGTGTACAGGGGTGCGTGGGAGCCCTCAAGGAAGGATGCAAGAGTAGGGAGGGGGATAAGCAGTCTCAATGGAGTCAGGGAAGTGGAAAATTATAAAAAGCAAATATAGGGTTGGTCCATGTGAAACACATCTGCATCTGCTAACTAGCGCTTCTGGAAGGTAGGCTCCTACCCTCCCACAGAGACTGGGAGATAGAGCCCCATCTTTGGGTGTTGATTAGAACAAACAGTAAACCCATTTGGCATCCTTGTGTTTTCTCAGGCAGACATTTTAAGTAATACTAGGGTCATCTTAGGGATGTAGCCTTGATGTATTAGAAAATGTTCATGTTTGTTTAAGTCTTATTAGACCAGGGTTGAGTCCTAGTCAAGAAAGGTCTCAGAGGAACCTGGCTAGATTTTGGTTCGAAGAGAATCTTTTTAACAAATTAGAGCAAGAAGTATCACATGGCTGAAGCCAGCAGCTCAGATGACTTTGTCAATATTTATCTTTCTCCGCCTCACAGCTCTATTTCCTTCTGTTCTGGCTTCCCTCCTCAGCAAAATGATTCTTCTTCGTGATTCCTTGAGCTCCAAGATTTTCTGGTCACTTCAGTAATTCCAGTGCAGAAGAATGTCTGCCTTTCTCCTAATCACTCAAGCAAAAGTTCCAAGAGTTTGACAGGGCATGAATCATGTTACCATCTCTGAGCCAAAACTCTCTGGGTGAGGAATGTGATGTCGTTGACTGGATCTGTGTCACATGACTCACCCTGGATTCAGGATTGTAATCACTCGACCTAAATTATGTGGGCTCCAAGTAGATGGGTAGCTGGTTACTGAGGAAATAGGTTCTGTTTTAAAGAACCTGTATAGGTTCTTTATAAAAGGGGATGATAGATGCCTGTTAGCTAATGGAAAATAGCCACCAAACTAAAAAACTATGCCTTATTATTTTTTACTCTTACATATATCATTCAATACACACAGATTATTGTGTTTAAGACTTTATGAGGCGCTGGGCAGAAGCAGAGAAAGACATTGCTTCATGTGAGGATGCACTAATTGTTCCAAGGAATTATAAGTAGCCTATCCATAATTTATACAAATCATATTTGTGTTTCTTTAAGAACATGAATATAACAAGTTTTTTCCCCATATAGTGTTCCATTGCTCCATGATTCAGATTGCTTTTCATTCTTAAACTTAGATTTGAATGGTATTAGTCTGTAATCTTAACTAATTGCTTTTCTATACTTGAAAAGAAATATTTATAAATGACTAGGAAATCAAAATCCACATGACATCTGTTGTTCACAGCCAGAACATTACTCATTCACTTTTATTGTTCAAAATCATTTACATTTGACGTAAGGACAATTAACTACACACATCATGAAAGATAATCACATAATTAAATATTCTTCACAGCACCAGAACACTTTACAAATATTATTACTGTAGGAAGTTAGTTCACATTGGGAGGGCAATTTTAACCAAGTAGTAGAAAGAGTGACTAATTTTTTTTTAATGCCTTTTTTTTTTCCAGGTGTGAAAATAAGCTTCAAGTTAGAAGGAAAATAACAGTCAGTGTTTCCTTAGTCAGAACACTAGTATTTCTTTTTAAATCTTCTGTTTTTTTTTTTTTTTTTAAGAAATGTTTTTTTGTTTGGTATTTTTTTGTTTAAGTTTTTTATCTTAATTTCAGTATGGTTAACATACAGTGATAATAGTTTCAGGTGTACAATGATGCACCTTGTTGCAATGATGCAACAATTCTATATATTACTCAATCCACGTCATGATAAGTATACTCTTAAATCTCTATCACCTTTTTCACCTGTGTCCCTACCCATCTCCCCTCCGCTAACCATCAGTTTGTTCTCTATAGTTAAGAGTCTTTCTTAGTCTCTATTTTTTCTTTGTTCCTTTCTTTTGATTCTTGACTATATTGGGTGAAATCATATGGAATTTTTCTTTCTCTGACTGACTTCAGTTAGCATTATATTCTCTAACTCCATCCATGTTCTTGCAAATGGCCAATATTTCATTATTTCTTATGACTGAATGTATTCCACTGTATATGTTGTGCACGCAACATCTTCTTTACCCAAATTCATGTATCAATGGACACTTGGGCTGCTTCCATAATTTGAATATTACAAATATGTTGGAATAAACACAAGGGTGCATATATCCTTTCAAATTAGTGTTTTTTATATTCTTTGGGTAAATACCCTGTAGTGTAATTACAAGATCCTAGGGTAGTTCTATTTTTAACATTTTGAGGACCCTCCACACTGTTTTCAAGAGTGGCTGCACCAGTTTGCATTCTCACCAACAGTGCAAGAGAATCCCTCTTTCTCCACATCCTCTCCAACACCCATTGTTTCCTGTGTTGTTGATTGTAACCATTCTGACAAGGATGAAGTGATATCTCATTGTGGTTTTGATTTCCATTTCCCTGATGATGAATGACATCGCACATTTTTGTGTGTGTCTGTTGGCCATCTAAATGTCTTCTTTGGAGAAGTGTCTATTCATGTCTTCTGCCAATTTATTAATTGGATTATTTATTTTGGGGCTGTTGAGTTATATCAGTTCTTTATAATAGTTCAAATACTAACATGTTTTTGGATATGTCATTTGCAAATATCTTCTCCCATTCAGGAGAGTGCCCTTTAGTTTTGTTGATTGTTTCTTTTGCTGTGCAGAAGCTTTTAATTTTGATATAGTCTCAATACTTTATTTTTGCTTTTATTTCCCTTGCTTCAGGAGACATATCTAGAAAAAAGTTGCTACAGTCTATGCCAGAGAGCACAGCCTGTGCTTTCTAGGATTTTTATGGTTTCAGGTCTCACATTTAAGTCCTTAACCCATTTTGAGTTTATTTTTGTGTATGGTTAAAGAAAGTTGTCCAGTTTCATTCTTTGGCATGTAGCTGTCCAATTTTCACAACATCATTTGTGGAAAAAACTGTTTGTTTGTTTTTTTCCCACTGCATATTCTTGCCTCTTTTGTTGAAGGTTAATTGACCATATAATCAAGAGTTTATTTCTGGGCTTACTATCTTATTCCATTGATCAATATGTTGATTTTTGTGCCAGTGCATTCTGTTTTGATTATTACAGCTTTGTAGTATAACTTGAAATCGAGAGTTGCAGTATCTCCAGTTTTGTGTTTCTTTTTCAAGATTGTTTTGACTATTTGGGGTCTTTTGCAGTTCCATAAAATTTTAGGATTGTTTGTTCCAGTTTTTTGAAAAATGCTGTTGATATTTTGATAAGGATTGCATTAAATGTGTAAACTGCTTTGGGTAGTAGAGACATTTTAACAATACTTGTCCTTTTAATCCATCAGCGTGGAATACTTTTCCATTTTTTTGTGTTGTCTTCAATTTCTTTCATCGCTATTTTAGTTTTCAGAGTATGGGTCTTTCAACCACTTGGTTAAGATTATTCCCAGGTATTTTATAATTTTTTTGTGCAATTGTAAATGAGATTACTTTCTTAATTTCTCTTTCTGTTGCTTCATTATTAGAGTATAGAAATGCAATGGGTCTCTGTACATTGATTTTGTATCCTGTGACCCTACTGAAAGCATTGATTAGTTCTAGTACTTTTTTTACAGGTCTTTAGGAGTTTCTATATAGAGTAGTATTATGTCATCTGCAAGCAGTGAAAGTTTTACTTTTATTTTGATATAGTCTCTTTTCTCTCATTCCTTATTCTCTCTTAATAGTGCTTATTTCCAAGATTTTACTTATATACCATGTTATTTTTCTTAGTATCTCTCTTAATTTGTAGAACATTAAACAAAATACCACATCACAATATAGGGAGTTTCAAATATAAATATCAAAAATCATTAATATTACTAAAAATTTACTTCATAAGGAAAAATCTCATATTTAATTTATTCTTTTCAAACACTTTATAGAACAAAACATAATAAAGATATTTTATAAATGATGTAAAAATGGAATAAAAGAGTATTCTAAACTCTTTTATCTATCAGTAAAAATATTTATTGGCTCTCCTTCAAAATATTAATAATAATAGATTTTAAATTATAATAGTGGAATAAATAAGTTTAGTTATTTAGAAAATCCTGGTTTTATATTTTTAATACAATATATCATGGCTTTAATTTTTCTAGTTTTGTGTATTGTAATAATGATCATAAGTAAAAAATATAATCAACACATTTATGTAGATGAAAACAAACCAAGTTAATCATGAATTTTGCTCGCTAAAAGATTATAGATATTTTCAAATCTACACATCAAGAATTCATAGAATTATTTTTGTTTTGTGTTTTTATCTTTAATTGCATAAGAAATTGCTAACTTTCTTGAGAAGATTAAATTGCTCCTAAAACTTTAAAAATGGTTGCTTTAAAAAATTAGATAAATAGATTCATAGCTGTTGAAACTCCTACTTTGTGATATTAAAGAGCTTATATGTGAAGTTTGAATTTTTGAAAGTCTATAGACAATGGAATTTTTACATGTCAAATACATTATTTATGAAGTTTTGGAGCAACAGAACTCTCACTTGTTTCAGTGGGACTCCAAAATGGTACATTGATGCACTTTGAAAAGTCAGTTTTACAGTTCCTTACAAAACTAACCTACTGGGACACCTGGGTGGCTCAGTGATTTAGGCCTGCCTTCAGCCCAGGGCGTGATCCTGGGGTCCCGGGATCAAGAGTCCCACAATAGGGTCCCTGCAGAGAACCTGCTTCTCCCTCTGCCTATGTCTCTGCCTCTGTGTGTGTGTGTGTGTCTGTGTGTGTGTGTCTCTCATGAATAAATAAATAAAATCTTAAAAAAAGAAAAAGATGTAGGCCCATGTCTGCCTTTGGTCACTATTCAAAAAAAAAAAAAACAAAAAACAAAAAACAAAAAACAAACCTAACATACTTTTACCATATTATCTACCAATGGCACTACTTAGTGTTTGCCCAAAGGAAATGAAACATGTCCACACAAAATCTGCACATGAGTGCTTATAGTAGCCTTTTCATAATTGCTAAAACTTGGAAGCTACCAAGATGTACATCAATAGGTAAATGGATAAACTGGTATATTCAAAATGTAATATTATTATAATGATAAAAAGAAATGAGTTATCAAATGACAACAAGATATCAGGGAACTTTAAATGCATGCTGCTGAGTGAAAGAAACCATTCTGAAAAGGCTGTGTACTGCATGATTCCAACTCTAAGATATTCTGGAAAAGGCAAAACTGTAAAGATGGTAAAAAGATTAGTGGTTACCTGAAGTTTGGGGTGAGGTAGATAGGAATGAATAAATGGGCCACAGGAGAAAGTTTTTAAAGATGTACTTTTTAGGGATCCCTGGGTGGCGCAGTGGTTTAGCGCCTGCCTTTGGCCCAGGGCGCGATCCTGGAGACCTGGGATCGAATCCCACGTCAGGCTCCCGGTGCATGGAGCCTGCTTCTCCCTCTGCCTGTGTCTCTGCCTCTCTCTCTCTCTCTCTCTCTCTCTCTCTCTCTGTGACTATCATAAATAAATAAAAATTAAAAAAAAAAAATAAAGATGTACTTTTTATAGAGCAGTTTTAGGTTTATATCAAAATTGAGAGTAAGGTATAGAGATTTCTTATATACCACCTGCCTCCACGCATATACCTCCTTTTCCATTAGCAATAGCATTCACAAGAATAGTGCATTTTTTAACCAAAGATGAACCTAAATTGACACATTACATTTACCCTGTCAGTAGTTTACTTAAGGGTTCACTATTAGTATAGTGTATTCTCTGAATTTGAACACTGTATAATCACATACAATCATCATTATAATATCATGCAGAATATTTTCTTTTTCTTTTTCTTTTTCTTTTTTTTCAGAGTATTTTTCACTGCCCTAAAAATTCCCTGTCCTCTCTGGGCCTGTTGCTTTCTGCTTTGGAAGTTTCTTAACTATCAGCAAATTTCTTTAGTAGATATGAATCTATTCAGATCTTCTATTTCTTCTTGTTTGAATTTTGACATATTGGGTCATTTAAGGTTATCGAATTTGTGGACATAGTGTTGTTCATAATATTCTTTTTCTTATTAACTTCCATGAGATTGGTAGTAATGCCCCTTCTTTCATTTCTGATATTAGTAATTTGTGGCCTATCTCTTTTTACTTAGTGTGGCTGGAGGCTTATTGATTTTATTACTCTTTTCTTTTTTTATTTTATTAATCTTTTCAAAGAAACAGTTTTTGTTGATTTTCTTTATTGATTTCCCATTTTTAATTTCATCAACTTCTGCTCTAATTCTTATTATTTCTCTTCTTCTACTACTTTGGATTTAATTTTTTCTTCTTTTTAGAGTTTACTAAGATGGAAAGTTAGGTGATTGACTTGAGATCTTTCTCCTTTTCTAATATATATATTCAAAGCTATAAACTTCCCTTTATATACTGTTTTCACTTTGATAGGTTGTGTTTTCATTTTCATTTAGCTCAAATTATTGTTAAATTTTTCTTGAGATTTCTTCTTTGCTCCAGGTATTATTTAGAAGTATGTTTTAAAATCTCCATGTATTATGGAATTTTCCAATTATCTTTCTGTTATTGATTTCTAGTTTAATTCTATCATAATCCAAGAGGAGACATTGCATGATTTCTATTATTTTAAATAAGTTAAGATGAGGATGCCTTAGTAGCTCAGCGGTTGAGCATCTGCCTTTGGCCCAGGGCATGATCCCGGGGTCGAGGATTGAGTCCCACATCGGGCTCCTGCAGAGAGCCTGCTTCTCTCTCTGCCTATGTCTCTGCCTCTCTCTCTGTCTCTCTCTCTCTGTCTCTCATAAATAAATAAATAAATAAATAAATAAATAAATAAATAAATAAATATTATGCCCCAGAATGTGGTTAATTTGATGAATGTTTCATGTGAGTTGTGAAAAATGTGAATGAATCCTGCTGTTATTGAATGAAGTAGTCTATATATGCCAATTATACCCAGTTGATTGATGGTGTTGTTCAGTTCAACTTGGTCCTTACTGATTTTCCACAAGGAATTTTTGGGAGGCAAATTATGCAGAACAATACTGTAATGATGAATACATATACATTTATCAAAAGTTATGGAATACACAAAATGAAGGGTAAACTCTACTGTAAATTATGGGCTTTGGTTAATAATATGTCAATTCTTGGTCACCAAATGTAACTAACTAATGTACCATATTAGTGTGAAATATTAATAGGGGAAGCAAGGGGTAGTGTGAAGGTATATATGGGAACTCTCTGTAATTTTCATTAAATTTGTCTGTAACTCTATGACAGCACCAAAAAAAAGTCTATTAATTTTTAAAAGTGAAAATAAGACATAGATAAAAAGAAAAAAATACACAGTGGATTAATATACTGTTATGGATTCATATCCCATTAAATCTTTTCCTTTTGGAAATTGTTAAAGAGTCTAGATATGAATTTCTAATTTGTAAAAGTATGCAGATGATGGAATTTTTATATATGAAATACATGTTAGATGTATTTCCAAGGATCTGATTTTAAATTCTTTTACTTAACCAGTTTCTTTTGAAAATGATTGCTTTCTTATTATTTTTAAAACTGACCTTGAGAATGGTTAAAAATTAATTTTTTAAATATTTCATAGTTATCATACACATTCTACCATTGAAAACATTGGTAATTTTAGAATATTTCTCTTTTGGTAGAAGGAAATATGTAGCCAAAAGACTGAAATTTATTATACATTACCAAATAGATCTTGGTTTTTCTGAGATAGTCTCAATTTAAGCCTGTTGTCTCAATATCCTATCTAGTAAGTGCCATCTTTTATGTTCAAATGTGTTTCATTTGACAATATATTATATAGTCACCATCAATAAGAAGTAATAAGAGTGACACATATGAGATAATATGATCTTTAGTTATCATGAAGAAAAGTGTTGTCAATGGCTCTAGCTTGTGCTTCACTAATGGCACCATGGTAAGATTTTTGTCATAAATAAGTTTTACCAGATCTTATTAGAAACCTTGAGAGGAAGTTTGCTTTTAATAAGGAGTATTCTTAATTAGCATGTCGTTTGTCATTCCTTATACCTCTTTCCAGCTAATATAAGGTTTTTCATCTAATTTCTTATTTTCTTGAAAAGGGTTTTATGTGGTTCAAATTTGAGACTAGGAAATCTTACAAATAATAAAGTTATGTTGTGAAATCATTGTGTTCTGGATATTTACATGTATATATGTAATAATAGGAATAATTATATTTATTTTCTTAGACTTATTACAATGTTGAGGAACTGTTGAGCATTGATTTACTAATCTAATTCTCCCTATTAATGCAATAGCCTCAAATTTCTGGGTCACTATGTGAACCACAGTTTTGCTAAGATAATGGAACTTCTGTTTTTAGATGAGTTTTAGATAAGGATCAATAAGCATGTAGGCAATTTAATGCAACTATTTGGCTGTAAACTGCCTCGGTAGACATATGTTTCTTTAATGCATTCACTTTAATGTAGTAAAAGTAATTCTATTTACATTCATATGTATTAGTTGCTGTTTTTATTTAGCAACAAATTTTAAGGATTGGGAATACTTTTATTTTGCCCTGGCTTTCTTCCACCCCCTAAACTTGTATCTACTTATTCATAAACACACAGGGAAGACAGCAGGCAAACAATGATCCATCCTCGATTAAACATTATACTTTTACATCAAGGATAAAGAGGGTCCAGGGAAATTAATCCTTTGCCCTAGGAAGTTTATTAAAAATGCTAAATCAGGAACCGATGGCAGCTTAAATAGCTTGAAGTAATTCTCTAGGGGAAATCTTCTAAAATCCTATCTGTTAAGGTAGATTTGGTTCAAAAAAGGCAAAGACCAAATTTTTTTTAATTGCATTGTTATAAAACTGCTGATCTTAAATATCAAAGTTAAGAAACAAAAGAAAATTTTTACACAATAAACATTGTATGTCAGTAAGAATCTATTTAGTACTGAGCTTGAATCATTTTTTTAACTTAAGAAAAACTTAAGTATCTGAAACTATCTCTGAAAATAAAAATATTTAAGGATCAAGTTTGAAAAACTGGTAGTTAAATACATTCATGCATGATTGAAACATGTTTCCTACAAATATCTGCTGCAAAAATGACACAGATTGAAATGTTTCTGCACATAAGAGATGATCTTAGCTTTAGGATATATTTATTAAAGTGTAAGGAGATGGAAAAACTATCCCTATATATTGTAATTAATTTAAGTATGTGGCAAGTGTCACAAAGTATGATATGTACAAAAATATATTTTACTCTGCAATATATGAAAATCATTCCAAGACTAGTATAAATAACAGGTTTTAAAAACTCTAAGAGACAATTCCAGCTTCTGCTCTGAAATATAAAGATCTTGGAAATGATCACTCCCATATTCACAACAAGAAACAATCTAAACACCCTCATAATCAACAGCTCTTGTTAGATCCAGCAGAGCATTGAGGTCACATAGCAAACCACTGCTCTGAAAAGTGGAGACACAGACATATATAGTGAATCATAGCTTACAGGGAGCAAGTAATAGGCAGGAACTCTTAACCAGTAATTCACAAATGACTGAGAGGAAAATGTGGAATCATTGAGAGTTACAAACTCATGGGGGCCCAGTTTTAGGAAGAACCCCTGTGCTTTCATGAGCTCCTTCAGGGAAAGAGGCTCTTGCTGAAGGTCCAAGAGAAATTACCTCCTACTTTCAGTCATGGTGAATAAGAGGGAGAATAACAATTTTAAAGTATGCCCAGACCATTATATTCCCCATAACAAACTGCCCTTAAAGGAAAATATTTTACCAGAGCCTCTATTACCTAGTAGGGGTCAGGTCTCACAGGGGGAAGATAAAACAAAGGCTAAGAAATGCTTCTAAAGATCACATCCTAGAGACACTGGCACACTCCGAAATAGATGACGAATTATAAAGTTTTTTCACTCCAATACCTTATAACTAATTCCACAGGGATCCAGTACAGTAACAGTGGATTATTACTGACAGAGCTTCAGGACAGACCCTATTTAAGAAGGAGCCTCTAGGAAAACTGAGAGAAAGTGGAGACAAAAATAAGGGCATAGAAGGAAATTGAAGCCTCTGACCCTTTCAGCAACAGAAAACGTTAAATGCAGCATAAACCCTAGCCAGATAAACATATTACTTCTCACAAAAAGCCTATTAACCTCAGTTCTTATTTCCTGATACCTCATGTTCAGCTCTCAACAAAAAAAAAAATCACAAGACATGGTACAAAGGCAAGAAAAAGCACAGTCTGAAGAGAAGAAAGTGTCCAGAATGAGATAAGGGAGATATTTTGGAATTATCAGACAGGAAATTTAAAATGATGATGTTTACCATGCAAAGGACTCCAATGAAAAGAACTGGCAATGTGCAAGAACAGATAAGTAATGTAACAAAGAGATGGAAACCCTAAGAAAAAGTTTGAATTAAATCCAAGAAATCAAAGATTGAATAAAAGAATCAAAGAATGCCTTTGATGGATTCATCATTAAACTGAACACAAATGAAGATAAAAACCAGTAAACTTAAAGATACGCAAATCTGAACTGAAAAACAAAGAGATAAATAGATATTAAAAAAAAAAAACTCAGGAGAACAGCATGTTCGAGAACCACAGGACTGTACTAAAAGGTGTAGCATAAACACATTGGGGGATGCCAGAAGAATATGAAAGACTGAGAAAAGGGCAAGATAATTATTTGAACTAACAACGGCTAATAATTTTCTGGAATTAATAACTAATAGCAAGAAACCTGGAGAACAGTAAGTAAGCAGGGTAAATACTAAAAAAAAAAAAAAAAAGCTATATGCAAGCATATTATAGTCAAATTGCAGAAAATCAAAGACAAAGAAAATCTTGAAAATGTCAAATGAAAAAATGTTCCAGGTACAGAAGAGCAAATATAAAAATACCCTCAGACATTTCTTTTGAAACTATACAAGCAAGAAGAGAATGGAATACAATTTTTAGTGTTAAAACAATCATCTAGATTTCTATATCCATTCAAATTATTCTCGAAATTGACGGACCAACAAAAACTTCTTTCAAACAAAAAAACTGAGGGAATTTGTCACCAGTAGATCTGCCTTATAAGAATCGTAAAATAAAATATTTTATTTTTCTTACCCTTCATTTATCAAGCTATTTGTTCAAAATAATAGCAAC
The DNA here is from genome assembly GCF_048164855.1 of Canis lupus baileyi. Taxonomy (NCBI): domain Eukaryota; kingdom Metazoa; phylum Chordata; class Mammalia; order Carnivora; family Canidae; genus Canis; species Canis lupus. Next base: position 6,672,145 of record NC_132839.1, on the reverse strand, counting down.
GATATATTGGGCAAATATATTTTATAAATAAAAATGAAGGACAGCCATGTATAAGGATGGAAAGAGGAATTGGGAGGACTTAGTTATAAGAGGAAAGACCAATCACAAATAAATAAGAATGCTAATTTGTTCCATGTGGGAATTTGGTAAAGGTGAGAGGTAGTAGTTTGGTTTGGATTGGAACAAAAGAGAATCTCCCTTTGAGGCAGGATCAAAAAAAGCAATGATGAGAGTGGTGAAATGGAGGAAGTTTATGGAAATGGCCTCCATCCTCAGTCAATTAGGTATAATGTCTCTCTGTGGAAAGACATTAATGATATTGAAAATTATGTTAAAATAAAGATCTGAGGAATAGAAAATTTTAAAATACTTCTACAGGTGAAGAATCCATATGAAGCAAATACACAGGTTTCTGGGTAATGATTAAGAGCTAAGATAAATTAAATAAATTATTTTACTGGATGCTTGTCACATGTTTCCATGAGCATTTCCAGCAACATCAGGCTGAACAAGAGCAAGAAATGAAGTAAAAACACAAGCAGAGTAGTGTCTTAGGGAGCCCTGCTTCTTATTTGTTCATTTAGTTAAGAGTTAACAATCTAAATTTCTGCTCTCTTTATTGACACTTCCTTCTGACTATTTGATTTCAGTGGCTAAGATACAGGGGAAGGGAAGGAAAAATTTTTTAAAAAAAAGGATAAAAACAGAGAGTGAGACAAACCATAAGGAATAAACACTCCTATCTCTAAGCTTAAGAAAAGTAGTGTGATAAAGTATCAAAATTTCGATTAAGCTTTTAATAGTCTCTTTCCACTGAGCCAGTAGGAGCTGCAAGAGAATATTGTTTTCATCCTAATGATGACAATAGTCCAAGTAATCTGCAGAATCATAATTTTTATGAATCTATCAGACATAGGATGCCTCTAGGTAACCAAATAAATGAACTCCAAAGTGTGAAAAGTCACTACTGAAAGAGGTTAGACACAGGAAATCTTTTACCTTCAGCAGAGCCTGGGAAAGAGGATGTTTACAAAAAGATAAGAAGAAACTGACTAAAATGTTAACCAATTTTCAAAGGCCAAATATAGGGCAGGATGACAGTTTGGAAAAGCTAGAACCCCAAACCCCAGGTAATTTGATACCCCTCCAAAGGGTGTTCATAAAAAGGTATGGAGACTAAAACACCAAATAAACAACAGCAACAACAAAAGTGTGGGAACATGGTAGAAAATCAAAGAGTCATTCTTCCTGGTACAGGCTGCAGGAAGTGATTAGATGCTGCTAGAGAAAGACAGAAAATGCTGCTCATTTCCCTCAGAATATGCTCTTCTTGGAGCAAAAATCTTAGACTACTAGTGAAGGACAGCATACTCTCTAGCTCTCAAAAACCAAGCAAAATCCATGCTTCTAGAGAGTCAGGGTTGGTAGGAGGAAAACATATCTGCATCCAGGGAAATAAAGAGCACTCTCACCAATCGGATGCAAGTAAAGAGCCACTGTAGCTGCCGAAAGGGTAGGAGTAGCATTGTTGGATTCATTCAACAAATAAAGGTATAAGACTTCCAATTAAATTTAAATTTCAAATACAAAACAAATATTTTAAAATCTGTTTATTGCACGCCCCACGCTTGCACATTCTATAGGACATACTTACACTAAAAATGATTTATTATTTGCATGAAAGTAGAATTTAAGGTAGAAGCAAAGACCTCTGTCCTTGAGGGAGAAGCAGGAAATCCTCTTGTGCCTCAATATCGTTTGTTCTACAGTCAGAATTGATGCAGTATCTGACCAGTTTTCAGCAGCTGATTTGCCACTGTCATTTCTCACCTGAATTATTGGGAAGGCCTTTTAACTTTATTACTGTTTTTCAAGTGCTATAACTGCTTCCTTCTTTGTCTGCATACAGTCAATTCCCAAGACAGTGGTCAGAATGTTACTGTTAACATCTCAAGTCTTAATATATTAGCTCAAGTCCTATAATAGCTTCTAATAAGAAAAAAAGACTGAGAAGGAAAGCCAGTGTTCTTGAGGCCTACAAAGTCCTGGAAAGTCTAGTCCTTTCTCTGAATTCATTTCCTCACTCCAGCAACAGGACCTCTTGCTGTTTGTTAAAATTGCCAATCATGTCCCCATTTTAGGGCCTGTTCATTTGCTTTTCTTTCTTTCTTTCTTTCTTTCTTTCTTTCTTTCTTTCTTTCTTTCTTTCTTTTCTTTTCTTTCTTTTTGTTTCTTCTTTCTTTCTAGATTATTTGAGAGAGAGAGAGGAGAGGGGGGAAGGGGCCAAAAGAGAGAGAAAATCCTGAAGCAGACTCCCCACTTAGCATGGAGCCCAATGAGGGGCCCAGTCTCAGGATCCTAAGATCATGAACTAAACCGAAATCAAAAGTCAACCACTTAATCTACTGGGCCACCCAGGTGCCCCTCTCTTGCTTTTCTTTCTGCCTGGAAGGTTTTTCTCCCAGTTATCAATATGTGGCTCTCTTCTTATTCTATGGATCTTTTTTCAAATGGCAGCTGTTAAGCCGAGGCCTTCTGTTAATTGTGTTTACTAAAATTCCATGTCACCATTCCCACCCATCACTCCTTATTCCCATCATGCTTTATTTTTAATTGCATAAGACACCATATATTTTATTTATTCATCTTGCTGTTTTCTATTTCCCCTCATTTTCTAGGTATTGGAGATTCTTTTTGTTTTATCCATGGCTGTGTTCCAGTCTTAGAAGAGCTCCTGGAAACATAATTGCTCAATAAATATGTTTTGAATAAATGAAGAAATACATAAATGAATGAGTGGGTGAATTAAGGCACAAAATTGAGCAAATGTTGCAATCCAAATGAAAATGTACTCTTTTAAGACATATAATACTGTTTTAGAGATGCTGATAAAACATGTTTTTTTTAATATGTTGTTCCTTCTGAATATTCATTAGAGTATGACTTTTCTTGATTCCTTAGGATGCTGCAGTAACCCTCAATCTCACACTAAGTTTCTATATTGATATAAAGTGCTGCCTCAGATGGGACATACTGTAGCCTTTTAATACCAACATTCATCATACTAAAATATATGCATGGCCTATAACTTCTGTGGAATAGCCTACAATGTGGAATAGGAGTGATCCCGAGGCAGAGCTTAAAATAAGCAAATAGGTCAAATGTTCAACTTACCTGCAATATTTTTAATTACTTGGCATATCTTTTTAAATGAATGTTCAGGCCCTATCAAACCATCGTGACACTAAACTTAAATGAGAGGAATACCAGAAGCCCCATGTGTTTCATCTTTTTTAATGCTCCAAGTAAAATGAATCTTTTGATTTTTTTTCATCCTGAAAATGTCTCTAAAGAGCCAATGGTTTAAATGCAAAGTTCTTCCCTTAAGGAAAAGGTTCGAAGTTTTCATTTTCCAAGAGTAAAATATTACTTTCTCACATGAAAGTTTTGTCTATTTTATTGCTAGAGTTGAAAAAAGAAAAAGTCTCAGAACTTCTTTAATATAGCCCAATTCATCAAACTGATTTTTTCTTGCTCTAGGTTATTTCTCATTGATATTCCCTTTGGTTGCTAGAAATTTCTAAATTAGTGTTTCATACATCTATGTGGCACACATTATTTAGCTAACTGTTACCTTTCATTTGTATTCATTATGTGTGTATGCGGCTTTATCATTGCTCAGCATTATAATAACCATAAAGGAGTGATTTATATTGCCATAGATACAGAGATAAAAGTATTTCATTTAAAAATCAGCATCTTTTCTTATTATAATCTGTTAAATAAAGGAACTTCATTAAACATAAAATGTCACTATGAACGTGTTTGTGTTTATTATCATACCAGTGAACAAGAGCTTTTAGTATCTTCTTGTTTGGTTGTTCAGATTTTGAAAATCTATAGTCTTTTAAACCTTAAAATACTGCCTTTCATTGTTGAAAGAGCAGTGAGGTAATGATGATGGTTAACAGTTCCATATTCTAAGTAAAAAAAGTTTATGTACTGTATAAATTAAGTATGCTGCCAAATTAAAGCATAAATTTACACTCTAGGATGAATTTTTTACTATTTTTTTTTTTGAGAATGTACATAATTGTTTTGAATTTTACCCAGTTACAAAATATAAACATGCTCTACTCTTACATTCATCTCTTTAGTTGATGGAACCACAAGATTCACTTTAAGAAGGATTTTCAATTTGGACTAATTTTTATGTGAATAGATATTCCAAATGTATTTTATGAGGAAACGATGGACTACTCTATCAATTTAACAGATGAGAGTTGTAATGATTAAATAACAAATCATTAAATAACAAATCATTAAAATCCAAACAATATAAGCTATTTATCATTAAAAATAACTAGTACTAAATTGTAAAAAGGTAATTGGTTTATTTTCTGTTCCTATTTTTTTACTACGTAAAATTTAACTGTATAAATGTTCCTATGCAATGATACAATTGCTTACATTAAAATGGGTGTAATTATATTTACATTTAAATATATATTTTTTAAAATATCATTTTTATAGTTCTGGAAATTGATCTGTGATGATTGTGTTTATGTGTGAACTCGGCTAGGCTAAGCTACCCATATATTTGGTCAAGCACCAGTGTAGGTATTGCCATAAAATATTTTTTTGGATGAGATTGATATTTAAATCAGTAAACTTTGAGTAAAGTCGATTAACCTTCATAACCATCAGCCTCATTCAATCATTTGAAGGCCTTAAGAGAAAAAGACTCAAGCTCCTCAAAGAAGAAGGAAATCTGTCTACAGAATGCCTTCAGACTCTAGCTACAACATCAATTCTATGATTTTCCAATCTGCCCTCCCATCTTGCAGATTTTAGACTTGGCAGCCCCCACAATGGCATAAGCAATTCCTTTAAGCTTCTCTCTCTCTCTCTCTCTCTCTCTCTCTCTCTCTCATACACACACACACACACACACACACACACACACATTCTACTGTCTTTATTTATCTGGAGAACCCTGACTAAAACACTTTCAACAATCTCAGTTGCAAATACCTTTCATTTTTTTGACTTTCCTATAGACTTTTCCTGGCCCTTTATCCCTCTGACTCTCCCCAAGCCACCAGAGCTCACTACTTTGGCCACATAAGCTTTTGTGAGAGAGAAAGTGGACTTGGAATTTTTGGTGATCTTATTAATTCATGGAAGGAATAATGAAAGAAACTAGAATGATAATAAAACAAATGATGTTACTCAAATCATCTCAGAAAATAATCAGCCTTGATGAATGTAAGTTCAAAAGTTAATTTTAAAAAATGGATTATCTTCAGAAACAATCACTGTAATTTTTAAAAATAATCTTTTGTAATCTTTAAGGCTTTCAAGGGGGCAACAATCTTATATTAGTGTAACATGGTTAAATCATATTACATTTTTCCTAAAATATAGCTAAATCAACAGCCCTTAATAAACAGGATTCATGATCATGTGGAAAGGCAATGACTTTGAACTATGAAACACCTTGGAGCAGGTCAATGGAATGAGTTGACTGGAGGATGCAAGGTGGGTGCCGTAAGTAAGGGCAAAACCCAGAACATTCTAGAGAATGGAAACTGGGTGAGAAAAGGGTACTGAAAGGGAGAATAGTAGATATCAAAAAAAAAAGTAACTGTGATAATAAATAATAATACAACTTTGATATTTAATCTATAAAGAAAGAATTTATCAAACTCAGTACCAAAAAAGCAAACATAATCCAGGTAAGAAATTGGCAGTAGACACAAACAGACATTTTTCTAAAGAAGACATGTGGCAGGCCAACAGACACATGAAAACATACTCAACATCACTCATCATCAGGGAAATACAAGTCAAAACCACAATGAGTTACCACCTCACACTGTTAGAATGGCTAAAATTAACAACAAAGGAAATAAGATATGTTGGCAAGGATGCAGAGAAAGGGGAACCCTCTTACGCTATTGGTGGGAATGCAAACTGGTGCAGCCCTCTGGAAAACAGTATGGAGTTTCCTCAGAAAGTTAAAAATAGAGCTACCTTATGATCCAGGAATTGCACTACTAGATATTTATCCAAGGAATAAAAACATAGTGATTCAAAGGGGGCACATGCACCCCAATGTTTACAGCAGCAATGTTCACAAGAGCCAAACTATGGAAGGAGCCCGATGTCTATTGACAGATGAATGGATAAAGATGTGGTATATATGCAATAGAATACTACTCATCCATCAAAAAGAATGAAATTTTACCATTTGCGATGGTGTAGTTTGAGCTAGAATGTATTATGTTAAGTAAAACAAGTCAGAGAAAGACAAATACCATATACAAATAACATATATTTCACTCATATGTGGAGTTTAAGAAACAAAACAGATGGACATAGAGGAAGGGGGAAAAAAGAGAGGGAGGTGAACCATAAGAGACTCTTAACTGAGGGTTGATGGAGGGAGGTGGTGGGGGAATGGGATAAAAGGGTGATGAGTATTAATGAGGGTGCTTGTGGTAAGCACTGGGTGATGTATTTAAGTAATGAATCACTGAATTCAACACCAAAACAAATATTACACTGTATGATAACCAACTAGAATTTAGGTAGATTTTTGAAACAACTTAGACCAATTTTTTTAAAACAAAAAAATAAATAAAACTTCTACAACTCAAGAAAAAAAAAACCTACCCTCAGAAAATTAAGGAATCTCTGTTTCTTCCTTTTGATATTTTATTGTCTTCTAAATGTAGAATTCTGAATTCAGGCCAGCAATATTAGCAGTTCATTTTTGCTACGTTATAGTTTATATGCATTTACGGACTAGGATGAGAACTGAACAAGCTTAATAGTATTATTCCCATTGAAATATATGTTCTAAGTTATAAATAGTCTACTTAAAATGAATGCTAGGAACACAATACATTTGTAATTTTGAGGCCTGTCAATATTATCAAATGTGTCGTCAGTCATATTGAAGACAATGCAAAATTTAAATATTTTGCCAACATTTTTCTTGATCTCTTATGGATCTGGATTCATAGAGACTTTCCAAGATGATTTTATTATTTCAAACCATAAAAAGTTCTGCCAATATTTACCAGAGGGTTTTAAAAACTGAGCAGTATTGTTTCTGCTTTGTGATTTTAAAGGTTTGATTGCTATGGGGACACATTTTCAGTTAGTTGATTGATACGAGAACTTTTTGAAATATGATAACATTCCATTTAGACCATGAATTATATCAAATTGCCCCTTTGTAGAGCCAACAACATTATTTTTTCAAAACATGAAAACATCTGGAAAAAGTTAAAATTTTTTGAACACACATAATCAAATAAAATAAATTGCTATTTACTGAATATCTACTCAGGAGAGGGAGCAAACACTAATTAAGCAAAATATGAGAAGGGTAAAATAGGGGACTTCTATTTAAAAGCTAAGACATTATAAAATAAGAAAGCTTTAGGCATTAGCAAGTCCTCAGGAAATCTTAGAATTTAGCACATTCTCCAAATGTAGTCCTCTTATTATCACATTCTCACTTTTATATTACCTAATAATTTCATTATTGTTAAATTAATATTTCCATTTAGAGCTAACACGGCATGTAATCACTACCTATTTTAGACTCGTCCTAGAAAATATCATTTTTGAAATCAGATTCAATGTGTTAGTTGCATTTTTGAGTATGTATTTCCTGATAATTTTTTATGTACCATCTAAGATCATCTTGTCTATGTAGTGTTGTATACATGCCAAACATTGTGAGAAACTGATAAGAATCCTGTCTGGAGAAAACTCAAGGAGATAGCATCAAGCCTCCAGAATATAGTATTGCAATGCTTAGCTCGGAAATTTGTTCCATTGGGTTGCCCTAGTTTTTTAAAAGCTCTTCCTTAAACTGAACTAAAAGTCTGTCTCCTAAAGGTGCGACAAGAAGACTAGAGAGAGATACAAATTGGGTTGTATCTCCCTTATTGGAAAATTATGCTAGGAGTAAAGTGACCAGGAATTCCTAAGGATTAAAATTACTTCTACTTTAGATAAATTTTATTAATTACTATGTAGATGGTTTGGGGTTTTTTTAAGATGTTATTTATTTATTCATGAGAGACACAGACAGAGAGGCAGAGACACAGACAGAGGGAGAAGCAGGGTCCCTGCAGGGATGCCCAATGTAAGACTCAATCCCAGGAGTCCGGAGTCACACCCTGAGCCGAAGGCAGACACAAGCACTGAGCCATCCAGGTGTCCCTACTATTTGGATGTTAATTTTTAATAAGTTCATACTTATTTATAGTGATCGTAGGGTTTTTTGTTTTGTTTTGGGGGGTTTGTTTTGTTTTTAGTCTTCTCAGCTCATATGCTTAATCAGGCTAGTGTAGAATTTTTTCAGCATGTGTTTTTGAGCCTCCCAATTCTCATCCTAAAACAACTTGCTCACCTGCAATTGGGCTGTTTACAATTCTCTTTAATTTCACAATTTTTTTTCTAGTTTTATCTTCTAGCTTTATTGATTCTACAATTTTATATTGATATTTTCAGATATTAGGTAATTTCATTTATAGATGCACTCCTGCCCTATCCTAATCTAACATTGAAGTTTGAGACTAGGTTGCCAGGAAAATGGGAAAACTGTTAGAAGAAATAAAAATAAAAATCATCTAGATGTAAGTAAAGTGGAATTAATAGTATCAAAAGATTGTATTTGTTTAAATTGTCCTGGCTGAGAATATTGATAGGCTTTGGCAAATATTGTAAAACTGCACTGATAACCAAGAATTTTACACACATTTCATGTTTCTAGAATTCTGTATATAGGCTTTAACACATAATTAACTTCAGTACGTGCATGTATTTCTTTCCATCCATAGGAAATTATAACTTTTTCCAGTTAAAATTTCCTAGATCAAAATCCATTCGACCAATTATCAGACACGGAAACTTAATTTAGTAAGATGACAGATGTTAAGGATAATGTTTTGACTAAACCCTCTGGTTATAACACTGTTGGGTAAATCAGAACTACACTCAAAATTACTTTTATTTAAAAATTACATTAATTCATCTTAGAAAATCTCTGAATTTATATTTATGAAGTTAATATTCTCATTGACTTTTAATATTAAGTTAAGAAGACTCTCAAAAAAATAAGGATTTACAAATCTCAGATAGGTTATTTAGCAGTTTTTACCCTAATATTGTGTTATTTTCATTTCCTGACCAAATAAATATAGGAAAAGTATTACTTTTGCTTAGTTAATAGGCTATTAAAGAGCAAAAGCTTTCTACCACTGTCCTCTTTAGGAAGCCTCAATTTGTGAATTGACAGTGTATACAGTGGGGGTTGGGGGGAGGAAGTAAGGTATGTTCTCATTACAGAGCTTCACCTTTACTAGGTGATTTTACTTCCCTTACTTTCCAGAGAAAAGAGACTTTAGGTGTAAATTTTTTGAGGGGCTCATATTACCCATATGCAATATGCTCACATTCTTAACTTTTTGGCTTCTGGTTTATTTTTGCCAAGTCTCCTCTCTATGTACTTTGAATCCCATTTCCTTTTCCTGCATCTAGAATTTAATCATTCTCAGTCTTCCTTAGTTTAATTCCCATAATTAAAAACACAAACAAAAGGAAAAATAAAGGAGAGCAAACATTAAAAACACTTTATCTCTTATTTTTTATGTCCTTTCTTTTCATCCTGTCATGATATGAGTTTCCTAGGGGCTTAAGAGTGTACGGGTGATCGATAGCTGTGTGTTTAATGAACAAATAAGTGCTTTCCCTTAAGGTATCTTTTATCTTAGTAATTTCCTACATAAGAGTTTAGACTAAGGTAAGCATACTTATATGGCTAGATGTCATATACAGAATAACGTCTGTAAAATATTGATAAATTTATTATTAAAATATTAAAAACAAATTTAATCAAATGGGAACAAAAATTGCTTAAATCTGAAGAAAACATTTTGTTATTTTACCCTACAATATTTACTTTTAAGAGTGATAGGAACTTATCAGTATTCAGTTACTCATGTCTTCTTTGTTTTCTGCAACACTTAAGAGTAGAAAAGACTAAGTTTAAAATATTAGAACACCATGAAACTTAGAGAAAAACTCTTTCCTGTTGAGATATTATTTATGTAAGAAAGAAATCACAAAATTGCAGGTATCATATGAATTATATTTAAAACATTATACTTGAGCATAGTATGGTATTTCCAAATGCAATCTATATATTTTTTACTACTGTATCATTACTATAAAATAAAGTTGCACACAAATAAGAAACTCAGTTTGAAGAGTTTTGACAGTTTTACAAAGCTATCGAACCACCACCCAAACTGAGATACAAAGATTTCCATCACCCTAGAAAGTCTCCTCATGTATTTTTCCAATAAATTCCCTCTCCTGGCCTCTAAATTGAATTCTTTATTTCTAATGCTATAGATAGATTTTGGCTGTTCTTGAACTTCAAAGTAAAATTACATTATATGTATCTTTTTGTGGGTCTGGCCACTTTCACTCAACATAAAGTATTTGAGATTCAATCATGTTGTTATTACATGTATTGTTCATTTTACTGTAGTAAAAGAGCTTCACTATCATTTTGTTGTTGCTGAGTAGTATTCCATTGTGTGAATATGACACAATGTTTTTATCTTTTCTCTTTTGAAGATTTCTTTCTTTCTTTACTTATTTTTTAAAGATTTTATTCATTTGAGAGAGAGCAAGAGCAGGGGAGCAGGAAGGGCAGCAGGCTCCCCACTGAGCAGGGAGCCCGATGTGGGGCTCGACCCAGGACCCAGGACCATGACTTGAGCTGAAAGTAGATGCTTCACCAACTGAGCCACCAAGGCTCTCCAATCTTCTCTTTTGATAGACATGTCATTTCTTTCCAGGATGGGCTCTTATGAATAAGGCTGCTATTTAGATTCTTGTATAAATCTTTTTGTGGACATACGTTTGTAACAATGGTGGTAGCGATGAATATCTAGCAATATAATTCCTCATTCATAAGATAGATGTATATTTAACTTAATTAGAAGCTTCCAAATACTATTCTGAAGAGGTTTTCTTAGTTTGTGTTCCCACCAACACTACATGAGAGTTCCAGTTGCTTCACATCTATATCAGTATGTATTTTAAGAATTTTAGCCACCCTTCTCAGTAAAGTGGTTTGTTTTTAGGATTTTAACTTGGATTTTCCTGAAAAATAATAGTGTTGGTGCCTTTCGATTGTGAGGTTGGGTTTTTTTTTTTCATTTTTCCACTTATTTTTTGCCATTTTACTTATTGTGAGTTTTTTTCCCAAAATTTAATACTGTCATCTCATTATCTTTTTTTCTCACTTTATTTCTAATAGGAAGTTAGCAATATTCACATCTTTGCTTCTCTGATACGATTTTTTTCTCTTGGCACCATTTAATATCTGCCTTTCTCTGTAGTCTGCACTAGTGAGAGTATAATAAAACTGGATGTGGTTTCTCTTTACAACCTTGATCAAAATTCACTGAATTTATTGGATCTGTTTTCATCCTTCATCAAACTGGAAAGTTTTCAGCCATTTTCTTTTCCATAATTTATTCTTCCCATATTTTTCTTTTCTTCTGGTGGAACTTCTGTTTGAAAGTATCTCAAGAATCTAAGACTCTCTGGTGTGCTTTTATAACTATTTTTCTTGTTTTTCTATTTAGGTATTTTTTTTATTTCCTGTCTCCAAGGTTACTCATCTTTTCTTCAGGGCTAGTCTGAATGTAAGCCTATCAAATGATTTCTTCCCTTCTGATCTATTTTTTATTTCTCGCATTCCATTCAGTTCAATTTTGGTGTTCATATCTCTGCTGAAAGTTCACACCTCTTCACATATTTTTCCACTTTTTCAAATACATGATTTGATTATTTATACCAAATTATTTGGAAGTCCCTGTCTGATAATTCTAACATTTCAACCATCTTTTAGACTGTTTCCATTAACCATTTCCTTTCTTGGACTTGGGTCATATTTTCTTGTTCAGGGGGATGTATCTTATATTTGATTTTCTACTGTTTTATATGGAATTACAATGGAGATTGAAGCAAATAATGTCAATATACAAAAAAGGGCATATCTCTTTCCTGTTATCCCAAAACAGGGAGTCCAAGTCAATCTAATCTATGTTTATTCTGGATCCGGGTTTTGTATGGCCTTAACATGGTTCAGACTACAATTGTTTTTGAACATTTTGAGGATAGAACCAGAAGTAGAAATCCGAACACTGGGGAAGATTCCAAAGATCTTCCTGTTTCATGGTTAAACTTCCAGTTTTCAAATATGTTGAAAAATCTCATCCTTCATTGAGGATTTAGTGCCAGGTTTTTTGGTTTTCTGTGGAAGTCTTTGATCTCTAGTGCTGCCCTTTGTTTTCTGAGCCTGAGTAAACCTCTTCCAGTTCAGTTGCCCCCTTCCTAGCTTCTGTATGACTAGAGTCACAAATGTGTAGACATCTTCTCCCTTACTATTTTATTGAGATATGATGGACATAAGGTATCGTATGAGTTTTAGGTATACAACATTCTTTAGAAGTATGTCTCACCATTTTCTTGCCATCCTCCCAGCACTTTGTAGGTGAAAGCCCAGAGCGCCCAAAGTGTTTCTCATGCTCTCTTAACCCTGATGAACCATTTTATAGCCAAAGACCTAGGGGGGCTCTCAATGAACTTCTCGCAGTACTCCTGGCTCCTTCACTGCTATCGCATACGTGAAGAATAACAGGTAAGGAGTGTGTGTAGATGCGATTTCCTCTTTTGGAGAATGCTCTGGATTCTATTTTGCCACAGGAGGCCACGTGGCACTGTTAAATGTCTGTTAAAGTTTGACTAATGTCTCTTCCCCCACTTGTGGTTCGCTCTCCCTGAATAGTTCTTCCAAGGATAGGAATAGTTGTGAGTCTTTTCTCTCCTTCCTGAGTAGAATCCAGGGATTTCTGAAATGTACTTGTTTTTACTTTACTGTGTTTGTGTGTGTGTGAGAGAGAGAGAGAGAGAGAGAGAAAGAGAGAGAAAGAAGTCAATTTTATAAGGGGTTTTGCAAAAACATGATTTTTTAAGCTTATTCGGGTTATCTTTGAATTTTAGTGAGGGAATAACCATTTCATATTTCTCAAAGTTCACTAATGAAAAATATTTTATCCAAAGTATCCATTACTATTAACCAAATAAATAGAATGGAAAAAAATATACAGAAATTATATATGGCTCTGCCTTTATTTCGGTGGATACATACACAAAGAGAGATAGGTAGAAAGAATGGGAAATGCTGAATAAAAAGACTTTATCTTTGACACTTACTCTACTTACCCTCTTGCAGATATAGATATTTTTATCAACACACCTATAAAAATGTTGATCTATATTTAGTTAAAAATGGTATGCTAAGAGTACTGAGATGATATTGGTTAAATAGAGGATATCCATAAATGCCCCCTGCAAAATTATATGCTATCTGCATTTATTATCATATTTAAATCTTATAAAATTATATGAGATATGTATGATTGTCATTTTGATTTTATAACCATGAAAAGTTGGAAGGGCACTTGGAAGGGCAAGGTTTAAAAGCATCTGATCTTATTACTGAGCTTTCCCTTAGGTTGAATGTGGCATTGCCTTCAACTCTTTAAGGCATGATAAATATAATTTAAGATAGATATACTTTATAGAATAATAACAAATTGACTTATCTAAATCTAATATAGGCATGAACAAAATTGCTCTTGGTAATTTTTTTTTTAGAAAATCATACATTAGATTAAGTTAATTAAGCATGGTCATTGTCATAAATATAATTTAGCAAATCTATTATATTAAATGATAATACATGTATGTCTACTCTGTCCAACTTCCCCAAAGGTTTATTTTCCACATCAAAGAATTACATTGAGCCACTAAACTGTATTTCTCTTACCAGAACACTGATCTCATTGTCAATTAATCTGATTAGTTAAAATCTTTTTATACTTTAAACAAGATTGTATTTTTTATAGATGCATGCAAAGAATAGAATTTCTGGTAAACTATCTTAGTCATTATGTGAGTTAAACTTCAGCTAGGAAAGTCAATTGCCTTTTATAATGTTCTATTATATGTACATAGGCATATTATACACAAAGTAACAGTTAGATTTGAAGCAAGATAATAACCTTAATGATGAAGTCTAATGAGATGGCCATGGAAATAAAAATATATTAATCTGAAATGTTCCATTTTTTAATAATATAGTATGCTATATCCCAAATTTATGTATTATTTTTTTCACCAGTTCACTTAGATAGGTATTTCTCAAACTTTTGCAACTGAGGTCAACATAATGTTCTTCAACATGGAATTGGAGCCCAACTCCATTGTAGGTAAATTTTGGTGATGGAAGATTAGTTCCAAACTAAAATGGATAAAATACATTTTGTTAATATGATAATATTAATGAAACTAATAATTCATATGTTTAAGAGGGATTATATGGTTTATCCAGTGACCTCTAAAGGATCTTTTTGAGACTTGATAATTGACACACTGAACTTTAGTTCAGATTCTTTTTCCAGTTTCTTTTTTTATATAATTATTTCTCTATAATCTTTAAAATTCTCAACTCATAGCTATAGTTTGGGGAATGGCAGCAAGTGGGTGGTGTCTCACAATATGAATCTGAATATTTGGCATGGACTCAGAAATAAGGAAATATTTGTCCCCAAAATGTTTAACAATCTTATGTAATATGCTAACATGATGTATGTATCAGATTTGAACCTTTTAATGTTGAGTATTTCAATTTGCAAGCCAGAGCCTAATAAAGTCTTAATCAGTCTTTATGTTTAAACAGTGAAAAGAATATCTTAATTCCTGTGGCATATTTAGATTTTTTTTTAAAGACAGCCAATAATGCATAGTCTAAGAAAGGAGTAATGAGTCAAGCTTTTAGATTTCAAAGTATTCATATCAGAATTTGTGCTTTAAACAACTGAATTTTTATTCTCAAGGTTAAAAGGAATGATTTTTATCTGTGAAATTATAGGCTCTCACTACACAAGATATTAAATATATTCCTGGTTATGCAATGTAGCAGATCACATGAAATAACTGATTTTGATTTTTTGTGTGTATTATCAATGCCATCAATAAATATTTTGTGTCTTCTCTTAGTAGCAAAATGCATGGGAGCATTTTTTCCTTGGCAGTCAGGGTACTGATTTGGTACTCAGAATATCACTCTACTATTAAACAAATAATTTTTACATAAACTCATTTTTTCCTCTTCTACAAAAGTACCATATTAGTAGGTTGAATGATGATGCTTCTTTAGTTTTTGGGGTCTTGCCTGCCACTAGTGACAAAAACTTATCAGTTTGTACTGGAAAACATTTCATGATTATTCAGTAAAACGTGAGCAAAAAACAATATTTTAACAACAATCTCTGTACTTTGTTCTAAACAGTATGAAACCTTAATGAGTATTGACAACATTTTATAATATATAGACAAGTAGGAAAGAAACTGTGAATACATAGCTGGTCTAATGCATATAATTTTAAAGATAAACATTATTTGCTCTTTTCATAATTTTTGAGTTACTTATGTAGAAATACTTTTTCACATGTTTCCTTATCTCAGAATATGCAAACTTACATTCTGTATTTTCTGAGTTCAGTTTACTATTTGCCTCCATAATTTTCTATGTAATCTTTTAAAAATATAATTTTTAATATTATCATTTCAGCATATTTTATGTTATATGAATAATTTTAAAGTGATCTGTTTAATTATGGATTGGAACTACAACATGATATTTTTAAAAGGTCACAAATTTAAGAAATGTAAATAATAGTAAAGATAAAAAACATCAAATTAAAGAGTCTTTTAACTGAAATGCTAACCAGGACAAAATGACCACTATATTACTTGTATTGCCTGATAAAACTTCTAAAAATTAATAACCTAGCATGCAGAATTTCTATGAAAATAATCATTTATTAATGTTTCAAGTTTATGCAACAAATACAAAAAGGTAGTATTTTTTTTCCTAACTTGTATATATGTAAGTCAAAAGTCCAGTAGTAAACTGATGAACAAATCTCTAAATTCTCTCTACAACTTAATAAAATTTGCCATTAACTAATTCATTGCAATTTATTTCTAATTTTTACTGTAATTTATTTTAAGCAATTTTGTTTAATATTTTCAAAATTCTCTTGCTCTTTTACACCATATTATTCTCCTTCATGGTTTAATTGTATTAAATCCAAGAGTCCATCAGGGAGTATGTCAGATGTAAATTGACAATACACACAAATTTGTATTACTAGGTTAAAATGTATATCTTATTACACTAAAATACTTCAGATATATGGAATACAAAATTTCAATATAGTTCACATTTTTAGAAAATTGTATATGATGTGGAATAATCTATATACACGAGAAAGTATAACCTAAAATATGTAAATACGGTTCAATGAAATCCGTATCACGTACCTTTCACACAAAGTGTGTACTTTCATTTTGTTTTCCAGGATTACTCTGTCATATACAACTGTGTGGGAACAGATATTTGTGTAATGGTAGACATTAAGCAACAAATCTTCCTGGCACAAACTTATTTTTTCCTAAAATTCAGTTCAGTAAATTGTACTGAATGAGTAACTCCAGCAAAGATCAGTGTTAGGACATTCCCTACTCTTGTGGCTTTTTTATTATTTAAGATTTATTTATTTATTTGAGAGAGAGAGAGAGAGAGAGCGCGCACATGTGAGTGGGAGGAGGGACAGAGGATGAAGGAGCTAAGCAGACTCCTAGCTGAGCAGCGAGGCTGACACGACACAGGGCTCCAAACCCAGGGCTCTGAGATCATGACCTGATCCAAAATCAAGAATCAGACTCAACTGATTGAGCCAGCCAGGTGCCCCTACTCTTGTGGCTTTTATGGTATTGTAGTTTCTATGGCAGCTTTCTCCCTTCCTGAACAAAGAGAGGACCAGTCAACATGTTTCATTTCCAAGGAAAAGTACTTAATACATCATAATGAGTTTGGTTTCCATAAAAGAATTTAGCCTAAGAAAAGCAAAGTTCTTCCCCTAACCCTGCCAAGTAAATGAAATATTAAAGTCAATAAAAGGTGCAGAGTTTTAAAATGTTGAAATCTACTATGAAAGCTAAAATGCAGGCTGAATTTTTCACAGAGCTACAACAAACAATCCTAAAATTTGTATGGAACCAGAAAAGACCCTAAAAACCAAATTAATGTTGAAAAAAAAAAGTGGGAGGCATCACAATCCCAGACTTTAAGCTGTATTACAAAACTATAATCATCAAGACAGTATGGTACTGGCCCAAAAACAGACACATAGATCAATGGAACAGAATAGATAACCCAGAAACGGATCCTCAACTACATGTTCAACTAATTTCTGACAAAGCAGGAAAGAATATCCAATGGGAAAAAGGCAGCCTTTTCAATAAATAGTGTTGGGAAAACTGGACAGCCACACGTAGAATGAAACTGGACCACTTTCTTACACCATACACAAAAATAAATTAAAAATGGACTAAAGACTTAAATGTGAGACAGGAAACCATCAAAATCCTAGAGGAGAACACAGGCAGCAGCCTCTTTGATTTCAGCCACAGCAAACTTCTTACATTCCAGATGCAAGGGAAACAAAAGTAAAAATGAACTACTGGGACCTCCTCGAGATAAAAAGCTTCTGCACAGCAAAGGCAGCAACCAATAAAACTAAAAAGCAACCTATGGAATGGGAGAAGACATTTACAAATGACATATCAGATAAAGGGCTAGTATTCAGAATCTATTAAAAACTCATCAAAAATCAACACTCCAAAAATAAACAGTCCAGTTAAGAAATGAGAAGACATGAACAGACATTTCACCAAAGAAGAAATACAAATAGCCAGCAAACATGAAAAAATGTTCAACATCACTCATCATGAGGAAAATATAAACCAAACCCCAGTGAGATACCTGCCAGAATGACTAAATAATTTTAGCATAAAATTATGGCTAATTATAAAATTAGTTCATAGCACAAGAAGCAACAGATGTTGGCAAGGATGTGGAGAACAGGGAACCCTTTTGCACTGTTGTTGGGAGTGCAAAATGTTGGTGGGGGAAGCCACTCTGGAAAACAGTATTAAGGTTCCTTAAAGTTAAAAATAGAACTACCCTATGATCCAGCATTTGCACTACTAGGTATTTATCCAAAGAACACAGAAGAGCTAATTTGGAGAGGTACTTGCACCCCAATGTTTATAGCAGCAGTAACCATATAGTCAAAATAGGAAAGGAGCTCAAATGTTCATCAACTGATAAATGGATAAAGAAAAAGTGATAGATAGATATAGATATAGATGATATAGATATATGTATATATATACATATAGGAGTATTACTCAGCCATCAAAAACAATGAAATCTTGCTATTTGCAACAACATGGATGGAATTAGAGATATATTATGCTAAGCAAAATAAGTCAGAGAAAGATAAATATCATGATTTCACTCCTACATGGAATTTAAGAAAATAAAACAGATGAATGTAGGGCAAGGAAAGGAAAAATAAAATAAGGTAAAAACAGAGAGGGAGGCAAACCGTAGAGATTATGAGTAGGAGAACAAACAGGGTTGCTGGAGGGGAGGTTGGTGGGAGATGCGCTAAATGCGTGATGGGTATTAAGGAGGACACTTGTTGGGATGAGCACTGGATGTGAAATGTAAGGATGAAGTTCTACTCCTAGAACCAGTGCTACACTATGTTAACTAATGTAACTAACTAACCTGAATTTAAATTAAAAAAAAAATTGTTTAAATGTGGGCTGAGAGCAAATTGCTTTTCTCGAATTCTTCTGCAAGTTGATAAAGTAAATATATCCCGAAGACACAAAAGAAAACAGAAACCTCTTATTTTCTATTTCAGCAGTCACATGCACTTGAAAACTGAGACATAGTGATAATTTTCACCAATTATCATTATTCTGAATTAGCAACCTAATATATAGTTTGTGTGTTTAGCATAGATCAACAGAAACATTTTTTTCTTGACTCTAAGCATCACAGAAAGGCAAATATTCTTATCCCCATTCTAGAAATATGTAAAAGAAAGTGGATTGTTGGTTTAGCTCCCTGCGCATAATAAATCAGTTAAATGCCAAGAAATAAGCAGCTGCTGATGATACTTGAGATATACTTGTTGAAGCAATTGAGCTAAAATGTAACTGGCATTTTATCAGTGTGTTGAGTTGAGGATCATGGTCTACATCTAATAATTCTGCCCTTTCTTTGATTATAAGGTGAATGCGAACCAAAGAAAAATCATATCCATAATTCTTAAAGGGCCAATATCAACAGGTAACCTCGCCCATCCACTCCCACCCAACATAAGAGAAGCAGAGGAACCATTCTTCTCTCTTTCACTTTCTACTTTAGCCAGTTTCTCTTTGCATGTTTTAGCATTACTAGACACCTGTTTTTAAATTGGAAAAATAAATAAATAAATAAACTCCCCTAAATAAATAAATAAATAAATAAATAAATAAATAAATGATCTCCCCATTTGGCCTCAAAATTCAAATACCACTTTGTTCCTGGTTTTAATTTAACTCATTATTTTTTTGACACATTTTTCAACATATTTGATAACCTCTGTCGGGAGGTTGCCATGACCTTTTTTTTTTTTTCCTCTGGTTTGTACAATTAGCTCAAAGCAGTAGATTTCCTAGTCATTCCTTGTGTAAGTGACTCCATGGAGGATACTTGGAGTAAGAACATTCACGTCTTTTATTTTATAATGGCGATTTCTCCTTCTGTATAGTATCAGTGTGAGTATATGAGTGTTGCTCTCCATTTAAAGCTTATAAAATAGGCTCCTTTGAAAGATTTCTTTCTACTTCCGTTGATGCTTCTCAGAAAGTATCCTGAATGGGTCTTTAAGGGTATTAGAACATGTGGAGCAGCAATGCCTTTTCTTGTTGTGAAAGGGGATGATCCAGTATTGCCTATATACAATGTTCGAGGATTAAGTTTCTGCACAATTTCTACTATTCATTTTTTTTATTTTTATACTAAAAGAGAATCTTCTTGTTCTTTCTACCAAACAAGGGGAGGAAAATAAAATGATTTGCCAAGTTGACAAAGCTATCTCAGCATTCGCTCGGTTTGTGAGTTGGCTCTGTTGTCAGAGAATTGCAGCACGGAAGGCAGAGGACTGCAATTGTAACAGAATTAAAAAACATGTTGTTGCTTGAAGCACTGTGATGTTAATTTACTACTCAATAAATACAACAGGTTTCCACTGAGGCTTGGAAGCCTAGAGAGAGAAGCAACATGAAGGTACCTATGTGAACAGTTGCTTAGCTAATTATGAACAATGGCTGATTAGAGATGTGCAGGGTGATTCTTCTACCAAAGTTTTATTCCCCACACTTGTACCTCTGAGTCCAAATGTTGTTAGTGGTATAAAAACCCAATGATTTACAAGATAACGTCTGAATGTATAATATCTTCAAAATATGATCAGTGCCTATTAAAATGATAAATATATTACAATTTGACAGATGGGACTTTAATAAGCTGGTCTCTCCTAGGATTTCTGATAGTCTGCTGTTTGCAGCTACGGAGAGCGTAAATCTCATGACACACTTCTCTCCTTAGAATTCTCCAGTGGCTTCCTATTGCAATCAGAATAAATATATCAACTTACATTCTGTTCGACAAGGTACTGGACGTTCCAACCAATGTGCAGATCTCTGATCTCCTTTCTTTCTTCTCTTCCACTCCATCATGACATTTCATTCCCATTGGCCTTTATCGTGTAGCTTAAACACACTCAGGTCTTTTACCCTGTGATTTCGTCATCTATGATTGTTCTTCTACTAGATTTTCCCAAATTTGGCTTCTTCTTTCAGGTCTCCAGGGAGGCTTTCTCTAACCACCATGGCTAAAGTGACTCCTTCATACACCTCTTTCCTCAGATTATTCTCTACTACATCGCCCAGCTCTTTTATTTTAGAGTGCCTATCAATATCTAAAACTTCCTTTGTTGACATGTAATGAACAGATGTTAATACGTAATTCTTCACTAGAATGTAAAACTCTAAAATCTAGACCTCTGTCTTGTTATATAGCAGGCCTAGAAAAATATTTGTTCACAGTTAATGAAAAATAAAGCTACTACTAATTAATGTATTCATTTATGAAACTATGGAAAGTCCATATATACTTATGAAAATGTCCACTATGAAAACTCTTATTAAGGTGGAAAGTAGGAGCATAGATAAGAATGCCCCCAAAATTTCATGAATATATTTCTGACCTCTTATTTTATCTACCAGACAATATATTTAAAACACTAGTATAATAACTTTAACTCTCAAGTGTATTTTTGAGGGCTTTAAGTTGTTTTATAAGTGCCAAAATGAAATATAGTTTTGTTTGACAATTTTTGCAAGAGCTAGGCACTTTATCTCTCAAAAAGCAAATGTATTTGAATTTGAAATAATTGTTTTTTATGACATTTAAAAGACAAAAAAAAAAAAAAAAGACCTAGAATACGGGTACTTAAGGGCAATCATAAAAAATACCAATGCATCTGCCGAGCAATGTGACAGACACTCACTACTTGACATTCTTTGCAGATATAAATTGAATTAATCATCACAGTAGTTATGAGGTCAGTGTTCTACTTCCTACCTCACAGTCTACAAAACTGAGACGTGTGAAGTGACATAGACTTATGGAGGTAGTATGTGTTAGAATTGGAATCAACAGGCTTGCCTCAGAGGATAAAAACCTGATTTGAGAATGAGAAAAATAAGAGAAAGTATTCCCCATTTCCCTTCAAGGAGTAAAATCCTAAAGACGACAACAACAACAACAACAACAACAAAACAATTTATAGGCACTTAAATCCTAAAATCTCTGCTGTTTTATTCAAAATGCAAAAAAAAACAAAAAAAACAAAAAAACAAAAAAACAAAAAAAAAATGCATAGAGTAATGTTTGCAATTAAGTAAAAAACAAGACACCCTCCTTTTTGAGAAGCAGAATTTAGACTTTGTATAACCATACCCAACTCCTCTTCCACTGAAGGCATATTTGGCAAATAGATAAGATGGCATTTCCCTTCTGTAAGCCTTTTGAGCCTTTTCCACTTGTTGCACTGACATGTTTATCTAGACAAAATTGCTAAATTTGAATCCTAATTGAACAAATAATAGATGGATATCTATAACTAATAAAATATTGATGGGTTATTACCCAGCTTTTGCCACTTCAAAATAATTCTTCATCAGTTTTATAGCAATATTATACACTCAAATGCATATTTCCTCTGAATTTTTTCCATGTCATGGGACTGCAAATTAAATTTATCAACATAATTTACTCTTCATGTAATCATAAAAGATTTTATTTTACAGCATGTATTTCTCAATCCATAATTTACCTGGCCACATAACCACATAAAACATGGCATGTGTGTGTTTCCTGTTTCCATAGAGCTATAAAAGCCATGATATATACATTAGTGGATAGGAAAGTAACCACATCACAAGCAATTCCTTTTCTCCTATAATTTACTAAGCCCTATGTTTATTAAATTTATTTAATAGAAGTGTCTTATTGATCTCTCAAAATGACTCCTTCCCTAAGAAGCTGACTAAAAATACAAGACCCAACTCCATGTTAATTTCTTTAAATTAAGCATAAATGCTAATCTGTTAAATGAATAGTGATGAGACTACTTCTGTTAAAAAAAATAACAGAATGAAAACAAAGTATAGAAAAATCTATTAATAGTTGAACACAAAAAATGGAATATAAAAATACATAATTTGGGCAGTAATGGTAATACAGGTAGGTGAATCGAAACCAGATACATTTCCTTTTCCTTATTTATTATTTTTTATATTTATATCTCTACATCTCCTGGCTAGAGGTATATTTAACATCACGTGTACACAGATGTATTCTATAGATCATATCTCCATTAAGGCAAGTTGATTAAGTTTGAAAATATGAGCTTTGGCTTGTCTTACCTGCAAAATCAGTCAACAGAACTTATTTTTCTGTTCAGTCTTAGGTGGGAAGAGAGGGGGGCAGGTAAGGAGGCAATAAAGTCCAAGAACAGAGGTTTCTTTTGGCTCAGTTGGTAACCATGTCTGAACAGAAGCTAGTACAAAATCAGCACTGATTCCAACAACAGTGACTCTATCCTCCAGTCCCAACGTAACAAATCTGACAAGTCAAGGTTAAAAATACCAACATGGTATGAACACAATTAATAATTTTCAAAATTGTTAAATTATTTTGAAGAAAAATAATTGTCTTAGTTTTTCTTAGGTTTGTTTTTTAGAAGTAAAGCTTGAGCCAGAGCTTGTAGCATGTGATTTATTCACAGAATGTGCTTCAGGAAAGCCTTTAAGAGAATAAGGGAAGCAATATAGTGAAGGGGAAAGAGCTGAGCAAGACGGTGGACCCAGGGAAAAGCCCATTGGTGTTCTGAGCCAAAGAAGAGGATGTCTTTTGAGCAAAAATCACAACCAAGAATTGTCCTAGGTTTCTATTCTTTGGCCATTCCACTGTAGGAAGGCAAAGTGACCCTGAAAAGGCAGCTCCCTAAAGCCTAGCATCCCAGATCAGCACCATCAGTAGCATACAGAATTTGTTAGAAATGAAAATTCTTACTTACTCTAGCTCTGGAAGTAGAATGGGATTTAGCAATTTGTGCTTTTGCATCCCTTCCAGAATATTCTGATACCCCCTAAAGGTTGAGAACCTCTGGCCTGAAGCAATTCCTTAGATAATTTTGCAGAGAAAGAAAAGTGACTTTGAACCAGTAGCAGGTAAACTCACAGCAGCTATGGGATGGATTTTTCTCGTGTTGTGAAAGAGATCTGCATCAGGCACTAAGAGTGTCCACTAAATTTTCTTCATACTGTCACCTTTTTTTTTTTAATTATGGACAGACTATTTGGAGAAGACTGAAAGCAAAAAAATAGAGATTTACAGAGTAAGACCTGTATTGTCAATAAGAATTACATCAACTATATGACATCCATATCAGCCACCATTATTTATTACACCGTTATCTTTAAAAAAAAAAAAACTTAAAGCATTTAACTGTTGAATTAGCCACTGGAGAAAACACATGTAGCATTCAGTGATTACAATGAAACATTTTGGAATTGAGAAGGAATAAAAAATTAAAAACCAATTTTAGAGATAGCTAAAGATCAACTGAAAGGCAGCCTCCAGGCAAAACTAAGCTTTACACACACATACCCACACAATGGTCTCATGAAACTGTCACAATTGATGACCTTATACAGTGGCCTTGAAGAAGATAACTTTTACAGAGGTTAATATTCTCCTTGAAACTTACACATAATTTGTTTTGATTTTTTGTTTTTGCTATTAAAGTTTGATTTGCCAACATATAATACCAGTGCTCATCCTGTCAAGTGCCCTCCTCAGTGCTCATCACCCAGTCACCCCAACCCCCCGCCTGCCTCCCCTTCACTACCCCTTTGTTCATTTCCCAGAGTTAGGTGTCTCTCATGGTTTGTCTCCCTCTCTAATTTTTCCCAATCAGTTCCCCTCCTTTCCTTTATGCTCTCTTTCACTATTTCTTATATTCCCCATATGAGTGAGACCATATGATGATTGTCCTTCTCTGATTGACTTCACTCAGCATCATACCCTCTAGTTCCATCCATGTGGAAGCAAATGGTGGGTATTCATCCTTTCTGATGGCTGAGTAATATTCCATTGTATACAGAGACCACATCTTCCTTATCCATTCATCTGTCGATGGACACTGAGGCTCCTCCCACAGTGTGGCTATTGTGGACATTGCTGCTAGAAACATCGGGGTGCAGGTGTCCCGGCGTTTCACTGCATCTGTATCTTTGGGGTAAATCCCCAGCAGTGCAATTGCTGGGTCATAGGGCAGGTCTATTTTTAACTCTTTGAGGAACCTCCACACGGTTTTCCAGAGTGGCTGCACCAGTTCACATTCCCACCAACAGTGTAAGAGGGTTCCCTTTTCTCCACATCCTCTCCAACATTTGTTGTTTCCTGTCTTGTTAATTTTCCCCATTCTCACTGGTGTGACGTGGTATCTCATCGTGGTTTTGATTTGTATTTCCCTGATGGCCAGTGATGCAGAGCATGTTCTCATATGCATGTTGGCCATGTCTATGTCTTCCTCTGTGAGATTTCTGTTCATGTCTTTTCCCATTTCATGACTGGATTGTTTGTTTCTTTGCTGTTGCGTTCAAGAAGTTCTTTATAGATCTTGGAAACTAGCCTTTTATCTGATACGTCATTTGCAAATATCTTCTCCCATTCTGTAGGTTGTCTTTGAGTTTTGTTGACTGTTTCTCTCGCTGTGCAGAAGCTTTTTATCCTGATTAAGTCCCAATAGTTCATTTTTGCTTTTGTTTCCTTTCCCTTTATAGATGTGTCTTGCAAGAAGTTGCTGTGGCCAAGTTCAAAAAGGGTGTTGCCTGTGTTCTCCACTAGGATTTTGATGGAATCTTGTCTCACATTTAGATCTTTCATCCATTTTGAGTTTATCTTTGTGTCTGGTGTAAGAGAATGGTCCAGTTTCATTCTTCTGCATGTGGATGTCCAATTTTCCCAGCACCATTTATTGAAGATACTGTCCTTTTTTCAGTGGATAGTCTTTCCTCCTTTGTTTCATATTAGTTGACCAAAGAGTTGAGGGCCCATTTCTGGGTTCTTTATTCTGTTCCATGGATCTATGTGTCTGTTTTTGTGCCAGTACCACACTGTCTTGATGACCACAGCCTTGTAGTGCAACTTGAAATCCGGCATTGTGATGCCCCCGGCATTGGTTTTTCTCTTTCAATATTCCCCTGGATATTCAGGGTCTTTTCTGATTCCATACAAATCTTAAGATTATTTGTTCCAACTTTGTGAAGTCCATGATATCTTTTTTGATAGGGATTGCACTGAATGTGTACAATGCCCTGGGTAGCATAGACATTTTCACAATATTAATTCTTCCAATCCATGAGCATGGAATATTTTTCCATCTATTTGTGTCCTCTTCAGTTTCTTTCAGCAGTGTTCTGTAGTTTCTAGGGTATAGATCCTTTACCTCTTTGGTTAGGTTTATTCCTAGGCATTTTAGGCTTTTGGTGCAATTGTAAATGGGATTGATTCCTTAATTTCTCTTTCTTCAGTCTTCGTGTGCAGATGCCACTGATTTCTGGGCATTGATTTTGTATCCTGCCACATTGCTCAATTGCTGTATGAGTTCTAGCAATCTTGGGATGGAGTCTTTTCGGTTTCCTATATACAGTATTATGTCATCTGAGAAGAGGGAGAATTTGACTTCTTCTTTGCCAATTTGAATGCCTTTTATTTCTTTTTGTTGTCTGATTGCTGAGGCTAGGACTTCTAACTATGTTGAACAACAGTGGTGAGAGTGGTGAATAATCTTCTTAACGTACTGTTGGATCCTGTTGGCTAGTATCTTGGTGAGAATTTTTGTATCCATGTTCATCAGGGATATTGGTCTATAATTCTCCTTTTTGGTGGGGTTTTTGTCTGGTTTTAGAACCAAGGTAATGCCGGCCTCATAAAATGAGTTTGGAAGTATTCCCTCCCTTTCTATCAGCTTTAGTAGAATAGGTATTATTTCTTCTTTAAACCTTTGATAGAATTCCCCTGGGAAGCCATCTGGCCCTGGACTTTTGTGTCTTGGGAGGTTTTTGATGGCTGCTTCAATTTCTACACTGGTTATTGGCCTGTTCTGGTTTTCTACCTCTTCCTGTTCCAGTTTTGGTAATTTGTGGCTTTCCAGAAATGTGTCCATTTCTTCTAGATTGCCTAATTTGTTGGCATATAGCTGCTCATAATACGTTTGTAAAGTTGTTTGTATTTCTTTGGTATTGCTTGTGATCTTTCCTCTTTCATTCATGATTTTATTGAGTCTTTTTTTCTTTTTAATAAGGCTGGCTAGAGGTTTATCTATCTTATTAATTCTTTCAAAGAACCAACTCCTGATTTGTTGATCTGTTCTACAGTTCCTCTTGTCTCTATTTCATTGAGTTCTGCTCGAATCTTTATTATCCTCATTCTTCTGCCTGGTGTAGGTTTTATTTGCTATTCTTTCTCCAGTTCCTTTAGGTGCAAGGTTAGCTTGTGTATATGAGTATTTTCCAATTTTTTGAGGGATGCTTGTATTGTGATTTATTTCCCTCTAAGGACCACTTTTGCTATATCCCAAAGATTTAGAATGGTTGTATCTTCATTTTCATTAGTTTTCATGAATCTTTTTAATTCTTCTCTAATTTCCTGGTTGACCCATTCATCTTTTAGCAGGATGCTCTTTAACATCCACATGTTTGAGTTTCTTCCTAATTTTTCTTGTGATTGAGTTCCAGTTTCAAAATATTGTGGTATTAAAATATACAGGGGACAATCCCAATCTTTTGGTAACAGTTGAGACCTGATTTTTGACCCAGTATGTGGTCTATTCTGGAGAAAGCCCCATGTGCACTTGAGAAGAATGTGTATTCAGTTGCATTCAGATGGAAAGTTCTGTATATATCTGTGAAATCCATCTGGTCCAGTGTATCATTTAAGGACTTTTTCTTTTGTTATGTTGTGCTTAGGAGGTCTGTCATTTACAGAAAGCACCTTCTTGAAGTCTCCCAGTTTTAGTGTATTATTATCTAAGTATTTCTTTTCTTTGGTTATTAATTGATTGATATACTTGGCAGCTCCCACATTAGGGGCATAAATACCATGATTGTTTGGTTTTCTTGTTGGATAGATCCTTTAAGTATGATATAGTATCCCTCTTCATCTCTTACTACAGTCTTTGGGATAAATTTTAGTTTATCTCATATGAGGATTGCTACCCCAGTTTTCTTTTGAGGACCATTTGAATGGTAAATGGTTCTCCAACTCTTCATTTTCAGGCTGGAGGTGTCCTTAGGTCTAAAATGAGTCTTTTGTAGACAGCAAATAGATGGGTCTAGCTTTTATACCCAGTCTGAAACCCTGAGTCTCTTGGTGGGATCATTAAGCCCATTCATGTTCAGAGTTAACTATTGAAAGATATGAATTTAGTGTCATCATAATACCTATTCAGTCCCTGTTTTTGTGGATTATTTCTTTGGGCTTCCTCTTTCTTTTACAGGGGTCCCCTTAAAATTTCTTGCAAAGCTGGTTTGGTGGTCACACATTCTTTCAGTTTCTGCCTGTCTTGGAAGCTCTTTATCTCTCCTTCTATTCTGAATGAGAGCCTTGCTGGATAGAGTATTCTTGGCTGCATGTTCTTCTCATTTAGCACCCTGAATAGATCCTGCCAGCCCTTTCTGGCTGCCAGATCTCTGCGGAGAGATCTGCTGTTAATCTGGTATTTCTCCTCATATAAGTTAAGAATCTCTTGTCTCAACGCTGCTTTAAGGATTTTATCTTTATCTTTGGAATTTGCAAGTTTCATTATTAAATGTTGAGGTGTTGAATGGTTTTTATTGGTTTTTGGAGGGTTCCTCTCTATCTTCTAGATCTGAATGCCGGTTTCCTTTCCCAGATTAGGGAAGTTCTCAGCTCTTATTTGTTCAAATATAGTTTGCAGCCCTCTGTCCCTCTTTTCTTCTTCTGGAACCCCAATTAAACATAAATTCTTCCTTCTCAGGCTATCATTTATTCCCCTAAGCCTTTCCTCGTGGTCTCTTAATTGTTTTTCTCTTTTTTCCTCAGCTTCCTTCCTTACCATCAACTTGTCTTCTACATCATTCACTCTCTCTTCCACCTCATTAACCCTAGCAGTTAGGACTTCCAGTTTGGACTGCATCTCATTTAATCTATTTTTAATTTCAGCCTGATTAGATCTCAATTCTGCAGTAAAGAAGTCTCTAGAGTCCTTTATGCTTTTTTTCCAGAGTCTCCAGTAGCTTTCTAATTGTACTTCTGAATTGACTTCCTGACATTGTATTGAAATCCATATTCTGTAACTCTTTGGCAGAGAGTACTGTTTCCAGTTTTTCTATTGTGGTGAATTTTTCCTTCTAGTCATTTTGTCCAGTGCAGAGTGGCTGTATGAGTGGGCTGAGTCAAAAATATCAACCACAACTTAAGTAAAATCCACCCTAGATGATTCCAAAGAGGTCAGAGACCAGAAAATGGAAAAGAAGAACCAAGCAAAATAAAACAAAAGGACCACTAAAGTGAAAAACAAGTTTTAAAACAAAGCAGTAAAAATCAAAGGCCCAATAACACAAAGAATATGAAAACATTAAAAAAAAAAAAAAGTAAAGAGAAGAGGAAACAGAAAAAAGAAATAAAGGGTGGGGGCAGGATGCTGGTGTTGAAGAAGTGGTAGTGGAGAGAGAATGTAGTTTACTGAGGTGTCCTAGAGGGTAATCCTCTTGGTTCTGTGTATTTAGTTCTGTATGTTAGAAGATGCTCCATCCCAAATTTATATAAACCAGCAATACTTATAGAGAGCCCCAACATTGCCCACCAAAACATAAACAAGATAAAAGAGAGGGGCAAATGGGAAAGAAGAGAGAAGAATCTCAGAGAATGAACCAGCAAGGTGTTCCACCTGGTTCTGGGCACTGCTGGTCATGTTTTAGAAGGTATAACTTCTGCCACTGTAGAATAAAATGAGGCAGGTAAACAAAAAACACAAAACAAAAACCATATCTCGTGTATCTCCCAAAATGAAATTGAATCCATTGAAGGAAATCCAGAAGTGCAAAATATATCTAAGACATGCAATTGTAGAAATATGAAAGTCAAAAAGGAAAAACACCTAAAAAATGAAGAGCTAGTAAAGTATTATAGTTAAGGTGGGAAAAGAGAAAATATATTGGAAATGTTTAGTCTGATATAAAAAGGAGTTGTAATGGAAAACGGAAAGAAAAAAGGACCCTCTAGTTCTGTACACTCGTTTCCCTGGTTTTCCCTGGGTCCCGGAGCTTCTCAGCGCTGCTGGGTCGGGAACTTGCTCCTCCCCGACCTCCCAGCGGGTCTCTGGGGGAGGGGCTGCCGCGGATCCTCAGGTGTGTGCACCTGGGGAGATGCCCCGCCCCTGGGGTGCCGCTCAGGTGAGCTGTGGACGCGGGAGGCCCTGTGCCCTGGGGCCCCTTCCCCCCCCACCCCCCCTTGAACACGGAGGAGCGACCACACGGGGTCGGATCTCCAGCTCCGGGGGCAGCTCCCGGTGAGTAACGCAGCTCCCAGTCCGCACTGGCCTCGGTGCTGGCAGCCAGGAGGGGGGGTGCTGCTCTGCACAGCGTGGGGGCGCCCCACGGGCCTGTGCCCCCGCCCCCCGCGGCAGGGGGTCCCCGCCGTCTATGCCTCCCTGCCTCCCCCCACCCCCGCAGGAGGAGGGTCCTCACCCTCCGGCACCCTCCCCCCCACACACAGCGGGGGTCCCTCCTGTCCCACACCCTCCCCGACCCGCACCCTCCCCCCTCCCACAGCAGGGGTGTCCCCGCCCTCCCCCTCCCCGCCTCGCCCTCCCCTTGGGGCAGCAGGATCCTGACTGTGTTCCCCCCATCCGGGCTCAGCCCCTTCCGTCCGGAGCCCTCCCAGGGATCGGGGCTCAGCCCCCTCCGCCCAGAGCCCTCCCAGGGATCGGGGCTCAGCCCCCTCCGCCCGGAGCACCCCCAGGGATCGGGGCTCAGCCCCTTCTGCCCGGAGCCCTCCCAGGGATCGGGGCTCAGCCCCCTCCGCCCGGAGCGCCCCCAGGGATCGGGGCTCAGCCCCCTCCACCCCCCCCCCCGCCTCAGGGGCTCATTTTTCCCGCCCTCCTACCATGTTAGAGGCGAACCCCCTGTCCCTGTGCGGCGGAGCTGTCCTCCCTGCCCCTGAGGCCGCGCTGGGCGTCTGCGCCCTGCTCCAGTCCCCGGGGGAGCGGGGGCCGGGGTGAGGCCCCTGCTCTCCTGCCCTCTTGCCCCACCCCTATTTGCAGAATTTGGTTCCTATACTAGCTGGAGGAAGGAAGGAGACAGAAACAGAGAGAGGAGACATGAGTGTATTTCTCACTAAACCGTTCCATCCTCTTCTGTGTATGTTCTCCACCGGGTCAGAGGAACCTGTGCTACATCATCCTCACGATGTTAGGAGCTCAAGGGACAGCTGACGAAGCTGGCAGAGATGCTTTACTTGTCCATACAAGGCCTGGCCCCAAACCCAATACACACCGGATTGTGGATTCGAACATGCGCACACGTACATGACCCTGCGCGCACCGAGGAGCTGCCGCTGTAAACTCCTGGGCCGCGTGCTTGACTTCCCTGCATAATCAAAGTAATTATTTAAATTCTTAAGTAGAAGGTAAGGAACAAAGAAACCTTCCCATGAACCCATTAGAATTTATATATTTTTTTTTCAATTCCGTGTTGCTACCGCCCTCTCCCAGTGGTGATGCTAACCAGCACACAGGTAAACCAGGACACTTCCACAGCTCAAAATACAGGCAACAGCTGAAAATCCTACTTGAGCTGTGCTTGCTGGTTACTGTGGTAACAGTATTATTCTGTGCTTTAACAAGAGGCATGTGGGACTAATTGCCATGACAGCCTGCTGGTTTTACAGAAATTATTATGTCATCTTAGAAGATTATCTTGGGCTAGCGGCTCTAAATAAGGGAGGAGCTGCTTGTCACCTGACAAGATGACCAGCAGATCTCTGGACATTCCACTTTACCAAAAAGAAGCCCTAGGCAGGAAAAAATAAAATTCACTAAGTATTTACTAGTGCCACCATATTCTAGGCCCCATCTTTGGCATCTTTCATAGCAAGTATATTCTTGACTGAAAAGCATTCTTTTTCTTTTTTTTTAAGATTTATTTATCTATTCATGAGAGACACACAGAGAGAGAGGCAGAGACACAGGAAGAGGGAGAAGCAGGCTCCATGCGGGGAGCCCATACAGAATGATCCCAGGACCCTGGATCACGACTGGACTGGAAGGTAGGCCCTCAACCGCTGAGCTACTTAGGCATCCCAAAAAGCATTCTTTTTTTTTTTTAATTTTATTTATTTATGATAGTCACACACACAGACAGAGAGAGAGAGAGAGAGAGGCAGAGACACAGGCAGAGAGAGAAGCAGGCTTCATGCACCGGGAGCCCGATGTGGGATTCGATCCCGGTCTCCAGGATCGCGCCCTGGGCCAAAGGCAGGCGCCAAACCACTGCGCCACCCAGGGATCCCCAAAAAGCATTCTTAAAGCAATCTATATCCTTCTTTTTAGGTGGCAGTTGTTTGAAATTGTCACTACTGCATTTTTGCCAAACTGTAAGAGGATTTTACTACTTAAAATCACCACAAAAAACAGATATGAGAGAGTCAAATGAGCAAATGTAAGGAAGTTACTCAATAATTCTTCTTACCATCCTGATTTTCTGGAGATTCCCTTCAGAGACTAAACATATGATAGATTAGATTTCTCTCTTCCTACTTTATTACTTAGGAGAAACATCCATGTCCATGTGACCCAAGAAATGCTATAGAGGCCTTTAGACTAAGGAATGTAGCTGAGCCTGTATATTCAAAAATAACAAAATATCAATCTTCTCTTTTTTTGAGTGAGTAGTTTACAATTTGGGGACACTGGGAACTAAATTATTCCCAATTGAGACCTTCATCTTAATCAGGACATTCACCCAAAATGTGTCAGTTGAACTAGAAAACTTCTAAAATCCCTTTCACATGCTACGATTGGTTGAATCTATATACTCCGTAGGAAATAGCAGATTCTCTGTGACTTAGAACAAGATGGGTTTCCATCTCTTTATGTGCAATTAGCTGTCAATTACCAATGATAATTGGGGAGAAGGGAAGAGACAGGATAAATCTAAACAGAAATGAATCAAAAAGCCTTTGTTGCTACAGCGTAATAGATATTTTTCGTTTCTGTTATTTTAGTTTTTTAGCACATATTTATTTTCCCATTTGTGGTTTCCTTAGAGTTATATTAAAATCAATTTATGTTTTCTGAGCACATTTCAATAGGTAACCAGAAATATTCTAAGTGGAATACATAATATAGCCTGGTATTTAAGTAGGTGAGCAAAATTCAATAGTTGGTATTCCTCAAAGTAAATTCTATGGAATCTGTACAAATCACTTTGGGAAGCTTAATAAAAATGCAGTCTTGGGGGATCCCTGGGTGGCGCAGCAGTTTAGCGCCTGCCTTTGGCCCAGGGCGTGATCCTGGAGACCCGGGATCGAATCCCACGTCGGGCTCCCGGTGCATGGAGCCTGCTTCTCCCTCTGCCTGTGTCTCTGCCTCTCTCTCTCTCTCTCTCACTGCGTGCCTATCATAAATAAAAAATAATTTTAAAAAAATGCAGTCTTAGGGGGCGATATTCCAGAAATTCCTACTACCTTCTCTGAAACTATAGATCAGGAATTTTTATTTTAACACACTACTCAGCTGATTCTTAAACATACTAAACGTTGGCAACCTATATGGTCCTATAATGCAGAATCAATGTCATCTACTTCTAAAAACTGGATTGTATCATTGTTATTCTAATAGCTAACAAGTTTTAGAATTATGTTCTAAACATGTTTCAACTAAATTCATTAATTTCCTCTTTCATTTATTATTTCAACAGTTACAGTGTGTCAACTATGTGCTAGACACAGTGACGCACTAGAAATGAAAGACAGAAAGATAAGGTCATTGTCTTCCTAGAGCTTACATTCTACTAAAATAACTGAGATATTAATCAAATAAACGTAATATCACAATGCAAATAAGTTCTATAAGGACTGTTACATTGTAAGGAAGTGTAACAAATGGTATGATTTGACCTTGTCAGAGAGGTCAGGGTGATCTTTTCTATGAAAATGATGATCAAATTGAAATATGAAGGATGCATAATGACTACATGGGTAAAACTACCTGCAGGGATGTTAGTTTAGGCAACAGTTGGATGATATGATGGCCATGTGCTAGTAGAGAGCACGGAGCTCTTCTGAAAGAAGAAAAAAGCCTACTATGGTTTGTTGAAAGAGCAAGGGGCACATCATGAGAAATTAAATTAGAAATGTTGGTAGACGCCAGAACCAGAATATGCTCACCCTTTTCATTCCATGTTGTAAAGTTGCCTTTGAATCCTAAAGGCAATTGGCAGCTATTAGATGATGACATAGGGATGACATGACCAGACTGTTTTACAAAAAGTATTTGTAGATGCAGAATGGAAAAAGCTTAAAAGAGAAATTTAACAAAAAAAAAAAAAATTAAAGTTTGTTTCTGCTGTGCAACAAAACAAGAAACTAAATGGCTTAAAACAATCATTTATTTAGCTCACTATTCTGTGGGGTCAGCAGTTTACATGAGTCTCAGCTGGACCTGCTCCTGCAGGTGCAGTCACCTATACCAGTCAGCTAGGTGTCTGTACTTCTAGAGGTTAGTTGTCTGTTGGCTGCTGCAACAGAGGTGATGGGGCTCTATCATCCAATAGGCTAAGGCTCTGTCATTTAATGCCAATAGAGGGGTCTCAGGAAAATAAAGGTAAGAGAAGCCTTTTTATCCAAGTGTCTTTCAAGTCCATCTTTATGTATATTTGTTAACATCCTGGTAACCAGATTTAAATCGCATGCCAGAACCCAGAGTTGGAATGGGACAGTATAAAAAATTACATGGGAAAGGGGTGTCATTCAAAATTAAAAAAACCTATTGTGGCCATATTTCTAGCTACCACGGTAGGCTATAGTAAATATGAGGTTATTGCTAAAGCTTGTTAAGTGACTTGTAACAAGGAGTGCCCAATGGTTTTCTTCTAGACTTGAGAGATATTCAGAAGAAAAAATAGCATAAATGTATTGGATAGGAATGAGAGTGAATGAAGACGTTAAAAAGAACCTACCTATATCTATTGTACAAGTAGAGATCTGATAACACCACTCGATGAGATGGGAAGATCTAGAACACCATGTTTGTGATTGTAAAATGCGTGTTGAAATTAGTTAGCTTTGAAACTTCTAATATACCCTGCTTTTAAAAATCATGCAAAGGAAAGACAATAGGATAAGGAGGCTTAGTTATTCTGAAAGTGTTATAGAATGTTATAAAACCATACACACAAAATTTCAAGAGAGAACCATTGGAGATTTAGTAGTCTCCTTCAAAAAATACACATAAGATGAACTAGCTAATAAGACATATTAACAGGTTTAAGACACAAACACTAGAAACACACAAACGTGTTTATTTTTATTAAGATAAAAGTAAAGTAATATCTAATTTTTGTTTAAATATGAACAAATAACTTTGATTTTATGAG
Source organism: Canis lupus baileyi (assembly GCF_048164855.1). Classification (NCBI taxonomy): domain Eukaryota; kingdom Metazoa; phylum Chordata; class Mammalia; order Carnivora; family Canidae; genus Canis; species Canis lupus. Next base: position 6,636,814 of record NC_132839.1, on the reverse strand, counting down.
ATGACTTCAACTAATCTCAATTATTTTATGCAGTACTGAGCACATTTTAAAATGTCTCTCTTCTAATCCCAAATCAATTCAATCTCTTATCCAGCATGTCAAACAATTAGAACAATTTGATATTGTTAAAGTCAGCATAAAAGTCCACTCAAAGGGGCATCTGGATGGCTCAGTCAGTTATGTGCCTACCTTAGGCTCAGGTCATGATCCCAGGGTCCTGGGATGGAGCCCAGGACAGGTTCCCTGCTAAGTAGTGAGCCTGCTTCTCCCTCTCCCTCTGTTGTTCCCCCTGCTTGTGCTCTCTCTCTGTCAAATAAATAAATAAAATCTTAAAAAAAAAAAAGTCTACTCAGAATGTTGGATTTAAAAGAAATAGGATAAAAATTGATAACTGAAGAAACCACATCTCTTGGAGAGTCCTATAAAAAAGTTCTCTCTCTCTCTCTCTCTCTCTATATATATATATATATATATATACATATATATATATAATTTTATATCCTATATTACATGGTACTTAACCATTTTATAAGTACAAGTGCCTTACCTTATGTGGACCACATCATTATAGTTTCAGGGATTTGAATACCATTTTTAGATTAGGAAATTAAGTCACACCACATTAGGACCTATTTATATTAACAGAGATACAAGTTAGAGTTAGAATTTTAGAAAGATCTTCTGGACCTTTCCGTGTTTCTTCTCCCGTAATTCTATGATTATATTTTTCTTTGTTTCTTTGCTTTTATTTATTTTGTTTGGTTTCTCCTTCTAAGGCAGCCTGCTAGGTCACATATTATCATGGTAGATTGTTCTAGGATGTAGACCTGGCTTCTTGTCTATTCTACCTCTGCCATGTGCAGAGAGGTTTTCCTTCTCTGGGAACAGTGTCAAAAAGAGTGACAATGGAAGGAAGCCTAACTTCACGTGGATGCCACATGAACAAAGAAACAAAACCCCCAATCACTATATGCATAGTCCATATGCTGATACTTTAGGCAAGTAAAATAGCAAAAAAAACAAAAAACAAAAAACAAAAAAACAAACAAACAAAAAACAAACAAAGAGGTGATATTGCTTGAGCTATCAACTCTTTCTGTTCAGATGTCAATAGTATGGAATGGTTCATGATTAGGTATATTATTTTAAATTACAAAGGTAAAGACCCAAATTCCCGTACAATCATTTGTTAGAGATAATATTGCTTTTATCATCCTTATTGTGAAAAGTATATTTGTTCACAGACCATTTCAAAGGCCCAGAGAAACACCTTTAAACTGTAGGAACCATTTGGAACCCATAGTCACCTGAGCAGTAATAATGAGCTTAGGCTCCACAAGGAGGGTGAGAATGCAACCTCTGAAATGCAATTTCTGGGTCAGCCTTTCTCTCTCTTAATGGAACATGAGATGGAATGCAGAGGATGTCTCCAACCTCTGTCCAACCTTTGACTTTATGTGTTAGATGAAGGTTGGGCTCTCTATATCATCTGCGCTGATTTCTATCCAGCCAGATTTCTTATGTGCAAGAAGAACCTTGTTCACTAGAACTGGACATGGAGACAGAAGAAAGGAGATGAAAGAAAAGAAAATAATAGCATTAGCCACCTGTTAAGAAAAGCCTGAGTGACTTGGTCAGTTAAGTATCCGACTCCTGATTTTGACTCAGGTAATGATCCCAAGGTCTTGGGATCGACCCCGCATTGGGCTCTGCGCTCAGAATGGAGTCTGCTTGGGTTTCTCCCTCTCCCTCTGCCATTCCCTCCACATCCCCCCACCCCCATTCATATTCTCTCTATATATCTCTAATAAATAAACAAACAAATAAATAAAATCTTAAAACAAGAAAAAGGGGCCAGAATTAACTCTAGATGCTTGTGGAGTCTGGAAAGCAGGAATTGCTCTTTGTTGATTGTAAACTCCCTTGTTTCTCTATGTAAGAAACCAAATGAGGTAATTGTAGGAAAAAATTTCCTTCTCAGCTCGTTTCCCAATGTAGAAGTTAAACAAATGATGTTTCTCAGTCTACCTACCTTCTAAAAGAACTTTTTCTCTAAAACTTTCTTTCTTTTTACCCCTCTTATTCCTGTTTCTGTTTCAGTCCCTCTTGCCCACCCCCCCAACATAAACCATAATTCAGTTTATTTAAAGATAGCAAAGTGCTTTGAATTTCTAAGAAGCAATATGCCATGTAAATGGAAACAATAGCAAAAAAAAAAAAATGTGTTTCTCCCTGGGAGCCCCAGTTGCAATATAAGGCAGCAGGTTTTTATAATGAGCTACAAAAGTCTCTCTTAAATAACATTAGGCGTTTAATGAAAAGCCACATGAACTTGGGAATAGGCAAGATTTCATTGATTGTCTATACTTAATGCATTACACCCATATAGAGAGAAAGGAAAGCAAGAAGAGAGAATTAACCATTGTGTTTACTTCAGATTTTCCATTCTCTAAAAGGTAAAGACACATTAGCAGGTTTTTGTTTTAGTTTTAGAAGGGAGCCACATTATCTGTTCTGATCTGATATGGAGTAGAAATTTAAGATATATCCCAAATTAGGAAGGCCTAGGATAAACAATCCTTTGGATTTTGAGGGATGTATTCCCAAATGTCCTAGAGTGAATTTTGGTAGCTGATAAGCTGATGATTATGGTCACCTGAAATTATTCCCTATGGGACTATTATCAGGAAAATTATGTGTTTGGGGGCAAAGTTTTAAAATTTATGTATAAGAAGGAGAATTATTTATTTTTTGTTAAAACACAGGAGCAGTAAGTCTAGTTAACAATATTCTATTCATATTGCTATGAGTGTATCAGTGACTATCACTGGAGGGATATTTGAGAATGTCACCACTGGTGGCAGGTACTCCTCATGTTTGGTGCTGCTCACACACACAGTGGTGTCAAACATACTAAATGGAAAGGACAGCCCTCCACAGCATATTAATTATCCAGCCCAAAATTTCAATAGTGCCAAGATTGAGAAGCCATGGCTAAGAGAATGTACAGACAAGCCAGTCAGCCAAATGCTCCATAATTTGTCAGACTTCTTTAGAATAAAAAGATTATCGGAATGATATAAGAACATGAATGTGATTATAAAAGCAGGTCCTGCCACAGGACATATCCTGGCACCTCTGAAGACTGAAATTGGGTTGGAGCTTGGTTTTCACAATGCAGAAGAGTTATTATGGGGTATTGATCTGAGTTAGAGTATCAGAGCAGCCCAGTGGGAACTTAGAACTCATCCAATATAGCCTGTACATTTTATAGATAAGAAGAGTGAGAAGTGAAAAATTAAATATGTAATATGATAATATTAATATGCAGTAGAGCCAGTTTAAACCTTAGGCCTCCTCTATCTATCCAGCTCTCTCTTCAGCATGCCAAGCGTTACAATCATATATATCCTTTTCTAGAATGATGTGCTAAATTATTCTTAAAAGGACACTAAAGTAAAAGGAATACTAAAAGAGAAAAAAAATTTGAGAAACTTTCCATATGGATAAATTTTTAACCATGGGACTTTAGAGAAATTACTTAACATCTCTAACACTTAATGATCTCATCTGAAAAGGAGTATGAGAATATCTTACTAACAGAATTAAAAAACAAAAAACTCCTGCCATATGACATTCAGACTATAGGTAACAACAGTATTTGTTAGGTTCTTTAAAGGCCTGGAATATATAACTTTGACATTATCTTAACTGCACAACTGCCATTGTGAATCTCAAATGGCTCATTTATGCACACACTCTACATTTAAATACCAGTATTCACAGCCATTTTGCTATGACTCCAGGCATGTTGATTGACCTCTGACATACCAATAAGAACATAATCAAGTGTTTAATACTCACATGAACATCGAATATTATATAGACTAAATTTGAGCCATAAACACTGCATACTGGGATAGTAATCAAATAAAATTAAAAATAATCTGTAAGAGAGAATTGATGACAGAGTAAGTGTAGTGATAATTCTAAAGATAATACATTGCTCTCAGAATAAGAAATGGGCCAAAATGAGTAGGTAAAGAATTGGTGGAGAAATGTAAATAAAAATCACAACCTTACATATATACATATCAAATACCTAAAGAACCATATGGAGTATTTGGAAAATGTTTATTGTCAGACAGAAAATTCTAACTCTATAATTTATCCTTTTCAAACCATAGTGGATAATCCAGTGAGGCAAAAGAGATGTCATTTCTACTTTACAGTAACTGGGACATAGATTGATTCACAGTCTCTGTAGTCAATGTAGTCAATGATCAGAGAAAAAGTAAGCTCATCATAGGTCATTCATTGTCTCACATTCATGAGACAACAAAAATTAACAACCAAAAAATCATTTGTATGATTTTTGGGAAATCATATAAGTCCATATGATTTTTGGGAAAACGCGTGTCTAATATATATATGTATATATATATATATACACTTATTTCATATGTGTATATATTTATTTATTTCATATATATATTTATTTCAAAGACAATATACCATTTGAGTTTCTGTAGCAAGAATATCAACATATATATATTGACATGGATACTTCTTATGTCTGGAATGGCATGAGAAAATATTAATTTCGTGTTTATCAACATCTCTATATATTTACATTTATAAAAGCATACTCCTAAGGCAAATTTTTTAGGAAAGATAGAAAGGTAGATTTGGAGGCAGAAGCAACAAGGAAAAAAAAAATCTTCTCATCCTCCTCAGTTCTAATCTCTTCTAGGAAAACAATGGAAAAGTCCAAAAAGTCCTGTTATTTTGCAGCCCACTGGGAAAGATTGAAGTGTGACATTAACTTTATCACTGGTGCACCAACTGATGGCAGTGTAAGAAGTGGGAGGACCCTCTGCATAGCTTAAAAGTAGACACATACCTACATATGTTTCAGTTGCATATACTTCAGTGTTGTTGTTGGTTTTTTTTTTTTAAGATTTTATTTATTTATTCGTGGGAGACACACAGAGAGAGGCAGAGACACAGGCAGAGGGAGAAGCAGGCTCCCTGAGGGGAGCCCGATGCAGGACTCCATCCCAGGACCCGGGATCACACCCTGAGCTGAAGGCAGATGCTCAACCACTGAGCCACCCAGGCATCCCTAATTCAGTGTCTGATAGCACATAAAGTCCTGAAAAATATAAAAAGAATCCAAGAGGTGTGATGATTCCTAACACCTATGTTGTGCTTCGTTAGTCACTGTGCATCTACCATTACCTGAGCACTATCCAGAGAACACTGTTTGCAAACTGTGGTGTAAACAGGAGTTTGTTAAATATTGTGCACAAAGTAAAGATGGTTTGTATCGCAGTGAAAATTTCAAGTTTAGGAAGGGTAAGAATGGGTTAGGGAAACTTTTAATTATTTTACTTAGATAAAAATGGAATTTGTATGTAATTCCTAATGTGAGGAAGACAAATTCTTATCTGATACTTATTATTCCAGGCACTGTGCTAAGCTATTTATTTGATGAAATGGCATAGTTAGTCCTTAGTGAGGATAATTGTATTATTATCCCCTGTTTTCAGAAGGGAAAATTGAAGCACAGAGCAGTTGAGTAAATTATCCCAGATCACATGGTTTGGAAAAAAATATAGTAATCAAATTCAGATTATATTGTCTCAAAAGCTCGACCATATTTCTTTTTACAAATCTTCCGAGGAATCCTCTCTGACATTTTCTGCTGAACCTCTGACCTAGAGAGATGGAAGTCAGACTAAAACTGATTTTGCTGTTATCATTGAATATTTCCAGTCTCCATTCACATAGAAATTACTATTCTAGAGAAATCATCATAATTTAGTGATTCCAATGTGAAGTGGAAGAGACAGGCTTTGTTAGACACACAAAAGTTAACCAGGAGGTTATCAGAATGTGAGTTTAAAAATATGAAATAAAACCACATTTGTTATCTTACCTCAGAAAATTGTGATTTCAGAAAATAAAAGATTAATGTATTTTCTCATCTTTCCAAGCTGTTAAACCACCTTTCAATTTCATTAGTCAATCTTGAAGGGGTTTTGTGTTCCCCATCTTAAATGTTAATCTCTGGTATGCAATTTTGTCAAGTAAATGATAAAACTAAAAGAAGATACCGAATAAGTATTTTTTTTTCATTCAGTTTAATGAATTTCTGTCTTAGTAAAATTTCAACAATTCTGTGAGTTTATGCACTAATTCCAGGGAATAGTTAACATAAGTTGGGAACTTGTCAGACTTCAAAATTTATGACTCTTTTAACCTGAATTCTTCAATCAAATTAGAATAGCTGGGGGAAATATATCTTTATTCGTAGAGTGTTGGGAACTATCTAGGAAATAAGGGCTATTATATCATGATTTTTTACATAGACACAGTTGCAATTTCTGACATTCACCAAAACTCTACCTTCAGCCTTAATCACAAGACTGGATTACTGAGTTAGAAGCAACAACAATATAATGGCATCTAATTGCTAGAATTTTGTGGTATATTATCAGGAAAAATTTTAAAAAATGATCTCTATGTGAACAATTCTCCAATTTTCTATTTCTGTCTCTCCATCTCTCCTTCTCTCTCTCTTTGAAACATAATATATATAACAATAATAAAGGTGCCTGGATGGCTCAGTCCATTAAGAATCTGTTTTTAGCTCAGATCATGATCTCAGGGTCCTAGGATGGAGACCCACATTGGCCTCCCTACTCGGAGGGGAGTCTGCTTCTCCTTCTGCCTTTCCCCTCACCCCCAGCTTGTGCTCTCTTTCTCTCTCAAATGAATAAATAATTTTTTTAAAAAAATATAATATAATAATATATATACAGAGAGAAATAATATATATATTTTATATATACATATATATATAGAGAGAGAGAGAGAGAAAGACAAAGACAGAGAGACAGAGAGATCCTCAAAGAAAATTTGTAAAAGATATATATATACAAGGATGTTCATTTTAGCAACATTTTTAATAATGTTAAAACAAATTTAATTTGTATTCCCAAAGAAAGTGCTGGATAAATTATGTTGTAACCATACTATAGAGCCAGTATAAGAGTTAAAAAAGAATGAGGCAGAAAAATGGCACTAATATAGAAAAACTCTAAGGTATATAATTTGCATATAAAAGAAACTTTTAGAAATAGAAATATAGGTATATATAAAATGATCATATACATAAACTATGGGTACCCTCAGACATTTTTCTATGTGCATTCATATAAACATAAAATGCATAGAAAAGATCTCCAAGATCATTGACTCAAATAAAATCTATAGTTAAATCTTGGGTTATGGACTGAAAATTTTGGCTTTATTATTATTATATGATTACTTATAAGAACACATCCGTTGATCCTTTGCATATCTAAAAATAAGCGAGTGAATTAAAAACACAATCTTTCTACAAAGTGAACTTCGAGAATTCCAAGTAGGAAGACTAAGGACATTGTAATAAGTGCCCTGAGGTATTAACTGATTCATTTGAGTTATTTTTAGCCGCACTAAGTTAACATCTTTCATGTGTGCCTTAGTGAAGAATGTCTACAGACTGATAATAGAACCTACTGCAAGACTCCTTATGATTGATCCGTAGAGGTGGTACTGGGTTGCAAAAGAGAACACAGTCTGTTTTATTGATATGAGTGACCGGATTAGGGTGAAACTCTGAACATAGATGGATGAATCCATAGAATGAGCCAAGCCAACCAGGTTTGCAAGTGAGAGGATTTGAGGTCACGTTGGGTCATACGAACAAGGGGCATGAACACCAAGATCTATCCAATTCTCTTGCAAATATACCTGCAATTGGCATAGCACAAATTTATTTCCCCTTCAAATTTCCTTTGATTTTGAGAGATCTGTGTTGTTATTAAAGAAGCCTCTTGCCCATCCTTCCCTCAATGTGCATTTCATTCACTTCCTTTTTTATCACTATGTTCAAGTCATGTGATGCAGGTCTACTCTTTCTAATTGTTGCCTATATTAGACTTGGTTCAAAAGATCTTCAAACCCCTGGTTTCTGTTTGTTTGTTTGTTTTTTTACTTTTCTTGTCTCTTTGTTCACCGTATTGCTCTTGTAGCCCCTGCCTGATACAAAATAGTTTGCATGGCAGCAAACTGTGTTGCTGTGTCCCAAATAGAAAATACCAAAAGATGAAAATTTAAGAAAAGAAAGTCTTTTATATTTAGTTAGCAGCATTCACACAGCCTCTGGATTAATGTTAGCTTTGAAGCCACATGATGAGCAATAGAGGTTTCTCACCATGATACTCATTAGCATCTCTTTGTGACTTGCAAGAAATAATTTGCAGAGTCCCAAGTTTAATGCTAACGCAAAGCTGCCTTGTTCAGCTGATAGCTTTCTAACCACAATCAACGCGTTTGCTTTTCTTTGATTGACAAGCAGGGTGCAAAGGCAGTGTCCATCTCCTTCCTTTCTTCTGTTTCTTCTTGCTATACAATTAGGTAGAAATAGATTATTATAGTAACTCGATGGGCTCTTTACCCAGCACTTGACAATATTTTTTTTTTTTAGATTGGCTTTATAAACCAGACCTGAGTTGTTTTGAAATAGGAGGGTGAGATTGTCTCATTACAGAAGTATAAGACATCAGCTTTTGCCAGGCTGGTGCTCATAATTACAGGACATTCCCCAAGATCACCTGCGTCTCCCCTTTTCCTCGTACCTTCCCATTTTGTCCTTTGTGTTTAGCTAAAACAGGATAGACCTCTCTTTCCCCAGTTTCCTCTCCATACCTACTCTGAATTGATAAATTTACTCCTTGCATCTGACGTGATTGTATACAGAGAGAATCCAAAAGAAACAACAAAAATCTCTTCAGATAAAATAGGAGGATGTAGTAGTTGTGAGGTAGCAATATCAATATGCAAGCATCAGTGACATTTAATGTATATGCCAAATATAATTATAGAATATGCAAAAAAAGTACAGCAGCAAGGACAATGATTACAATCAATGTGGCAAGAAAAGTGCAAAGCAGCTTATATTAAGTATTTGGCTTAGGAGGATCGCACATGATAGTTGGTGCGGAACAATCACAGTTTATGTCTCTTGTCACAGGATCCAGAGTTTCACATTTAAAGCAGTGGTTATTAGTAATGGCATTAAAATAGAGTAGAATAGGTTAGGAAGGCCTTGTCTTTAACTCCTAACATCTTCCATGGTGTAAAAGCATGTGCAGCACACAGCAAACAGAATCCTCACTTTAACAGCAGTGAAATTTTGAGAGGAGACCTGGGATCATCCTTCTCACTTTCTGATGGCCAACATCTTCCAGTCCCCGGGATACTGGGGGAACCTAATCCTGTGGCCTCTTCCAGCCACTGGGATAAGTGCCAGTTATATGCTATGGTATCGTGAGAGATAGGTGAAGCAGCCGGTCAGTTGGATATTTGAGGGTAATTGTGAGAGTTAGTAGGTTAGGTGTTACTGAAATATGTGTAGGGACTCAAGATTCTCAAAGTTCCCGTCAAGGAAATTTTAAGAAGGAACAAAGTACTGATGGGCACTACAACATGGATGAACCTTAAGGCAGTATTATCAAAAGAAGCCAGGAACCACAGACCACATATTGTATGATACCATTTACATGAAAGGCTCAGAAAAGGCAAATCTATAAAGAATAAATTTGCAGTTTCCCAGGCCCGGGGGTAGGAAGAGAGAATGACTGCATTTGGGCATGTGGTTTGTTTTTGGAATGATGGAAACATTCCAAAATTAAATTGTGGTGATGATTGCACAACTCTATAAATTTACTAAAACTCCTTGAAACATTTAGAATAAGTGCATTTTATGGTATGCAAACAATACTTCAATAAAACTGTTTAAAAATAGTCTAAATATTCCTGCCATAATAGTTTTGTCTTTTATTGTGTGTGATAATTGTACAACTATTTGTTTATTTTACTACCTACCAACTGTATTTTATTTTGTAATAATTGCTTTCAGCAGCCACAAGCAACAAAAGGGGGGGTGAGGGAGTAAGTCCATGTTTAATGAAAAGTTAATGAAGTTCCACTTCTCAGGAAAGCTGAAAATGAAATGTCAGTTGTAACTTAAAACTTGACAAATGTTTTTGTCAATATATACTATCCCTATGGTGGCCATGGTGATATCAGTGAATATAAGAACTGAAGGATGTATATGTGATGGAAACACATCTAACTCTACTTCGAAAAGTTATAGTTATTTTGGGAAGAATATATTCGAAGAGAGCATTTTACTGTGTTAATCTGCAGATTGTTTATGCATATATACATATACGCATCCTTCTGTAAAGCATGATTTTTCAGTTAGACTACTCTTCCAAACTTAATTTCATTTCATTTTGATTCCACATTTTCTTGCTCAGGAATGATAGGCGAAGCATTAAGGTATTAACGCATTGATGCCATTAGTGGTACAAGAATTTCACAATTATTGGGATCCTTGGGTGGCTCAGCGTTTTAGCGCCTACCTTCAGCCCAGGGCGTGATCCTGGAGACCCAGGATCAAGTCCTAAATGGGCTCCCTGCATGTAGCCTGCTTCTCCCTCTGCCTGTGTCTCTGCCTCTCTCTCTCCCTCTCTCTCTCTCTCTCTGTGTGTCTCTCATAAATGAATAAATAAATAAAATCATAAAAAAACTTTTCACAATTACATGATGCCACTTGTTCAACACTGTGAGATCCTGCAAACAGAAACTCAGTTCTTTTGAAAGTAGTTTGATTTTGTTCATCCAACTCATGGAATCTAAGTAAAGCTTTTGGAAGTTATTCTGTCTGAGGTGAGACATTTGATACCATCATAAATACTGATCTAAATTTAGTTAAAAGTTAAACATAGAAGATAAAATTATTTGTTTTATTCGATGATGATGCAATATAAAATTTTGCTGACTCAAAGTACAATGTGAATGCAATTTATTCTTAAAAGACCTGTAAAAGGATATGCTAGGAAGAAATTGTTTTTGTTATAACTTAATAATTTATAATTGAAACCATATAATTTGTAATACTCTACCAATTAAAATAAAATGTAAAATAGTCCATGTTTAAGTATAGTATATTACATATAATAAACCATATATAATTTATAAATAAATAAACAGAAAGAAAATACTTTATATCCATTTAGTTAGTAACTTTGTGGTGGCCATATGGTTTAAGCAATTAAACTACAAATTTTTTATGACAAAGCTGAAGTGAATAAAAAAATAAATATTTCAGTACAGCAGTATGCATTTCCTTTCTTTTCTGTCAGTAATCAGATTTTGTAAATGTTTGGGTATTTCAAGAAAGACGTGGAAAGAGTTGAAAAGAGAAAAATCCTACATTGTTGAGAATACAGTATTCTTTGAGACCAGTATCTTGGAAGGTTTCTGGACAACAGTAAGTAAATGAGAACATTTAGACAGATAAATGAATACTAAAGAAGCTATTTTCTGGAGAACAAAGAAAAAAATGCCATAGCAGAGATAAAATAGGTTTGCCAATAAAGATGTGCAGTGAAATTGCTAGCATATGTACAAAGAGAAAGAGCAGCTGGTAATGAAAGAAGAATGCTTACTTCAAGGACCATCTGTGGAGAAACTATCCCAGCTATCACCTTTTCTGCCCTTGGATCCATGAATAGTACTTGTCAGCTTAGTACCTATATCCAGTCGTAAAACTGAGAACTCTTCTCTAAAGGAATTAAACCATCTTCCTGAGGGAAACTGGGAGTTCTAATGTAATGACCCTCTCTATTGGGTCCTCTTTTGTACTCTTGCACCTCCTGTGCAAGAAGTATCTACCTCAGATGACCTATGGAAAAGAAAATGCTGCATCTCCATAATCATAAAGAGAGGTAAAGGAAACTTACATCAATTATTAATATTATTTGAATTATTAATATTCATTAAACTAAGCTTTTATTCTTACATATGGTTGGAAAATACAGGTTTGCCAAATATCTGAGGAAAACCAAGCATAAAAGAGAAAGAGGACTAGGAAGAAAAAAGAAAAAAAAAGGGAGGAAGGAAATAATGAAAGTAAATTAGAAGACAGTGCCTCAGAGCTAAAGGAAGGTCACAGTTTTTAGGTAAAGAGCCTATCAAGTTACATTCATACAATGGGGACCTCAGCAATACAAGGAACACACGACTGATATAAACAGCATAAATGAATCTCAGAACATTATGTTAGGTGAAAGAAGCCAGTCTTAAAAACAACAGTAGATTCCACTAACATATAATTCTGGAAAAAGCAAATATTTCCAGAGAACTGATCAATTGTCACCAGGGCGTGATGGTGAGAAAAAGGCCCTAATTGAAAAGGGGATGAGGAAAAGGATAAACCAGAACTGAGTGACATCAGAGGCTCTCCTGAAGGCAAGCATTCATTTACCAAAATAACAGATCTTTTCTAATAAGTTAGCAATGACCAATATTGTCTTTTGTGCTGGAATATTGTTACTCATTATTAGGGGCCACCTAAAGGCCTGTCTTTGGCCAAAATAACCTATGGGCTTGCCAGATAGAATTATAATGCTTTGATGCAATTTATCAAATGTGGCTTGGCATCAAGGGATGATGATGTTTTTCAAATACAGACCCTCAGGTAAATCTAAACCAAATAAATTTAATCCTGAGCCTACATACTACACATTTCTTATACAGACTGTAAATGTAAGCCTTCAAATATATGTGCTCCCTAGGACTTCCTCAAATTCTATATCTGTGAAAGTCCAGTTATAAAAGTGAAATGCCACGAAATGGCCCTGAGTGTTACTTCAGTGAAGACAAAATATGACCTAATAGGGTGATTATATTTCTGGTTGTCTGGATTATAGTGATATTTGCCTTCTAAAAAATATCTTAATGGTTGAGTGCAAATACTTAGGAAGCCAATTGATCTATTATAAGAAATTGGCACCAAGGGATATTGTACGGCATCCAAAGGAAATCCAATAGTCAATTTAACTATCATGTTTTAGTCAAATAATGTGCAAATTGTAGACAGATGTTTAACTTATACTGAGGGTTAACTAATGATGTAAAAAACAATATTAAGAACTGAGGTCCTATAAGTAACATACTTAAAAGCTCAAAAGAAGAAAAAGATAGCTAGGAAACTTTAAAAAAAAGAAGATTAAGACAGCAATTTGTGATCATGTTCAGTGGATCTTGGGTATAAATTACTTCATCTCATTGTAGGCATCTACTTGACCCAAAATTCTTGGGTGGAGTTAGCCCCTTCTAAAGATTATAAGCTTAAGGGTAGGAATATATGTGTGTATTTGATGGGGGTTGCTTACGAACCTGCAGCTGTAGTCTCTAATAAGGAAAGCTTTTTGGAATAGTGATATGAGTATTTTTTAATTGAGAAACATGAATCCAAAGATAATACCATAGGACACTCACTGATGTGCTGGCTGTTAACAGTACCTACTAAGGTCCTTAAACATTAAGATGCAAGAATGGCTTTTTCTGGTGTTATTTCCAACACGTGAAAAGAATTAGGTCTCCAGGTTTTAGATTATGCAAAGATTATCTAGGAGGATGTTGAAGAAAGGTTGCTTATAACTAATGACAATTGTACCGTGTAGTATGAGAGTCCTTTGGGGTACATAATAATGTCAGCTTGTAATAAGGCGAAGCCTAATATTAGGGGAGATATTTTGAGACATACTGAATATCTAGATATCAGTTTATAGGCAAAGTTTCCAAGGACACCTGAGAGAGTTGACCATTTCATTGCCATTAAAGCCAATGCACAAACTGCGTAATATCCACCCATATAATGGTATACTATTCAGCAATAGAAAAGAAATAAAATATCCATATACAGTATAACATAATTACATAACAGTAATTATGCAGAGTGACAAAATTCAGACCAAAGAGAGTACATATTGCAAAATTCCACTTTTATAAAATTCTAGAAAATGCAAACTAAATCTATAGTGACAGGTAGCAAACCAGAAGTTTCCTGGAGAAGGTGGGGATGGTGCATAGAGAGGTTAAGAGGGAGAGACTAGCGAAGGAGTTAAGAAAATTTTTGGAGAGAGCGAATATGTTTTTCATCATGTTAGTGTGATGATTTCATGAGTGTATACCTCTATGCAAGCGAATCAAACTGCATGCTTTAAATATGTACAGTTTATTGCATGTGGTTTATACCTTAACAAAGGTTTCTTTAAAAGACCTTTAAAAAGACACCCATCATCATACTATCATAGAGCTAAATATTATTTTCTAGATTGTAATTTTAAAAAACTTTTAGAAAGAATGATAATATATTTAGAAACTTTGAATCACAAGAAGTTTAGATTTAGCCTTTTTTAAACAAGAATGTTATTTCATATACTAAGCCATATACATCTTCTTAGAAGATGTAGAGTTATCTTTAAAATAAGATTATGGACTCATTTCAATTAGTTTAAAGTTTTATCTATTTATCTGAAATACTACATAAACTTCAAAAAATACAATTTACAAATCTGATCCTCATGAACTAAATTTTAAAGAATCTTTAAATCATTTTTGAAGGCTCTTCTTTTATCTTGAACCAAAGCCTTTTCTTCTTATCTTGTAACTATAGTAACAAAAGCTATTATTTAAATTTACTTGTTCACATTTCTTAAAGCAAAAGAATCACAGTTAATTAACTTTTTCTTACACATTTTTAACTGCTTATCTGAACTAGATATTCCTAGAGTGTTCCATAATGACAAAAAGATTGCTTTTTTCTGATCAATTTACCTTTTAAATTTCCTGAGTGAGGAGAAAAAAAGAGAAAAAGAAAAAAGTGGTGAGAGATGTTTTGGCTTTAGACAGGTATAATACAAACTGTGATTGCATGGATTTTACAGGTGTAATCGAAGGAGGAAAAGGCAAAGCGTCTGTGGGCACTGGGCATGGCCCACAAAGTCTGGGAAAAGGAGAGGGAATTATTGACAAGTCAAGAAAGGTAAGAGTTGGAGAAAGGCAAAGATAAAGGCAAGGGGAGTAGAATTTAGAAGGCTCCTTAAAAGAAGCAGTCTCAAGTTTCTCTTCTTTCTGTATTTGTCTTTTGTATCAGTTTCCTAGGGGTTCTGTAACATTACCACAAACCACGCAGCTTAAAATAACAGAAATTTCTGTCAAACTTCTGGAAGCTAGAATTCAAAAATCAGGCTGTCAGCAGGAGCATGTAAGGAAGAACCCTTTCTTCCTTCTAATTTGCGGTGGTTGCCAATGATCCTGGGCGTTGCGAGGCTCTGTAGCTGCCTCGCTCCAGTTGCTGCCTCTGTCTTCCCATGGTCTCTTCCCTCTGTGACTCTTTTCTGTGTTTCTGTGTACAAACATCCCCCTCCTTTCATTATAAACACACTGGCCATTGGGTTTAGGGCACAGTATGAACTCACCTTAACTTGATTACATCTGCAAAGACTATCCCCAAATGAGACCACATTCATAGATATTGGGGGTTAAGACGAGGATATCTTATCTAGGGGAACAATTTAACCCACCACACTTTTGCCAGAAGTCTTTGAGGAAAGTAGTTTTAGAGTTTTAATTGCCTCTAGAAGCTCCATCATACCAATGCAGACACATTTTCCATTGTCTTTCTATTTTAAGGCACCCCATAAATGAAAAATCTTGTCCAATCCTAAAATTTTCCCAAACTCCTGTGGCCATAGTGATGCCAAACTGTCCTTAGTTGGGTTGCATTTGGAGACATAAGCCAGTGAATTCACATAGTAGTAGGCATACCTGAGAGAAATGAGCTTCCACCCCCACTGGCTAGGCAGGCTGCGTGAGATGACCCAAAGAGAAATGTATAGTGGGTAAGAATGATTGTTATATAACTTTCTGTCTGTACAATCTAGTTTTTGAAAAAAAAAAAAAAGCCATAACAAGGTTCTGACAAAATCCTGAGCTAAACAAAGCAGCACAGAGGAGAGTCCTTATAAGGTTTTAAAAAGGTGACTTAGAGCAAATTTTTCCACAGGGTGCCTGACTGTAGAGACTTCCTGAACTCCACTCCTGGACCAGTTAAAAGTAAGCTTATCATGATAAGCCAGTCCTTTCCTATAGACGCCCTCTACGAGATAACATATAAGGCATATGAAAGAAAATACAGGCAATTAAAACCTTAAAGGCCAAAATTCACAAGAGGACACCAAATTATGATCAAAATATACATCCTGAGGGGCACCTGGGTGGCTCAGTCAGTCAGTTAAGTGTCTGACTTTTGGTTTTGGCTCAGGGTCCTGGGATCATGCCCCTTGAGGGCAGTGTCTGTGCTCAGCAGTGAGTCCGCTTGGGGATTCTCTTTCCCTCTCCTTCTGCTCCTCCTCCTGCTCCTGCACACATGCTCTCCCTCTCTCAAATAAATAAATAAACCTTTAAACACACACACACACACACACCCTGAGAAACAAATAAAACTAACATAGAAAATCTCAGTGAAGCTATGAAAGCCCAAGTTCAAAGTCAACCTTAATCATATCATTGTTATCTAGTCAGGGGTCCTGGTCCACAGCTCTGAGTTTCAAACAAATCTTGTTAAAATTTCCAAACTGTTAAAGTTTAATCAGTCAAAGACTATCAAAAACCAGCTAGCAGTCATACAGGATCAGACTTATTATCTTTCAAGGAGGAACTGAAGAATATCACTCAACCAAAGGGAAGAGCGATCCCTGAAATGTTACTCAACTAAAAGAGGAGGGAAACAATTTTTGCAAAGTGAAGTTTCTGCTGAACCTTTTTTTTTTATTAGTATTTATTCATGAGAAACACAGAGAGAGGCAGAGACATAGGCAGAGGGAGAAGCAGGCTCCCTGTGGGGAGCCCAACCTCCCCAGGCTCATGACTTGAGCTGAAGGCAGATGCTCAACCACTGAGCCACCGAGGTGCCCCTCTGCTGAACATTTTTGAAGAAGGTCTAAAAGAAGGATGATCCATTTCGAATCCTGCACTTCCCAAAGTGGATTAGAAGAAGTGGAAATTAACTAGGAATTGGGTGCTATTGTGAATTAAGGGCAATTTAGCAATTGGATATCTACAGTCATAAATGAAAATACGTCTGGGCATCGTTGGTACGAAAGAAGTAGTCACTTAGTAAGGTGTCGCTAGAGCGTTTTATAACTTTTATAAGACTTTTTCTCTTTTGAGTCTGGGCTGGTTTTCTTCTCTCTTTCAATTCTGGATGGGTTTTGGCTTCTTCAAGTTATATTATTAACACCCCTTATTATTTTATTTCTAATTTTCTGAATCAATGTCTAAACAAAATACTGCAGTTTCAATGATTGTGAAACAGAATGAAAATGTTATGAATCTGATGATACAAGGTTATTTTATAGTTAATAGAGGTATACAGGCAGCAGAAGAAGGAGGAAAGACAGGGGTATCGATTTCTTCATTCAGAGACACAAGAAATGATGTTTGAATTCTACTATTCAGTTATAGAGTTACTGAGAACTGACATAAAGATAATGATATAAATGGTAAAAGGAGATTAGAAAATATATTTCACTTAGTGTAAGCCACTGTCTTTGATATCTGGAAGAACTATTAAAAGTTTGATTAACTGAGAAATAAAGACAGACTATGGAGATAACAACCAAAAACCAACAGAAGAAATGCTTAGAAATACAAATGTTTGCCTCTGGAGCCTGAAACTGCTGGCAAGTGTATGAGGTAGGAGACAGTCGTCTTCGCTGCTATTCTTGGTATTGCCCTTGTTGCTTTGTGTTTTTCTAAGCTAATGTATGTAGAATTTTGATGATTTTTTTTAAAGTTTTTATTTATTTGACAGAGAGAGAGAGCACCAGCAGGGTGAGGGGCAGAGGGAGAAGGAGAAGCAGGCCTCCCCTGACCAGGGAACCAAACGCAGGATGCGATCCCAGGACCCTGAGATCATGACCTGAGGTGAAGGCAGATGCTTAGCCATGCAGGCGCCCCAATGTTTTTTTTTTTAAGTGTTGAGAGAATTATGTAAAATGTTTGACATTTTACTGGAGCATCTAAATGGAGATTTACATCAATGAAAAAAAAACATGATTGTTTTGGATTCAAAGCATCAGTATCACAAAGATATCCATTCTCCCTCTGTACACATATGTGTATATAGATAGAAGTCTCCTCAAAAATAACAGATTTTTTTGTTTGTAAATGCAAATGTGCAACTTATAAAAACTTGGCTCTGTGAAGAAAAATAGATATGTAAAAATTATCAGAGAAAACCATGTAGAGAGGTTTTCCTGGGTAATTTTCCAAAATTAATATTAAACAAACATTTATTAAAATGACTTAGTGTGGTCACAGGGATAAACAGACAAAAAGATCAGGAGATCATAACAGAAAACCAAGAGGAATAAAAACACTAGTAGATACATTTTTTTTTCAACTTGCTGTTGATATCACTGCAGAAAAAATGTATTGTTTATTCAATGATGTTGTGGTAACTTTCTAAATTTTATGAAATAAATGAGATTGAATCATTCTCTTACCTATTAGAACAAAAAAATGTTCAATTGATCAAATGGATCAATATTCTAAATTTAAAAGAATGAAAACATAAAAGTACTACAGAAATATAATGGATTTGTGCATGCACATGCACACACATGATCTTGGAGAGTAAGGGACTTCCAAATCTGAAATAAAATTCCAGACTATTTTCTTTATAAATTTTTTTACAAGTTCTATATAAAATTCACTCTGAACAAAGTATAATAAAATCCAGGAAAAAATGGCAACATTTATGGTAGTAATGATTTCCATAAATTATTCATATAAATCATAAAAATAAGCAACCTAATAAGAGAAAGGGAAACAATTGATTTAAAAAAAACATTCAAAGGATATGAAAGGTATGTAGACAAACTGTCTTGGAAATATTTTTATTTATCTTTACTACAGAAATTTAAAAATTGATTCACTTGAAATTTTGTAAATATAAATATTATACTATTAAATTGAATGTTATGAAATAACTAATTCAACCATTGAAAATGTATTAAGTGTGCAATTTTATAGTTTTCAAGCTAAGTATCATTAATTTTAGAATAGCCTGGAAGCAGATACTCTCACACTAAATTGGAATAAACAGTTTGAAAAAGCTTTGGCAATATCTATTAAAGTTGAAATTAAGTTCTGTGGGTAGATCACTCATTTTCATATCCACTGATATTAGTTACAGCATTGGTTTTATAAGCAAGTAAAAACTAACTTTGGGAACAATTTAATAAATATGTCTAATAGAAATATTATCTGTTTAAAAGAATAAGATACATTTCTACCCATTGATATATCAAATCTGCAATTCGTTCATGTAGAATGATACAGAAACCTTTTGTGGTGGATGATTTCTGTCTTTGGGACACTTATTTTCTCTTCTAAATTAATTTGGACTATTTAATTTTTATATATCACTTTTATATCTTTAATGCTGAAAATGTTTAAAGTGATATTAAAATAGAATTGTTTGCAATGCCTAAAACATCCATATTATCCCTTCAATTTGAAACTTTGCCAGGCCTGCATCCTCCAGTTTTGCTATTCTTAACCTCCAGAGAATTTGTATTCCCTAACTCATCTTTAAGCCTCAACTTCCATGTTACTTATTCTAGGAACTTGCTTCCATGAACTGTAAGACTTGCTTACGATGCCCCAAATCAAAGCACTCTATGCTCATTGACTTTGTTTCATAATTGTCTAGCTTTTGCTGTCCCTCAACATTACCAAGAGCTCCTGGAAGAAAACCACATTGCTGTATTCAGAATTGTAACACCTTCAGCTAAAATAGATCTTAAGATATCATTTATACTTAATAAAATATGTAGTGGTGTTCAAGGAACTCTGAACATAGATGAAATCTAGGAAGTATAATGGGGGAGAAGAAAAACAAGAAGAGACAGAAGAAATAAAACATTTTACTTGTCTAATTAATAATTTTATCTGTTATTTGACTTTGTCCTTGGTTGTCAAAGTAGGACATCAGCAGCTTTCACATTCATAGATAATAATGATGTCATAGATAATAATGACGTCAGTGTGAGAGGGTTCAAGGATATGCTCAATGTGGTATCCCATGAAGTGAGGCCAAATAACATAACAATTCTTTCTGACAATTTTTGTCTAAGGACATTGTGGCAGTTCTGTATGGAAAGCAGAGAGCCTGGTTTGGTAAAAATCTAGGTTATTTTTAGAAGCAATCCAGACTGTGCTGGAAAGAAATCCATGGGGTAAAGGAGTGGGAAGTAGCCTTTAGTGTGTAACTTTAATGTCTTCAACTATAATTTATGTCATTTCAGCAGGGCCATTACTCCATAATAAAAAATTCTTCCTTTTTGTTTTACAGGAAGATTGAAATTGAAATTAATACCTAAATGTAGAAGCATGATGAACTGCCTGTCGGTGAGCTCTGCTTGTACTTTTATAAAGTTCAATATCTAGTTCTTCTTGGGTACTGTGACTCATTTTCATTGAAATCATTTGTGGCATTATAGAAAGAAAAGAGATAGTATACTCTTAGTAGTATATGAAATTTCTTCTAGGTTCACATAATATCTGGTGCAACTTTACAGCCTAAGACAATTTCACATTCACATTCATATCATTTATTACCCAATAATAAGGCTAAATGAAAAAAAATGGCTATAACAAGCAAGCCAAAGAACAGTTTTAAGGCTAGAAGTTTATTACTAAGCTTGGACACAAGTACTTTGATGCTGCAAACCCATATTCTGTTTAGAGTTATTGAAGTCAATATTAACTCTCTCATCACCATTTTCGTTCCTCAGATACTATAATTGTTCTCCATAGACTTAAAAATGAAAATATTGTTATATTTCAATTTAGCTGGCTATGCTAAACAAGCTTTCCTTCTGCAAAATTTACTTTACAAATGTTGTGTATCAATCTTTTGATCGAATGAATTGGCTTCACAGGCTTTAGATATGCGTTCTCACTATAGGGCTATAACTCCAGGACTTTTTCTGTATTAACATCTACCTTGCCTCTGGAGGAAAACTAAGATGTTTTAAGACTAAGAAGGAAAGCAGAGGAAACAATTTAGTTTTCAATTTTTTCATTAAAAAAATTAGTGGGCAACTCCAGCCACGCCTATCTCATGAAGGTTCTGTGAAAATGAGACAAAGTATGTGTAAATATAGTATAAACTGTACATACCTATAAATATTAGAATGTATATAAACTTTAAAATAGTGAAGAACTGCTATTATCATTTATGGTAATGGTTGTAGAAAGTCACCACTCTGCTCCGTCCTGTTTCTCTTTCTATTCATCCTCATCACAATGTTCTTATCTTTCTTCTGAACTAAAGAAAGATCCCAACAAAGTACCCACTTAGCCTATCCTATTATTACTTCCTAATCTCTCATTAATCCTTTGGCCACTTGTGAACTTTTATTGGCATATGGGTTTCAAGCTTTGACTTTACATTTACTACTCTACCAGATCCCAGACTAAGTTTCCCCAAACCAAACTAGTATCAGCCTTTCCCAAAAGGATCACAAAATGAAGGCACAATATAGATGTCAACATCAAATTGCAACTGAATGTGCCTTCTGTGATATGCCACGGACACACAACACTGCTTGTAACATCTCCAACACAGTTCCAAGCCTCCTCTAGAGAACTGATACCAATTATCCTCAGCTTCCCACTGGGGTGGCTCATATATCTCTCATCCAGAATTCAAGAGCAGGGAGAGGAAGGAAGGAAGGAAGGAAGGAAGGAAGGAAGGAAGGAAGGAAGGACGGACTGACTCAGTTGCCCCACAACTCATTCCAATATTTTTTAAGTTATTTATTATTTATTTATTTATTTATTTATTTATTTATTTATTTATTTATGAAAGAGAACACATGTGAGGGGGCAGGGCAGAGGGAGAGAGAGAAACAGGCTCCCTTTTGAGCAGGGAGCCCAACCTGGGCCTCTGTCCCAGGGCCCTGGGGTCATGACCTGAGTCAAAGGCAGACATTTAACCAACTGAGCCACCTAGGTGTCCCTGCAGTATTTCTTAAAGAGTGATGATTGACCACCTGCATCAGAATCCTCCCAGGTATTGATTTCTTAGCCCGTACTATGTAGCTATGGAAACTGAAACTTGAAAGATGAACACTAAGTTAAATAGTAGTTAAACTCCTTTAAGGAACATAAGTAGGTACCCATTACAGATTAAAAAACTCCCAGCCCCACTGCAGAGATTTCTTGCTACAGAATGAGTGCAATGATGACAGTAATGATAAAATAATGATGTTGTTGATGGTAGTGATGAAAATTCTTCTCAGTTAATACATTTTATTGTTGGTAACAAGACCACAGTTAATATTTTTTGCATGATTATGTTGGTGAAACTACATATATATATATACACACACACATATATATGTCTAGATTTGAAACGAACATTGCTAATGACTCTGCTGTCCAAATTATGCAAGATCTATTATTTCCCAGGTTGACCAGCAATGCAGATGTTCATACCTTATAGCTAGAACTTTACTCCCACCAACAGAGTTATGGCATTGCCCTTTTATCTAATTGGGACCATAGTTAGGGGTATAGCAATCCAACATTAGCATGCTTCCCAAAGCGAGGACTTGTTCAGGATCATACACCACATTCTGCACTGTTTCTACGGTGGTTCTTCTGAAATGAGGTGAAGTTGATGTCTGTCTTGTAACTGCCTCATCAAGAGAAATAGAAAAACATCTTCACAAGAAAATAAGAGTCTACAAAGTGTAAAAATGAGAAAGAAAACTATTTCTCATTGTCTGGCCACACTGCATGTCAAACAAAGAAGGAACAGTACTTGTAGATATTTGTCTCTGAAGCAATATACATGGTTGACAATAACATAATATTTAGTTTCTTAGCCTAGAACATGTACATTTCAATTATTAGATTTTTCAGAGTTCTCCCCAGTGACCAGTAGCTAGGCATTTTATTTCTATTTTGTGAAAACACAAAGTAGAGGCATCTAGCTTTCCCAAAGATGGAAACAATAATTATTTCTACCACTCCAATTTACCCTTATGTCTTATTGTCTTTTTGAATACATATGTTTACCTATTGTTATTCTTATATGATTTAGCTCTAATATTCAGTTACGGGTAAAATACATAGAGAGCAAAGATAAATTAGCAGGCTAAATATAATAATAAAAATAGAGTGAAATTTAGGATTTAACTAATTATCAAAGATTATATTGTGGCAGGGACAAAGTACAATTCCTTCTTTATTCCAGGAGCTCTGAAATATAACAATCACATTCAGGTCTGATATTACAAAGGACTGTCCCAAGTGTGAAATTAGTATGTGATGTGAAAAGTGGTTACCCCAGGAAGAATGGGGATTAGGAAAACATGACCTGGGAAATCTTATCCACTGAAATGCTCCTTTAAGATATTAACTTCTTAATTCAAACTCAAGGCAAATTAGATGAGTCTTTACTAATCTTACGCATCTCAGTGTTTGCCTGAAACAAGAAATGCTTTAGCTAAAATAAAAGCCTGTATTATAATAATTCATAATATTCCTATTTTTATTTGCATATCATATGCCTCTATTGCTTTTCAGTCTTATTAATCTTTTTGCCTTAAATATATCCTTGGTAGTTAATTATAAATTATCAGTGTTCCCTAATAGAATGTGGAAGACTCATGGGATGAATTCTAAAATAAATCTAAAAGAAAATTATCTAATTATTTGATAGTAAGATAATGCCATTGAGAATCATAGGCAATGAGACTTTATTTTTTTTAAAGATTTTATTTATTTATCTATGAGGGACACAGAGACAGGAGAGCCTGATGCAGAACTCAATCCCAGGACCTTGGGATCATGACCTAAGCCAAAGGCAGACAGTCAACCACTGAGCCACCCAGGTGCCTGGCAATGAGACTTTAAACTAACTATAATTATATATATGTCTACATAGACTTTTACATCTATATCTATCTATCCACCCATTCACAAAGAGGAAATGTTATCTGTTCTCACTATCCTATATTACTTGATACTTTTATTTTTCTTACACTATGAGAACAGGTATTGAGGTCATTTCTGTCTTCAATAAGATGAAAATCTCTCAAATGACACCACAAAACTGTCCATTTCCTTTCACTGACTTTAAATAAGTGCACTGTTTCCAGCTGGGCCCATGTACTTTGAAAGACTGGGTAAAACTGAAAGTAGCCGAAGGAGGAGGGACCATTGCCCAGACTCTATTTTATTAGTGCACACGTTACTAATTATGTATTGTATACACATATAGACCAACACAGTAATGTAAAAAGTAGCATAATTATATCTCATTATACAAGAGAACATATTCCATATGATAGCATATATAATGAATTCACCATGCTCTTCATTAAGTAATTTTAACAGGACTTTTGCACCTAGCAACTGCAAATTCAAATGTTCATAGAAAGAGATAATGAATAAGTATTTCAAAACAGTGTACAAACAGAAGATCCCAAAATATTGCTTATTTGTTATAGAGCTCATTTCTCCATTCTTCTCATGTTATAGGTGCATAATACAGTTTCTTGTAAGGAATTCAAGATAAGTGAGTATTAAATAATAATTTTATATCTACGGTCATTTTCTTGTAATTGTTGAGTCATCTGCAATAGAATATGGACATTAATCATAAAGATATAGTGATTAAATACCAAAATCACACAAAAAAGTGAAATTAGGTCAATGGCACAGAGCTACATAATACAGAGAATATTTAATGCATAGTTTTGGTGGCTATAGAAGGAAACAATCTGTCTACCTGGTATTTAGCAATAACTCCCTACGATTTTCTCTCTCTCCTATCAAAAATTATAATATTAATACATTAGCATAATATGCTATCATTTATACCCAAAGATCCTGTCTTCTTGGCATATCAATCTTTTCTCCTTTATTTAAGGGAGGTATAAATTCAGCCTGGTCATTAGGAAGCAAAAGTCATTTGTTTTAATAATGCTGTAGTGAGAGGAGGGCCCATATAGGTTTGAACAACCCAGGAATAAGGACTCCGTTCCATTAACTTCCCCAGAAGTCTATTCTTCTAGATGACATCATCATTTAAACCAAAACTTTAATGCCTTGCAGAGATTTCAATAATAAACTCTGGCTCACTTGATGCATTTTCTTTGCCTATGGTGCATTTTATTAGCATTCTATACCACCTTGGCAAATTGTAGGTCATTGGTGATTGCTCTCCTCCCTATTATACCACAGCATTATAATCACGCTCAGGATGGTTGGGTGACCATGTGGATTATCTTGGTCTAGGGAAGCATACCATGCAGTTGAACTGGCCCACCACTGAAAGAAAAACCAAGACAATAAATGCTAGAAAGCATCTCAACAGCAAAGCATCATAAATACAGTGCCCGTGAAGAGATCCAAATAGGAGATCAAACTAAGTAGATAAAAGCAGACATTGGCCTATGCTTTTTAATCAGATGCCAGGAGCAAAACCTTGGCAGAAGTGATAAATCTGTGGCCATTTAATGGCATACAGGGATCTCTGCATTTGATCAGGTCAATGTTTATATTAACTGTGGTGGAAATCATTGAGCCTTCACCTCTAACCTTGAAAAATGAATCAGCAGGTTAGAAAGTGTATTTAATTCATTAGATGGCATGTTTTCACCCAAAAAGAGTTGGCAAATTGCAGGAGGAAAAAAAAATCAGTATCTAATTGCTTCAGGTTTTAGATAGAGATACTTAAATTCTATTTATATTTGGTAATATCTTAGATAAAATGAGGCAAAAAATTCATGTAACTAATTAAAAGTGCATTTTTTTATAAAAGGTTTTATTTAAATTCAATTTCATTGACATGTAGAGTATTATTAGTTTCAGGGGTAGAATTTAGTGATTCATCATTTGCAATAACACCCAGTGCTCATTACATCAGGTGCCCTCCTTCATGCCCATCACCCAGTCACCCCGTCCCCCCATCCATCTCCCTCCCAGCGACCCTTAGTCTGTAAAACTACACATTTAAACCTGTATAAAGATGCATTCCAGGAAGGGCACTCAATGATGAGTTCAAGTCACACAGCAAGAGGGGTATTACAGAACAGTTCCCCAAATAAAAGATGCAAGTTAGAAACCCTTCCTACCCACTTGGCATTTACTTCAGGAAAAAGAAAAATACAAAATCTCTGTCAAGCTGAAGGGGATATACAAGAGACCTGCCCCCAACATAAGATGTGAAAACTATTTTCCTCCAGAGTCATTTTTTGGTGATTGTACTTGTGATCTATTAACATAACTTGCTTCTCCTCTGCTGTGAATTGCCTCTAACCTGCAGTGGAAAGATCAAAACTATAGTTTGAATTAAATTCTGTTGGGAGGGATCCCTGGGTGGCTCAGTGGTTAAGTGCCTGCCTTTGGCCCAGGGCGCGATCCTGGAGCCCTGGGATCGAGTCCCACGTCAGGCTCCCGGCATGGAGCCTGCTTCTCCCTCCTCTTGTGTCTCTGCCTCTCTCTCTCTCTCTCTATGTCTATCATAAATAAATGAATAAATAAATCTTTAAAATAAATAAATAAATAAATAAATAAATAAATAAATAAATTCTGTCAGGATCATATAATTCAATAGAATGTCAAGCAATATCAATGACTTATTAAAAAATAAATGTGTTTCACTTGAGGAAAGACAAGATGAAAGATTAGTCAAGGAGAAAGAAAAAAATTGTGCAACACTTTATAATCTCTGTAGAGAGAATTATGAAGGTCTTGTCTGTAAAGTATGGAGTAGGAGTCTACAAAGTACATAAAATGTAGTTTTATTGTTTTTATTGGCAAAAGTATAATCTTGACCTTTGATAAATCGTCCAGGGAATAAGCCCTACAAATTTGAGCAATATGTGAAAATCTCGCTATAACCTGCATACTTTAGCACTAGGAAGAAAACAGGTCCAGTTAGAGAATTTTACCTAAATTCATATTTCTGAATTTCAGCCAGCAACATAGGCAATCTACCACTCATCTTAACTATTTGAAAAATAGGAAACAGAGATGCAAAACTTTGTGGGTTTTTTTCTTCTTTTTTTCCTGTTTGCCATCGAACTACTCTGTATGTATGGGTGAATATAATTGAAGAAATTTTTGACATTAACTATTCAACTAAACTGTCAGCTCTGCTTGAACATGAAAGAATATATTGAATGATTAGAAGGCTGGCAAGTGCTGTTTGCCAATTTGCAATGATAATTGAACCCAGTAAACTGTAGCTGTATTGTTAGTAATACAAGTGTCTGGAAATGTAAGTTTAATAGAACCTCTCTTTGCCATCCTCCTTGTAAGCAATTCCCCATTTAATTTAACCAGAACTTGTCATTCTCTTGCTAGTATGTGCTAACCGATACACAGGATGCTGAATGCTTACGGACAAAAAGCTCCTCGATGGCAACCCAGAAAAAGGTTGTGTGCTGAAGTTTTAGTGCCTTTTGTATACTGCCGGGTTATGTACTTTTCTTTGAAAGCCATTTAATAATTTTAACAAACAATCAAACCCAATTATAAAAAAAAGTTGTTCTTATAGTTATGTTCACAAATTTATTTCAAATGCATATCCAACCAAAACTAGAAGGTGAGCTGTTTTAATTATTTTATATTTTAGAATATTGATCAAAGTATCCAGTACATCCTCAAAGCTCAATGCACATGCTCTAAATAAATAAATGGTACTTAACTTCTTTTCTGTTGTTCCTCTCAGCCCCTTTTCTGTGGATAACCATCCCACTTGTGTTTTCCCGCCTTAATCATAACATATTCATTCACACTATTTCCAATCAACTTACTCTTGTTCCTTGACTATGACAAGAATACTTCCTTCACAAGAACTTTTTCAAAAACTTTGTTAGCTCTCCTACTCACCATCTAGACCTTAGGTCATCAACATATTCTTATGAACTCTGAGTTCTATTTTGCTTTCTACTTTCATCTGCCCTTTAGAATATCTCTTATAATGATAAATTTACTAGTAAAACTATAATGATATATTTATTAGTAAAACTATTTTAAAATATCCCCTACTAGATATTGAGTATATATATATACTCAACATTTTGATTCATTGCCGTATCTCTACTGACAATATATGCTCCAAAATATAATTGTTGAGTGAAGCAGATGACTATGAGCCTGATACAACAAATGTCTAGATTCTTAGGAAACTTTTCAGTGTATGTTAGATTGCTCACAAAGATGACCGTCAACAAAGTGCACACCTCATTCAAAGTCTTCCCTATGGCGTTGCTTTCTTGGTTCCATTCATTTCCCTTTGAAGTCCGTTCTCTTTTGTTGAGATCTACTTGTGAATAAGTTCCTCTCTTGAAGGAGGCAATGTCAGGTAGAGCAGTGTTTCCAAATCTAGCCGTGCATCAGAAGCATCTGACGCTGATTCTAGCTTTGCTATTACAGAATTTCCTGAAATGGGTCCAAGTAGTATGGGTGTATGTGTGTGCGTGTGAGATATGTGATATATTTAAAGTATATATGATATATTTAAAGTATATATAAACCATATATAGTACGTGTGTGTGTGTATATATGGTAATTTTGTGGTAATTTTGATGCCATTGCTATAGTACTCTGAATCAGAATTTTAATATTAGCTCCCCTGTTATGTCCTTATGAACTCTGAAACCATAATTCTCTATCCTTAGTTTCCTTAACTCTAAAATGTAGAAATTACACAGCATTGCCTATAATCCTTCAAAGAAATATATATCTAAAATTTGACAAAAAAAGATGGTTTAAAGACTTTAAAACCAACTCTGTAGTATATCATTTGCCCACAAATGAGTGTCCAGGTTATTTTTGTTACTTTGAAAAGCATATACAGCAATATTGACAGCACCGTAGGGTCCATTCCCCTATATAGATATAGGCATATACTTCTTATAATTGCCTATACAGTAAATGGGAAAATCATAGTTTCATAAATTATGAGTAGTATTGGCCTCTATGATAGTTTATTTTGTATAACTTCCAAAGTTTGAAACTTTATTTTAATATTATAGAAATCACAATTTATAATGAAAATAATTAATTCAAATTAGAATATAAGCCAAAGTTATTTACCAGATATTAATACCCAAGGCTAGATATCAGAGTTTCATTTGCTAGCTCCCAAGAGAGAAAGACACCGACTTGTGTGACTTTTCCACCCATCTGCAGTCATTAAATGCAAGTAATAAACATGAATATGCACCAAAGCACGTATCAGAATTAGCAATCAAATTAGTGTCACTTGCATTCGTAGCAGATTTTTAAATGCCTTTAATTCTATTAGAAACAAAAAGAAGATCATTTCACACTGCCATGAATGTTCCTTTAGGATGTATAAATCTGAAATAGAATTCCTGTGATGAGGCAGGCTAGAATTTGACTAGATCTGTAGAGCTGACAAAAACCATGTTGAAATGGGGTTGACCTGTAGTGCTTCATACTCAAATGTTCCTATGGAGAGAGTGTGAATTCTAGCACTGGGTGGTAATGCACTTTTGACACCAAATGGTTTTAAGGTCAAAGAAAAAAAGACGTAAAAATAAATTCTGAGCACACACTTGAAAAGCCACCTGCAATTAATTTTTTTGTGGAATCAGTGTTTTATGATTATAATTTTTACCCAAAACTATCTTTCCTAAAGTTAGTGCTGTCTTAAATTAAAAGATTATGTATCTTCAGAAATTGTACATTTTCCAAAATTAAACAAGATCCCTTTAATATTTCCAAAAGAGTGAAGTAGTAAGTGAAGGCAAGATACTTAGTGAAATCATGTAAGAAATTGAGAAAATGTGAGTGGGGGATTTTGCAGCAAAGAAATAGGAGGCTTTCTTCTGTGAAAACTGTAGTTTCTGAGATTTTACCTGACTTGTAAGCTAATAAGCTAGCTAATCTATGATAGTTTAATGAACACTGACAGAAGACACAAGACATCTCAGTCAGAGACAAAGAATGGTTTATCACTCACAGTAATAATAGTAGTCAGAGTACAGCATTTTCTTGTGCTGTTTCCTCAAGCCCAAATTCCTCAGGGAAATGTAAAAAAGACAAAATGATATCTGTACATGCAGTGGATTACTATGGACAGCAAGCATGTCTGTCTTTTGCTCCAGAAAATATCAAGCAAACTATCCAGAGAGTGAAATTATGTCGAGCTTCCAAGGATATAAGCAAATTTGCTCTTCGCTCCAAAGGGTGACACTGTGTCTGTCTTTCAAGGCTGCTCACCACATACGAAAGATAGTCCAGAACACAATCAGTGCTTCTGTTCACAAGACATCCAGCCATGTGAGACACATGGAAAATTGTCTCTCAACCCCTGTGAAACCACATCTCATATTCTGCAAGCTAGGGTCAAGGAAGGTAGACCTATAGCCCCTGATCACTTATCTAAAACAAGAAAATAGCTACTCTGGAAGAAAGACAAAAAAAAAATAGCCAGTTTTGTCTCCATAGTTCTTTTTCTGTGACTCTCAGATACAAGCCTATGAAGCTATCTCTGTCCAGGGAATTACTGTTTGGCATAAACAAGATGCTGACTTCTCTGTTGTTATACTACAGGTTTGAGGGTATAAACATGTTATAATAAAAAATACAAGTTTCAGTTCATTTGTCTCTACCTCTCCTGTCAGTTCATCAGACATATTTGAATTAACGTGTAACCTATCCTGCTTAAAAATAATGAACTACAGCCCCTTCAAGAACATAGCAACCTGATTAACTCAGGAACAAAAGTTTACAACACCCAACTATGGCTCAATGCAGTCAATATATTTAACATTATGAAATCATGACATATACTCTAAGAGCCATTCTTTCCTATGCCCAACTTTAAATGGCAAACTAAAGATGAGACTTTTAGTTGAACATCCCAATAAAAACTGCTGAAGAAAAATGTGTAATACCATAAGTCATGATGATTATTATGGGATATTAGCATTTGAATAATGATTCTCAATTGCATGTATTATGAAAAACCTATTCTGAGTCACAAGCTGTGATTTGTTATGCTGCCAGAAGTTCCTCTATTCACACACAAAGGGTTACTGAAGTCTATCATGTTGCATAGGATAAGACTAAAACTACCCAGGCTGAAATTCTCTGAAAGTGCCCAGTAATTATCATCGCATACTTAGGTCATAATGTAGGCATAAAACACTATTCCGAATTTTGGTGTTGAAATAAGGAGGCATTGTTTTGTAATAGTCTTACAGATCCCTTTGGTTCAGGAGGACTAGGAAGTAATATATAAGAAAGTCTTAGTTTTTCCTGGGTACTTTATGCCAAAGATTTTTTTGTCTTCTGATCAAATTATGTGTTTATTGTAATATTAAAACCTGTGAATATTCATTATATTTACAGCATTCCAGTTTTCGTTTACAGTTTGCAGAGATTGTGATGTCTCGTACTAGTATCAGTATTAGTAAATCATGAAGAGAAGATTGTAAATTTTGCAGGCGCATTTTATCAGTTTTTGAAACAGATCTAGTATAAAAGCTTACTGCCTGTGTGTGGTAAAGGGAAGTTTCTAAATTCTGATTTATTAGAGTGGCAAAATGCGGTTTTTATGTTACTGGCTGTGTTTATTCAATACTAATGTCATCAGTTACATTGTTTTTTTTTAATTTTAATATATAATTTAATATTTTTAAGATTTGAAAAAGATCAAATACACCTCACTAAGTAAATTGGTAAACATATAATTAAAATTAGCCCTGCGAAATGCCAAATGCTATAAATTTTACATGTATCTAATTCATCTTTCTTTTTTATAATCATCCTAAAGCACAGAAGAACACATAATGCAAATGTAAGACTGCTTGGCAATATGACAATGCCATTTTATAGAGTACCTGTATTTTTATATGAAAGATTGATACATTGCATTTATTTTTACTCCATTCTGATACTTCACAAAATAACGATGCAACTATTAGAAAGCTATAAAACCACAAAGACGATGAGAACAGAATTTTAGACAACCATTGACCAGAAATTGGACAAATGGAGGACACGTGGTAAGTTACATTGCAGACTGAAGACCATCTAAGTCTAACCAAATATGGCAGGGTAGAGAGAGAAATTCTAAGAAGAAGCAAGACCATGAAGGTCAGAAAGCCAAACACATCCTCAGGAACTTGAGATTCCTGGTATTGCTGAAGGCCATGATGTAGGGATTGGTTGAATATGGAAAGATTAGCTAGAAGTTTGTATCACAAATTCGAGGGCAAGTTGGGTCACCTCTCCTAGATCTGTAGTCAGGAAACCGGCCTCTCTCATTCCACCAGAGATGGAAGGCAGAGCAGAGTGTGGAGATTGGGAGTGCTGTGAAAAGATTTGGTATAAATAGACAAATTGAGTGGTGAGAACCCTGGCCCCCTACATCCTGAGAACCAGGCTAAAACTGATCCATCCCTGCCCATGCCCACTCTCACGTAGGTAGGAGATTATATAGGACTCCTTTCTGGGTAACATGACATAAGAGATAATATGAAAAACCAATGACATTTTATTGCTCCCCAGTGAAAGAGCCTGATCTCCTATGATGTAGCCCCATCAGTGGGGAAGTTCTGAATGAACTCTGACTTCCAGTGATTCATTCCTTTATATTGTTGTTAGACTATTGAATCAAGTCAACTTCTGTATTATCTAAGTAGCACACCTAAAAAAAAAAAAAAAAGGCAAACCTTATAGGTGAGATATAGAATATCCTACCCACCAGACTGAAATACAAGCAGTTGAAAGTATTGAGTATTGAAAATACATAGTTTGCCAAATATATGCAATAATTAGGTGAATTAAGACGGGCATGATTCATAGAGATCTCTGTGGAATTGTTGGTATTTAAACAAAGCTTTGAGATTAAAGAGTTACTTTGGTTGTTGTTGCCATTTTTGTCATTTTAATAATTAGTTCAGATCCACAGCAAGAGAAAGACTGCATTATATTCTATTTTCATTAAAAAATACAAAACATGGGGTGCCTGGGTGGCTCAGTTGGTTAAGCATCTGCCTTCAGCTCAGGTCATGATCCCAAGGTCCTGGGATTGCCCTGGGCTGGGCTCCCTGCTCAGTGGGGAGTCTGCCTCTCCCTCTGCCCCTCCCCCTGCTCATGCTCTCTTTCTCTCTCTACTAAAGAAATTTAAATGTGTGTGTTATAAACAGTTAACATTCCTATTTCAGGCAATATATAAAAGAAAATGAGTGGTTATTAGTGGTATAGCCTCTCAGGTAATTCTTCTGTAAATGCTTCTAATTTGGAAAAAGAATCAAAGGTGAGCAATCTGATAAGGCAATATTCTGCTCTTCAAATAGAGATTTCTATCAGTCTACCCAATTAATCAGATGTGGTTGAGAAGTATTTTCAGTAGTTAACAAAGATTGGTCTATACTCTATTAGTATTATGAGAATAGAATTGGAATGAATGCTTTTTTGAATTTAGATCCATTTGCACTCCACATTAATAATGCCTTCAATTGACCGAAACCAGCCAAAAAAATCTGCAATTAAGTGTCATTAGTTGAATTCACTCAAACTGGGTCTTTGAAGAGTCTCTTCCAAGATATTAGGTTTCACTGAATGTACTGTAATATTCTGGTGTTTAATGTTCAAGTCTTAAATTACCCTGTTAGTTGAAATGCAGTGGACTTGGTAGTTGGCATTACATATTTTGTTACAATTTCTAAAGAAAAAAATATGAAAGTATATATGTTAGGATGACTTAAGCTATAAGTTACAGAAAAATCTAGCCTAGATTAGCGAAAAAGGAAGAAACTGTGAAATATACCAAAAGGCATATTTAATTCAGATGAGCTTCCGTCATAGTTGAATGATGGTTGCAATTCCAGGCATTCCATCTGACATCGCAACATGGAGAAGGAGAAAAGGAACCACCTCTTCCAGTTTTCCTGTAGACCTTCCAGTAGACCTATCATTGCATATCAACGCCCAGAAATTTGTCCTATGCACAACCTTTGATCAATCATTGGAAAGAGAAATAATATTACAATAGGCTCAGATTTATAAGATTTACCCTGTAGTTGGGCATGGAGTAACTTTCTTAGGGGTATAGACCTGAAAAAATTGTGATTTCGTTGGCAAAGAAGTGAGGGATAATGTCACATCAGTAGCCTACAGTTTTCTACAGATAAGAAACTACAGAAGAAATAAAAACTAAAAACTAAAAAAAAAAAAAATCAGCATAAAGTCTCTAAAACACACAAAATGCAAGTCTGCACATGTACATGTGTGCACACACTCTCACACCAAACTGTTTAAAGTGAACTTAAACAATACTTGTGAATTCCTTTAGGAAGCACCATTTGCAATTGTATCAGCCCGTCTCTGAAGAAACAGAACAATAGAAGACACCCAGACACACATAAACAATTTATTTGGAAGCACTGGCTTGCACAGTTGTGGGGCCAGTTGGGGATCTGTGCAACATTCCCTCAGGGTAGCAGCTCTCAGACGCTAATGTCACATGTGGTCTTGAGGGAGAATTTCATCTTTCTGAGGAAAACCTCACTTTGGCTCTAAAAGCCTTTGAGGGACTAGATGGGGCCCACTCACATTAGTGAGGATAATCTCCTTTCCTTAAAGTTGGATTGTAGACATAAACCACAGCTCCAGAACAGTAATAGTAAGATGAGTGTTTGATTGATTAATGGGGGGGGCAGCAAAGCCCAGTCAAGATGACCCTTAAAACCCACCATCATAGCTGTTTCTCCTTTGACTCACCACATTTAGTTTAGAGGAAAATACTGTGTATTTCTTCATTTGCATGCTCAGCTCCTCAGCTTAACCCAAACAGTAGAAGTCTCTCACCACCCCCCTGCTGTATTTACTTATTTATCTATGTTAAAAATTTGAGTATAGTTGACTCACGATCCTGCATTAATCTCAGGTGTACAACACAGTGACTCAACCAGTGTATACATTCTGTTGTGCACACCATGAGTGTAGCTACCATCTGTCGCCACACAACACTGTTACAGTACCACCGACTAGACTATATTCCTTATGCTCTCCTTTTATCCCCATAGTTTATTCATTCCATACCTGGAACTCTTATCCCCCACTTCCCTTCACCTGTTTTGCCGGCCCTCAGTTTCTTCTCTGTATCTGTAGATCTGATTCTGCTTTTTGTTTGCTCAATTGTTTTTTAGATTCCAAATGGAGGTGAAATTATATACCTGTTTTTCTCTGCCGGACTTAGCTTACTTAGCATAATACCCTCTATGTACATCTATGTGTTCATAAATGGCAAAAACTCATCTTTTTTAGAGCTGAGTAATAGTCTCTCTCTATATATATATATCTCACATATTCTTTGTTCATTTATCTATCTATGCACACAAAGATTGCCTTCATACCTTGGCTATTGTAAGTAATGCTGCAATAAATGTAGGGGTACATTTGTCTTTTCAAATTAGCAAATTGGTGTTTTCATTTTCTGTGGGCAAATACCCAACAGTGGAATTACTGTATCATGTAGAATTTCTATTTTTAGGTTTTTGAGGAACCTCTCTACTGTCTTCCACTGTGGCTGTACTAATTCACATTCCTAGCACAGTGTGCGAGGGTTTGTTTTTCTCCACATCCTCACCAACACCATTATTTCTTGTCGTTTTGATTCTATCTTTCTGACAGGTATTAGGTGATATCTCACTGTGGTTTTGAGTTGTGCTTCCTATCACAGCTATGTTTTAGGAATGGTTTTGATTTGAATTTCAATTGATCACAGAATGACAATTAGATAATATATAAGGGAATGTCATCACATTAAAAAAATCATTTTGATAATATAGATCTGTTTTCTATTGAGAAATTGTTATTGATAAGGGTAATATATTTTAAACTTTTAATTAGGAAATGTTTCACACCTACAGGAAATAATGTACTATGTACTTAACGTCTACATTTTTAAAACTTCACTATTGTAATGATTGAAAACTAATATTTTATTGTACCTTTTGTTACTAAACACATGCAGGGGAGTGTTCAGTTGATTGAGCATCCAGCTCTTGGTTTTGGCTCAGGTTGTAATCTCAGAGTCGTGGGACCAAGCCCCATGTGGGGCTCCGCCTTTGGGACCTCTCCCTGCCCTCCTCCCCACCACCACGCCGGCACTCCCTTTCTTAAATAAATAAATAAATAAATAAATAAATAAATAAATAAATAAATAAATAAATAAAATCTTTAAAACAGCACACATATGGAGAACTATAGGTAAAACCTACTCCACTCATCCCACATTCCTTCTTCCTATCAGAGCGGAAAACATTATGCTTATTTTGATATATATAATTCATTTGAATGATTTATGTGTTATGTAAATAATCATTCACACATAACCACATTTAAAGGATAATGGGTATGTTCTAATTGGATATGCTATTATAGTGTAAGGTTTTTGTTGCAACATTTAAAAAGCGACATTAATTTTTCCAAATGTATTCTGCTTGTTACACTTAAATTTGGTTTATAACTAGACAGTATTTCAATGTATGACTGCAGAAGACTTTATTTCTATGATCTACTTTTTATGAAGCTTCCAATTTATCAACTGCCCACAGGAATTACAGGCATCCTTTTGCACATAGGGAGATTCTTTAGGCGTTGTTGGTCGAAGTGTGGTCTCAGGCTTGCAGCAATTGCATGACCATGGAAACATAACTTTATACAAAAGTGGATTACACTTCATAACTAAAGAATTCTATTTTCATATACATATTGATCATCCATTTTTATGAACTGCTTATATGAATTTCCAATGTTTTTTTAGATTGCTTATCTTTTATGTAATATGGGAGACATTTTGATATCATAAACTCATATTTGGTTGGTTACATCTATGCTGATTTTTAAATGTTTTAAAGTTTTGCTTTTCAAACTTCTTTCATTAATTCATCTGGAATTTGTTTTGGGGTGCTATGTAAAATAGGAACCATTTACTCATATGTGCTGCAAAGGTACCAGTGACAGGTATTGACTGTATTTCCATTATACCCATACCTCATAAAATCACAGTACTACTTCTGTCACATATCAAGTTTTTATATGATTTGGATCTCCTTCTGAGCTCTTAGTTATATTCAATTCTTAAATCCCTTTACAAACAGCATTTGATTGCAGTTATTAAATTTTTACACTAAGTCAAAATATTAGGCAGACCAGGAGAGCCTCTCTCGGCTTCCCACACAAATATAGTTAGTTTTCTTCTTCAGAATTGTTTTTTGGTGTTTGACTTTTCACTCATCCATATAAACTTCTGGATCAGATTCTCTAGCTTTGAAAAGAATCCTACTAGAATTTGAGTAGGATTGCAAAGAATTGAATCCCTGGGTGGCGCAGCGGTTTAGCGCCTGCCTTTGGCCCAGGGCGTGATCCTGGAGACCCGGAATCGAATCCCACGTTGGGCTCCCGGTGCATGGAGCCTGCTTCTCCCTCTGCCTATGTCTCTGCCTCTCTCTCTCTCTCTCTCTGTGTGACTATCATAAATAAATAAAAAATTTAAAAAAAATGATTGCAAAGAATTTATAGATTCATTCTGGGGAGAACTGACATTGTTAATATATTATCTACCTATATATGCATGTAGAATGTATCTCCTTCAAAAAATTTTTATTGTTCAATATTTGTATATGTATTAAAATAAATGTTATTATAGTGCCTATAAAGTTCTAGCACATATTATTATTCTGAAATACCTCATAGGTTTTTACTTTAATATTATATTAAATACTATAATTTATATTTTGTTACTGTACTTGCCAAATATTGATTCCTTTCTTTTTCCTGTTTTGTGAAACTGTCTTTATAAGAAAGAACTTGTCTTCCTTCAAAATTTTTTAGAACTCTCCCACAAAAATCTGAGTATTACAGTTTTTATCAGTATTTTTTTTTCTTGACTCCATTTTGGTAATTTTTGTACCTCTAGGAATCTTTGTTACATCTGAGTTTTCTTTTCATTGGAAGTTAGTTGCTTATACTATTCCCAAATAATCTAACACCTGCTTGTATTAATTTGCTTGAGTTATTATAAGAAAACAACATAGAGTGAGTGGCTTACCCCACTGAAATTTATTTCTTACCGTTCTGGAAACTGGAAACCCAAGATAGAAGTGCCAGCTGACTTTCCCTGTGAGGGCTCTTTTGCTGGCTTGCAGATGGCTGCCTTGTCAGTATGTCCTCACAGGATTTTTCTTTTATAGGTGAAAACAGAGAGAGATCTTTCTCCTTTCTCTTATTGAAAGGCTACTAATCCCATGATGTGGATCTCACCTTTGTGACCTCATCTAACTAATACATATGTATATTGTATATAGGTCAGGTTACTTAAAGATTCTTCCTAAAGAATTGTTTGTTGTTTTTTAATTGATTCATTGATATTTTTGACAACATACTATATGACTTAAGAGAGCTATAGGTATAAAATAAAAATAAAAAAGTACCAATACTGTTCATATCTATAATTTTTCCTCAGAAATGTCTATAACAGACATACTTATACAAAAGTTTTTAAAACTTAATATATAGTCTCTATCTCTGTATTTTGAAAATTTCTGAGATATTACATTTTAATCACATTTATAAACATCACATTGTAATAATTTTAAGTGTTTGCTCATTCTGAATATTTTTGGCATTAACTGTTATGTGTAGACAGTTTATTATCATTACTGATGCATGTTTACTTCTGTCCACTATCTTATTTTGTATTCTATGTGCTAGGTTTTTATTTCCTCAATCATTTATTGCTTTTAATTGGAGTGATCATGTCATTCTTTATTCCCTATGTTCTTTATATTCTAATCTGATCCTTTTTAAGGTTAACTTTAATTTTCTAAAATGGATACCTACAACATGGCAAATTCTCAGTTTGATCAGCAAGTTGATTCTGCTGCGAAAATCAGTCTTTAAAACACTAAAATTACTCTCTTTATACCTTTTATATTATCTTAATCTATTCTTTTAGCTATATCTTGTTTAATTTTCACCTCTCAACTAGTCACTAATGCTTTTTTAGTTTTACTTTAAAGCTCTTAATCAAGTTATTGTTCATTTGGGGTCTCCTGGGTGACTCAGTGGTTGAGCATCTGCCTTCAGCCCAGGTCGTGACCCCGGAGTCCTGGGATTGAGTCTCACTCACACTGGGCTCCCTGCAGGCAGCCTGCTTCTCCTTCTGCCTGTGTCTCTACCTCTCTCTGTGTGTCTCTCATGAATAAATAAAAAAATCTTTTTAAAAGTATTGTTCATTTGCAGATATTTTTTCCCTTCCCTCTGAATTTTTTTTTTTTCCCTCCCTCTGTTGTTGCCTTTAGGATATCTTCCACCCTTTACCCCCTGGAGTTCCACTGCAGTTTATAAACTTGGATTTATTTTAATTATCCTATTCTATGTGCTTTTTTCATCTAAAGGCTACTATCTTTCTGCATCTCTGGAAAATTCTCAACTAAGTTAATCACTTTACACACTTCTTTATTCTTAGCCATATGAAAATAAATGGCAAGGATTATTGTTTTCAATTTTTTTAAAAATAAGGTGAATTTTAAAAAATTAGTAGATAGTGCTGGTTGTGGCTTAATATATAGTATTGATTCCTTTATTGTTTTACTAAAAACATGCTTATTTTTTAATGGCAATATTGTGTCCAATTAAAAATGCTTGTATTCACAGACTACCTTCCTTTAGAAAGTTGCTATTTGATGCAGTTCTGGCCAAAGTGAAATAGATAGACAGTTGGCTAAGGGTTCCAAAAGTTCATTAAAAGGGATAGAGACTTATAGTGATACTGTTTTGTAGACTTAAAATTTGTTAGGAAAAGTAGTGTGTGTGTTTGTGTTTCTGTGTGTATAGGTTAGTTAAGAAAACAAATTCAATCCAAATTTAATCCTAACAAGGCATCTAGTCAATGCAAGATATTTTGTTTTGGGTTTTATTTTTAGCATTGGTTTTTAGACAAAGTAAATCTTCTGGTTTGAATGGGAAGACATTAGTGGAACTCAAATATGAGAGCAGCAGATGACCATCATTCCGTAGGTCAGAGATGGTAGAAAAAAATGTGTAGATTATTTTCAAAGTATAAAAGATGAACATGACTCACTTTTGCCTACTTTTGTTTATTCCCGCAATTACAAAATGTAATTGGAATTTTAGTTCCTATTTTTAAATGCAAGTCAATATTAAACTTTATTTATATTGCAGTTAAAATTTTAACTATTCCAAAAACACTGTGTATTTTAATTTTCTTAAATTACTTAGCTACTAAATATCTTCACTATACACCACTCATCACAGTTTGGATAATCTAGTGAGTCAGTGATATTTCATCAATCTTAGTCTATAATTAGGAGATTAGTTTACATTTTACAAGTTTTTATAGTAATGATGCAAATTTAGGTAAATTTTAAATTTATCTTTTCATGAGATTGAAATACATACAATTCTCTTTCCTTGAGTATCTATGTAAGAAAGTTTCTGTTGTTAAGATCCAAGCTTCTGTCCTAAAACTGAAACCTTAAATCCTAAGGGATTTCTTAGTTTGGGGTCGAGAATAGAGATAAAAAGGGCCAAGTATAATGTGAATAGTTTCCAAAACCCTGAACCATTCAGTGAACCTATAAGCTTAACATTTTGCTTTCTCTTGATAGCCAGGGCTGTTTTGAGACCAATTTTTGTGGTT
Organism: Canis lupus baileyi; assembly: GCF_048164855.1. Lineage (NCBI taxonomy): Eukaryota > Metazoa > Chordata > Mammalia > Carnivora > Canidae > Canis > Canis lupus. The sequence continues at coordinate 6,596,100 of NC_132839.1, read as the reverse complement.
TCATCTGGGTTTGGTGTCTAATTCTTATGCCAGTTGGTAAGAATGAAGAAATGAACTAAACCCTAGAGAAGTTTCCAAACCCACAGAGCTCAGCAAAGGGTAGGAATTTTATTTTGAGTTTCAGGTTTCCTAGGGTTTCAAATGAAAGGAAACCAAAGGCAAAATGCAGTGGACATGACATTTGTGAACAAAAACCAATATAAAGTTTGCTTTAACTGATTCAGTGTGGTTAGAGTTACCTTCATCCTTTCATGCCGGAGAGTCTTATTTTCTTCTGATTTATCGGTTGTTCACAGGAAAAAAAGAAAATGATGTTTCATTTAACCATTCTTAAGATCCAGCTTTTAAAACAAAGGTTCCTTTAGCTTGCTCCCATGTTTACTTATCAGAATTTCCCTAAACATTTAGTTTTCTATACACAAAATCCTATTTCTCTCCTATTTTTTCCTCTCTCTTCTCTTTGCTCTATTATTTAAAAATTCCTCAGTAACAAATAATTTCATGATGCAATTGTCTATTAGTTTTCTAAATAATTAAAACATTAAAGTAGAGTAGGAAAATGGGTACCTGGGTGGCTCAGTCATTTAAGCATCTGCCTTTGTTTCAGTTCATGATCCAGGGGTCCTGGAATCAAGACCCACGTTGAGCTTCCTACTTGGTGCAGAGCCTGCTTCTCCCTCTGCCCTGTGCTAGGGCTCTCTCTCCCTATCTCTCTCTCTCTCTCTCAAATGAATAATTTTTTTTAATTAAAATAAAATAGAGTAGAAAAGCATTATAAAATGAACTGCCATTATAATACTCATTGCAAGTATAGAGCTAAACTAAATTCATGTAATTCCGGTACATAAACTTCACACTCTTTCATTTTATAGAAGACACCATAGTGGACTCTTTTCTCTTTAACTTCTTGGTAGTTTTGATGACAAATTAAAATTAAGAGAGAAAAAAGAAAATGTACACAATTATACATATATATCATGTATAACAGAAATAATATAATACAAAGCTAATCCTCAGTGCAATGAAATCATAAAGTTTATATTAAAAAGTATGATAGAAAAATTGCATCCTCACTTCAATCCAGTTGAATAAGAAAAGGCATCTGTTGCTGGGCTTCATATAAACTACACAAAAATATTCTTATAAAGAAAAGGAGTTTCAGAAATTGACCTACTGTAGACTACCAGTTTTTATTTAAATCAAAAAAGTATTAAATAAAATGTTCCAGATTATTTTAGTTTTTATAAGCATCCACGAGAAGAGAATAAATTGCCATAATCTGTCACCTCTGGCAATTGACACTCTCCTCTTGTCATTTTTTAAAACCTTATCATTTCTTTTGTATTCTATATATACTCTTCTATAAATATCAGCACAGCTGATCACTCAGACACTGACATAATATTTAAAAATTTGTCTTCAATAAAATATTTTCAGATTAGTCTGGCATGTAGTAGGTACTTAATCAGAATCTTTTGAATATAGATGCCTCCACGTAAATTACATTTGCCAGAAATCTTATGGTAAGCCCTAACAAATTAGACTTATCCAAAAAAAAAAGAAAAAAGTACTTCTTCTATGGCAGATATTTTCTGTAAAGGAAGTCTTTTTATTTAGGCTCTTTGTAACCACAAAATAAAGAATTTTTATTTTCAGTAGAATTTTGGAATTATTTATCATTTGTTGTCACTATTTATTCACAGATATAAGAAACAATAGCTATGAATATCTAAGTGAAAACTTTGTTTTGCTGGCTTTCAGAGTCAACATTTTTCTCAGCAAAGGTTATAATTGCAAGCCAATACCACACTTTGTTTTTCCCTCTAGCTGTTAGCAGGAAGTTTAACTTGTCTTTGAGGTCTGTCAAATCAAAAACACTAACACTGCTTTTTATTTTATTTTTTTTTAATTTAAAGGTCAGTGTGGCTGTTCAAGCCATGTCTTAATATACATTTCATACTGAAAAAAATAAGCTGAGATAATGTCAAATGACATTTTTAAACTTTGCAAAATTTACAAGGTATTTTACACACAATACACGAGTTCTAAATACTAACAATGAAATACTGAAATCAAATAACGTATTTCAAAGAAATTCCAATATATTTACATCTTCTATATTTGACTATAATCCATTCCCTTTCAAAGTTTTGCAAAGAAGATTGAATTGAGCCTAATTTCTAAATTAGCACAATTAGCATACTTGTTAATTAAATCCTGTTTGTATTTTAAATAATTAAGCTTGTATATCAGCCTTAAATAAGTACTAATTATGTAAATACATTGAAAAGATTTCCTTGCCCATTTTAAACCACTTGTGAAAGTCAAGCAAACCTTGCAAATGTAAGCACATTATCATTATATAAAAGCCACTAAAAACCTTATAAAAAGCACCATGATTATTTTACTGAAGGGGAATTTATATTTGAAAATAGGAAATGTACAAGACTGCCTCAATTAATTAATGTCCACTTTCTAGTCATCAGTAGAGCTAAAGGATAGAGAGATAAGGTGTCAAGTTCACCAGTATTTTCAAGGAAATGTGGAGTTTTTTGTTCAATTCCAGGCCACAACTTTAAAGTACAAGAGTATATGGTTTGGTACATGCATATATTACTGAGTTAAGAAGTTCTGGGTGAAAGAGATTCTACTGGGCAAAATTAGCCTGTTTGCCATAGCAACTAATGTCTAAGTACCTTTCTAACCTTCCCTTTACTACCTTTTCTAGCCTGGAATTCTACTATTCCATTTTCTACTAAGGAGTAGCACCTGATTCTTTGACACTCTCTGTAAAATTTTGGGTGTGCTTGTCCTAGACTTCTTTTTAAAAAAATTTTCATCTTTTCATTTTGACATAATTTCACACTTACAGAAAAGTTCAGGAATACCAAAAAAATCCTATGTAAAGAATTCTACATACCTTTTACCATCCAGATACCCCAAATTTAAAATATGTGTATTATATATACATATATAATACACATATAAGTATATATACATATCACATGCATATGTGAATATATATCCATACCTATGTGTACAATGATAGTTGATATTTTATAATTTATTTTCTCTACATGTGATATATATGCATATTTTCCCCACAACCATTGGATAATAATTTTCAGACATATCCATTTATCTGAAATACTTAAATTTCCTTTTCTAAGGATCAAGGACATTCTCTTTTACAACTACAGTAAAATTATTAAAAGGTAATTAATTTGATCTGATTCTCTGACTGATAATATTCAGATTTAATCCATTTTCCAGTAACGTTCTTTATAAAAAATAAAATTCTAGGAGCACCAGGGTGTTGTAGTCGGTTGAGCATCTCACTCTTGGTTTTGGCTCAGGTCTGATCTCAAGGTGGTAAGATCGAGCCCCATAGCAGCCTTTACACTCAACATGGAGCCTACTTGAGTTTCTCTCTCTCTCTTCCTCTGCCTCTCCCCCTGTGTGCTCTCTGACATAAAAAATCTTTTAAAAATAAAATAATAAAATAAAATAAGATTACAGGTTATATATTGCCTCCAGTTGATTCTTTAGACTCCCTGATTCTGAAATAGATTTGCAGTCTTTGAATTTCGGTACATTGATATTTTTGAAGAGTACAGGACAGTTATTTTGTAAAATGTCCTTCACTTTGGGATCACTATTGTTTTCTCATGATTGGATTCAGATTATGCAGTTTGGATAGAGATATCACAGGAATGATTTTGTGGTCTTTCCAGCAATAATATCAGGTAGAATGTGAGGCCGATTTTTCCCATTATTGATAATACTATTTGGATCTCTTGGTTAAGGTGGTTTTCTGCAACGTTTCTCCTAAACACTTATTTTTCCCTTTGTAATTAATAAATACATGTATGGAAATACTTTAAGGCCATATAAATAACTCTCTCAAACTTTCACCTGTTCATTTTAACATTAATGATCTCTGCTTGAACTTATGATGATGATTGTCTTAAGTATAATTTGATCATTATTTCCACATTGGTTACTTGGTCTTATACTAGAAAGAGGAGCTTTCTTATTTTCCCTGTTTATTTATTTGCTTATTGGTTTATTTGTTATTCATTTGCTAATATCCAATATATTAATATATATTTGTGCTTAGGGCTAGTTTTTCTTTAACCTTTAGGGTAGTTATGGTATTTATTTGAAATATGACTTAATTAATTTGTTTTTCATTGGAATTCCATTTCTATTTTGACCTTACTTTAAAAAAAAAAAAAATGAAACAGTACCAGAAGGCATACCCAGAGAAGTGTCACTTCCTCCCACTAAAAATTTACAAATCATTTCTTTTTCCTTTATTGAGGTATATAATCAGCATACAGAACACTGCATATAATTAATGTACACAATTTGGTGAATTCGGACATAGTGTACTCTTGCATTACCATTACCATAAAAAGTATAACTGTCACCTCCAAAAGCTTCCTTGTGTCTCTCTTTGCATATGTGGATGTGGTAAAATCTGAAATTACAAAACTCCTAGAAGCAAACATAGGGGAAAACTTCCTGACCTTGTCTTGGAAATAATTTCTTGGATGTAACACCAAAGGTACAGGCAACAAAAGCAAAAATAGACAAGTGGTAACAAACTAATAAGCTTCTACACAGCAGTAAATAAAGAAACGAACAAACAAGTGGTAAAAGACAACTTATGAAATGAGAAAATATTTGCAAACCATTTATCCATAAAGGTTACACTTCCAAAATATATAAGGAACTCCTACAACTTAACAGTGGGATAAAAGAAAGAAATGGACGGTGGTGAATAACACAATCAGTTAGGTGACAGATTCTTGACTTTTGGCTCAGGTGATGATCTCAAGGTTGTGCAGAACCAAGCCACCTGTTGGCTCCTTGCTGGGTGTGGAGCCTGCTTAGGGTTCCCTCTCCCTCTCTCACTGTTCCTTCCTATTGCAATCACAATCTCCAGAAAGAAAGAAAAGAAAAAGTAAAGAAAGAAAAGAAAGAAAAAAGGAAGGAAGGAAGGAAGGAAGGAAGGAAGGAAGGAAGGAAGGAAGGAAGGAAGGAAGGAAGGAAAAAAGAAAGAAAAAAAAGAAAGAAAGAGAAAGAAAGAAAGAAAGAAAGAAAGAAAGAAAGAAAGAAAGAAAGAAAGAAAGAAAGAAAGAAAGAAAAAGAGAGGAAAGGAAGGAAGGAAGGAAGGAAGGAAGGAAGGAAGGAAGGAAGGAAGGAAGGAAGGAAGGAAGGAACCTGATCCTTAAAATGGTCAAAGGAGTTGGATACACATTCCAAAGAAGACATACAAATGGGCACCAGGTATATAAAAAAATATTAAGTAGCACTAATTATTAGGGAAAAGCAAATCATCTCACAGCTCTTTAGGACAGTTTTCAACAAAAATTAAAACAAAAAATAACAAGTATTAGTGAGACTGTGGGAAAATTGAATGCCTCCCCCATTTCTTTATCCTTTCCACACCATCACAATCATCCCTTGATATTAACCGGTCCCAGTAATAACTAGCATATGCATCCCATAGCTTTTGTTTTGCACTAGAGAGAACTACATTTATGTATTTTTTAAATTTTACATTCTTTCTTAATCAAAAAGAAAAATAAGACACTTTTTGTGCCTTGCCTTTCTTACTTAAAATACATTTTGGAAATCACTCCAAGTCTATACATAAAATTATTTTTTCTTTCTTTCTTTTTTTTTTTTTTTAATTATGTAACTCTCAGGACGCCTGGGTGGCTCAGTGGTTGAGCTTCTGCCTTTGGCTCAGGGCATGATCCCAGAGTCGTGGGATCAAGTCCCACGTCAGGCTTCCCTTGAGGAGCCTGCTTCTCCCTCTGCCTGTGTCTCTCTCTGTCTCTCTCTGTGTGTCTCTCACAAATAAATAAATCTTTTAAAAATAATAAAATAAATTATGTAGCTCTCCTTTGTGGGAATGTGCTATCATCTATTCAAGCATCCTCCTATGTATGGACATATAGATTATTTCCAGTATTTTCCAGTTCCAAACAGTGTTTCCCTAAATTATATAATATTTTTAGTGTTTATATATATTGTTATAGGCATATCTGCAGGTTAAATTCCTAGAAGTGAGAGGACTGGATCAAAAACTAAATATGCATGTAATTGTGTGTGCTTCTTAAGCAGAATACCGATTTGCATTCCAGCCTACAAAGTCTGAAAGTAATCACACAGGCTCACCAATAGATTCTGTTGTTCCACTCCTTAATTTTGCCCAATCTGATAGATAAAAATAGTATCTCAGTGTAGTTTGAATTTGCAATTCTCTGCTCTGAAATTCAATATCTTTTCACAAATAAATGTACAGCATAAAAATGAACAATCTACAATTGCACTCATAAACATAACATTGAATCTCAAAAAAAATTTTTGAATGTAAGAAATCAGGCATAAAATAGTATATGCTGCATTATCTCATTTATATATATTTTTTAAAATGTGTGAAAACTAATCTAAACTATTACAAGCCAGGATATCAGTTATCCTTGTCGGACTGTAGTGACTGTAATCGGGAAGGATGGGGTGCTTGTATTATAAACATGTTTTTATGTTCCTTGAACTGTACTATTATGGTATCAGCTATTTTATATGTATGTTACATTTCAGTTGTTATAAAACAGTGGGTTTAGATTGACAGGACTACTAGATATAAAGTTAAACATGTTATCCAAGATGAAAGAAAAGACAAGACAGCTCTTTTCTATTATTAGAATATAGGCTGATTTATGATAGTTGACTCCCATTCTAACTTGTTTTTGTTTCACGATATCATGGAAAAGTATTGCTTTATTCACAGATTCAAACCATAATGTATATAGAGCTGTTAAGTCACTACGTTGTGTTTCTGCAACCAATGCAACCTTATGTGTGAACTATGCTAAAATAAATGTAAAAATAAATAAATAAATTTTTAAAATGCTTCAATTCCACAAAAAGACCTTCCTAGTCTAAAAACTCTTCACAAAGTAATATTGTTTGGAGTATGTTTAAACCTTACATTCCATCATGGGATCAGAATGCTGGGGTTATACAACACGGTTGTCATCAGCCAAGGAGAATGCCATTGACAATCTGAAATGGGATCACTAAGGGTAAGCACCTTAACTCAGAGGAGTTGAAAACATAAAATAAACTATTTTTTTGTGGTTTGAAATTGTTTGCTGCTGTTGTTTCATTTCATTTTTTTTTCAAATTTTTTTATTCATTCATGAGAGACACAGAGAGAGAAGCAGAGACACAGGCAGAGGGAGAAGCAGGCTCCCTGCGGGGAGCCCAATGTGGGACTTGATCCCAGAACTCCAGGATCTCCACCTGAGTGGAAGGCAGACGATCAAACTCTGAGCCACCCAGGCGTCCTTGTTGTTTCATTTCAAATTCCTTTATTGGATAAGAAAAAAAGCTGGAAGTAGGTTTCCCACACTCACACTTCACAATAATATCTGTTTGTGTGTGTGGGTCTGGGTGTACATGTGTGCGTTCAGTATTCTCAGTCTCTATGAAAATAGACAAAGCTTCTAATTGGTGGGGGAAACGGGTGTACATGTAAGAGTGTGTCATCATACTCAAAACTCTATGTCCCAAATGTCTGTCATCTGAGTGCCATCTTCAGGACTTCAGCCATTTTAAGAATCATCTCTGTTACATTAAAACTATTATTTACCTATTATTTCTCTTTAAGTTCACCTTAAATATGTTTCAAAGAAAAATTTATGTTATTAAAATGGAAAATATTAGTTGCCAAAATAGGAGGTGATATAAAATACATATGATAAAAACCCCAACATTTAAGCCTCTAAGCCAGAGACTAGGTTTCCTTCTGATAAAAAATAAATGACCATAGAGTTATGAAACATACGGATTTAAATTGAGACTTTTTTCTTGGAAAAGGTTTGAAAGGTAATTAAAAGTAAAATAATCACATTTTAATTAATTTTTATTAAATAGTGACTCCAAGCAAAGTCTAAAATCTTCTTCCTTCACTGTTGTGAGTCCCACATTTTGAGGAGTCCACTCCATCCTGGGAGTTACGATTCCCAGGATCCATGTGCCTGGAACTTTTGCTCACCAGCATGATTCCAAACTGCTATTTCATGGTGTTCTTCAATTTTTATTTGCCTCTGGATACCTGGTTTGGTGTTTTGTTTTGTTTTGTTTTTTCCCCTATTGTGAATCCATTGCCTAGTCTTTTGTTCAGCTTCACTAAGTCCCTGACTCTTCTAGTTGTAGCTTCTCTGTTCTGCTTCTGCATCCAGTAGCAGCTGCCCAACATCCTTAAACCGAAGTTTTGACCTGATAGCTGACAGCTACTTTCTGGAACTGAATTCCCAAAAGGCACAAGAGAACAAAAGAGAGTCTTCTTAAATGTATGCATAACACTCATTATGGTGTGATCTTGTTTTGACAAAGTATTAGCCTTGAATATTTACAGGCTTTACTTTTGCTTCAATCTTCCTAGTTCGTTGGCCTCAGGAGCAAGGGGAATTTTATACAAAGTGAAGATTAAAGATGGGTCATGTATAATTCTTAGAATCAAACCAAAGTAACAGTAGGTAGCTATCATTTCATACTTCACTTTGGCTTGCTCTATGAAGGAGATCAGAATATGCTCCTTTGGTGAGTAGCCTTGAGTCCAGCAGGGCAGGTTCAACAGCAATAAGTAGTGAATGCTCTGTTGTTGGCAGCATGCCTGTCAGCATTACTGAGAGGAATTTAGTCAAAGCAAATGATTACTTACGGGGAAAAGAAGAAAACAGGATTTCCATTTCCCATCTCACACTTCTCAGAGAGTGAAGTCAAAAAGGAAAAGCTGGAAGATCAAGTAACATGGACAGTATTACAGTCTGAATAGAGCCTACCATTTCTAAAGCTTGGTCAGTTGAAGAATATGCTCAAAAGGGATATAAACATGCAGACATCCTTTTATGGATAAATTATAAATTTTTGAATGGCAAAGGTATAGAACATGCCTTTTCCCATATAAAATTTCCATTCTCTGTGATTTATTAAACTCTGTCGTCTGACTGTAACTGGAGACCTTTTCATAATATATCTAAAAACTACTTAAATGCAAAGCAGGATGGAGTCCATTGAAAAAAAATGGTGTTATTCTGTATGCAACACATACAATATGACTATTTAGAAAAGAAAAATACTCAAAAGTGAGCATGTAATTAATATAGTGTATCCCCAAGGCAACAGTTGCATATGCTTTTAAGCGCAAACATGAGAAACAAGGATTTCTTACACCTATATTCCTGGCCATTCAGAAGCTGGAGTTGTTGGTGGACCCTGCCATGTATCAACTCTAGGCAATGCTGTACTTTCCAATGAAAACCATTTGTTTCCAGATATTAAAGTTAATTTTTTCCTTTTTCCATATTTATTTCATTTATTAAATAATATCTTAGAAAAGACACCATTAAAAGTAATAGAAAAAAGAAAATGAGTCGAGTAATGCAACAAAATTTAAAAATCCCCACAGTGTCTCATTACACAGAAACTTTATCAATCTTTCCATTTCTCTATTTATCATCTATCTGTCTATCCCACATCCTCAGGACTTTTTCACAAAATTAATATATTTGGCCAGATAATATTTGAGATATTACTCTTTTGGACCATAAGAGGTAACATGTTCTATGATTTAGGAAAGTTTTATTATAGTGCTGTCTTTTGCTTCCAAAATCCAAAACCATTTAGAAGAATGAAGATGTAGAAGGGCGTGCTTCACTGGCTAAACATTTCTGGAAATGAGAGAAATGGGCAGGAGTCATATAAGCCAAAGGGACCTGTGCTAACTCTTTGATGGTACCCTGAGAGGAGTCAAGATATTCTCTCTAAGGATACTTAATGCACTAGGAGGCCAGATCCTGGACCCTGGGCCTACAGCCCAAGATTCTCACTTCCCACATAAGACAAAATAACAGACTGGAAGGAGCCAAAGAAGCCCATAGATAAACATTGCCAGGAGCTGGAAGCAAAAGAGCACAAGTGGACATTGACACAGAATGTTTCACAAGTTCCCATGAAGTAAGAGTTTGGCATCAAAATTAAGCTGATTTATAGAAAATGAAGAACTGTCAATATTCCTTGTATACCTGTTTGTGTAATGGAGTTTTTATTCCATGTAGTATATATCTCTACTTATTTAGTCAGTGTTTTTTAAACACTCATGATGTGTGTGTAAAACACTTTACTAAGCATAAGGTAAAAAGAGAAAAACATGAATAATACTGCTAAAAATATTTTCAGTTCAATAATAAAAATGTAGATAATTTTGAAGACCCAATTATAATTTATTTTACATTTATACAATACTTTAATCAACTCCATATTGGCTTAACATCTAGGCAACTTCTAACTTTCCCCTAGAATAAAAACAAATAAAACAAAATAAATCTCTCAATTTAATGAATTAAGTATACAAGTATCCTGTTAGCATAAAGGATGTACATTCAGTTGACATAGCAGAGGCTAAGCTTCTTATTTTTCTAGGAAATCTCATTATCAGTGTTTCCTTCTTCCCCTATCTCCACTGAATTATCTCATATCTTTCTTATCTTAAGACAAAACAAATGGAAAAAAATAACAACAATCAAAACTCCTTCCTTAATCCCACATCCCGTTTCAACTACAAGACTAATTTAATTTCTATTTTAGTACTGTTTTAATCATCAGTGCCTCCCCTTTCATATGTCTACTCATTCTTCAACTCCCTCCAACATGGCTCTCCTTTATCAAAAGGGTATCATTGCTCTACTTCACTAAATCCAGTCAATACTTGCCTTCATTTTTTTAGTTATAAAATCTTATTTATAAATATTGATTACTTTTTGCCCTTTGGGACTCCCTCCATTGGCCATTAGCTTCTCTATCACCACTGTTTTCTCGTTTTCTTTCTAGCGATGTTGCTGTTATTAGTTTCTGCTGCAGGACTTCCTTTACTGTTTATGTTGAAATCTTCAAAGAACTCAAAGTTCCTAGGCCTGCTTTTCTTCCTTTTTTTTTCTTGCCCTACATATTTTCAGGAAAACTTATTCATGATTATAATTTTAATAATTACCAAATACATGTAAACATATATTTATATCTTTATCTCAGCTCTCTCCTTGGAACTCTAGTCTTGAATATTCAAGTGAATTACTGGCATTGTTACTTAGAATTCTTAGAACCAACTCCCTCACAACAGCCTCAAAATTGAACTTTTGATATTTCCTCCCCCACAGTCTACCAAAAGTCTGCCCTCACCCATGATTCTCTCATTTTTCTGATTAGGTCTATTGTCCTTTCAGTCATTCAGCAAGCCTTGGAGTCGCTCTTAAATAACCTCTTTCCTTCCTTTCCCATACCCAACCCACAACAAATCCTAAAGATTTTGCATTTTATGTATTTCTTGAGTCCATTTCTTTCTTTCTTTTTATTGTACTATTGATGCTTTTGGTTTTTTTAAGTTGCTTTGTGACTACTGATGGCAAGAAGACAAGAATGAGATGTGACATGGATAAATAAATTTAAAGGAGTTTCTGTTCATTGCTTTGCCAATTCTTGGTTGTAAATGATATGTTTAATCTAAGATACTATATCTGTGTTATTTCCTTGTATTTATTTATAGGTCCTATGTTAATGCATATAATTATTAATAATTTCTTGCAAATGAAGGAAAGTAGAAATCAAAAGGAAAAATTTGGTAAATTATAAAATTATGGTGCTAACATATATTTCCAGATGTGTCAACTTGTTTTTTCCACTATCTATTGGTTCTATACCATGTAAAAACAAAATAACAAAAACAAAAAATATTAAAAATACAACTATCCCTAAGGAAAAGGATTCTAAAGCCTCACCCAGGAGCTTATTTCAGTTTATAACTGTCCTTGTAAACTTGTCAAGTTCCAGTTTTAAATCCTCACAAATGAAAATTTGTTAAAAGGGTTTTGAGTAGATTATTCTACTTTTCATGAGTACACAAGACAAAAACAATTCTTATTTTGACATGCATTGTTCTTTCAAGGTGTAGACTGGTGAATACCAAATAATACAAAGGCATGCACTGTTGTTTCACATTAGTCAGACCTTGAATTAAAAGAGAAAAGGGCTCTGGCCTGAAAGTTAGGAGTTCTGGATTCTTTACACAAGTCTGGCACTAACTGGTTTCAGCTTCCTTTCAGTTTATGAGATCTTGCAATTCATTTGTTTGCTATGCTGAGTCTCAAAGTTTTTAGCTCCAAGGCAATAACATGAGAGATTCTCACAATTGCTAGATCAATAGAATCACCTAGGCATTTGTTGAAAGTATAAATTCCTGGGGCACACCACAGACATTTTGAATCAGGATCTCTGGGGAACAAGTTCCCTAGTATCCCTTATGCTCAGGGAAATTTGGAAATAAATATATTTGTTGACCCCTGTGAATTTTCCTAACTTAAACTTTAAGATTCTAATTATTGGTCAACAGCAGACAAACATCTGCTGAAATTGTGATAAGGCATTTACTGTGAAATTGATCAATTGCTAGAATATTATAACAGATGAGAAAAATAAAAGGATAATCTAGGGCAGTTCCTACATCCTTCCTCACGTTCTAATTTCTCATTTTCAGCCTCAAAAGCCTGTTCCTCAGAGCAGCATCCTATTACCAGCCTAGTGGCCTTAAATTTCCTCCCCAAGTGATTTCTGTTTAAGAACCATGACTGCTATGATAAAGCTTGTCATTAAAAAAGCCTCAATCATTCTTTTATGAATGTGGATCAGTCTTCCTTCTTTCTTCTCTGAAAACAAATTATGATCTATCAGAAGTTAAGTCTTTTCCTTCATGATCTAAGTAAAACATGTCTGTTTTTCGGTAAATGTACTTGTTTATATCTACTATTGTTATCCACATTTCAGCTGTTACCTTGTTATTTACATTAGAAAATAACCTATAAAATTGAAAGAAAGAAAGAAGAAAGAAAGAAAGAAAGAAAGAAAGAAAGAAAGAAAGAAAGAAAGAAAGAAAGAAAGAAAGGACTGAGCAACACTGGAGCTGTGCTTGTTTTAGAAACTAAAAAGTTGGTTGAACATTGTAAGACCATGATGTATCTATTAAGAAGAGAGTTAATTGGATCATCTTGGTCATGATAGTTAAGGGAAAACAGTAAGTCTGTTCCAGAGACTCTAAGGAAAATAAAAGTTTGATTAAGGAACTGTTTTGGAATGAAATGATAATCCTGACTATTATGTGGTAATAATCATAATAGAACATGTCATCTCTACAAAATTTTTATATTTCAACATAATTTTTATAAGTATAACGTGAACATCACATCTACCATGCTTTTTCTCTGGATATTATTACACTGATTTTCAAATAAAGTGATTGAATTAAAGTTTACAGAGAATATATGATTCATGCATCAAGACTCCATCTAATTTCCTGGATTCAAGTCTAATGCTCTTTCTTATCTACCATAAAGTCCGAAATCCCATGTTTTCAGCCACATTTTATTACCACACCAAAACCCATATCTACAGTCTTGGACATAACAAAGCTCCTGCAGTGAGTCTGATCTCTAATTTCCCAAGGCATGAGGAAAGGACAAAGTGCTGACATCATCATGATGATAGCTCAAGCTTGTTTAATGCCAAACCTGGTGTTAAGCACTTTACACGTATTGTCCCATTTACTTCTCACATTCACACTCCAATATAGATGATGTCATTGCCCATATTTTATAGATGAGTAAACCGTCTCAAGTGGATCATCTAAGGGTAAAAAGTGACTCCATCTCCTGCCTCCCCTCTTGTGGATGGGGTATTATGCTGCCCACAAATTCAACTCTGAATGCCTTTTTCCATTGAAACTGCTTCCCTATACGTTTTCTATTATTATTCCCTTAATTATGTATGCATGTTATAAGTTAAATAAGGTATTATTAGAGACTTTGGGGGAATTGTGCATCATTTCTAAACCTGTTTCTGTAGAAGGAAAGTCTCCTGAGATCCTACTTACATATTGACATGAGGATTGTATAGAATCAACCCCGATTGCTATGCTTACTACATATCCCTACAAAAGGCTTGGATTTGGAAAGGAGTAGAGACTTAACTAGCCTTTAATACCCGGGTCCTATCCCTACAAACAGCTTCACAGCATTCACAAATATCAGGATGAAAGGATAGATAAGTAAACAGGAAAAAGAAGGAGTAGATAACAAGTCAGGAGGAAATTTTAAAAATATTTATGTTTTATATATATGTAATATCTCATATACATGTAGACATACACATATATATAAAACACTGTATATTTCATAATTAAAAACAGATGCCCTGTCAATCAGATGCTGTTCTTTCATTACTTAATTCTCTGCAACATAGTGAAACTAGGCAGAGAAAGAATAAAAATCATTGAAGATTCAGTTTATTTGTAATAGAAACAAAATTAAAAAGCTGAGCAGAGACCTTCTCCCTTTGTCTTCTATTTTTCTGTCTCCTTGTAACTGGAACAATTGGTTATTTTCATATGAACACAATTCACTGAAAATTAACATTGATTTTATTCTCACTTGCTGTTCCATCTATTTAGTTGTAAAGGGACAGGACTATTTCTTTGGGGTTAACATCTATTAAGACAAATTTCTTTGGGGTTAACGTCTATCACAAACTAGATGATGAAGGTGAGGAAGCATCAGGAAGGCACGTATGGAAGTGAAGCACAAAACTCCTGCTTCTAAAGGTAGATGATCACTTAAAAACATCGTAACACAGTTTTTCTAGACAAAATTCACATTATCATATACAGTGGGTTTTTGTCAACTAATATTTCACATCTGTTACCTAAAACTATAGATTTTAAAGTAGTGGGTAAGGAAGGCAGTGAAATATACCATATTTAAAATTGAAGAGTTATGCCTTAATTTACAGTCAGAGCTCTTTTCTGTACAGGCTGCACAAATCCCCCTTATGATCTTGAGGCCATAAAAAGAAAGCAGGGCTTCTTTGCTTGCTCAACTTAGGAAAAGAGAATCACCGTCTGGAAGCTGGCAGCCTGTTTAAGCTCCACAAGTGCAATAACCCTAAGTCTTGCTGACCTCTGAGCTTCGGATACCACACTGGATTACTGACGATGAAAGCCTATGTAATCCGTGTAATGACATAACCAGACATGTCCCTGGTAAATTGGGCTAGCAGAAGCAAGAATAGAAAGAAGAAAGAAAGAGAGAAAGAGAGAAAGAGAGAGAGAAAGAGAGAAAGAAAGAGAGAAAGAAAGAAAAAGAAAGAAGAAAAAAAGAAAAGAAGGAAGATGAAAAAAAAAAGAAAAGAAGGAAGATGAAAAGAAAAGGTGGATGATGAGTTCAGATTTTTGACTTGTCCAGAATTTGATAATAAATCTACATTTAAGTTAGCATACCTATAAATTTTAGGTGTCCTTATTTCATATTGTTATTATATACCAGGAGAAATGGGCTTTCCAAATCTATCATGTTCTTAAGACCTGTAAATGTTTTATTTTAGCCACCTACAACACTTACAAAATTGTACATTCTCAGCATATACCTGTTGAATTAATCAATATGGCACCATTACCAAGTTAGAAGCAGTCTCTGAAAGAAGGTCTGAGAAATGACCTATAGAGTTATTGAAGGTCCAGCACTCACTGAAAGCATTCTTGCATTATGGACCACTGGTGTTGATTATAAAAAATTCCTCTAGTCCCAAACAGAAAGGGGTCAGGGGGAAGTGCTCATCCTTAAATGCATCTTCTGTTTCTCTACATGAGCATGAAATAATTTACTTTTCCCTAAACATATAACATATTATTTGTCATTTAAGGACAACCACGTTGCAAATACACTGAACAGATTCTGAGTTTCCATGTTGTGCTCGTTATTGGGCTAGACTCTTCCAGCTCCAAACTCACCCATGGACACTTGTGTAATGCTGGGATTGCAACGTGACTGTGTAAACCACATTTCCCTCTTTAGCAGCTGGCTCCCTTCTAGGCTCTGCCAACAGCGGCCCTTTGAGGAGATGTGAAAGCTGCAGGCAGAAGAAGGGCTCTTCCCTTCCTGTTTCCTACTGTGCCTGTAGAGTCACTCAGCTAATTGCTCTTAATTCCTGCAGAAGCAGTTGCTTCCCACTGTCAATTCCATTATTTGCTCCACTGCCAGACCAATCTTATCACAACCCCTCAACAGCGTTAGCAGCAGGTGGGTGGTACCCTGCCCTTGGTGGTTTACTCCACCTCCTCAGAACCCACCTTCAAGTGCTTGGTTCCCTTTATCTCCTTTCAGGGGTGGTAGGTGCTCCCCGCTGTCGGCTATGTGTTATCTCTCAGTTATCTTTTTCCTGGCTACAGTCTCCTAACACCTTCATAACCAAATCCCTGCTTTAAATAATCTCTTCTAAAAACCTCTGCTAGTGTGACTTCTGTTTTTGTTTTTTTGGTTTTTTTTTTGACTGGACATTACATATGTCAATTTTAACTAATAATTTTTTCTAATACTTGAACTTAAATGTTTCATAATTAAGAAGGAGTTAGATCATAATTTAGGAGACAGATTTTTTTCTGGTTACCTAATTTTGAGCAAAATAAAATGTGTTTTGATTTTATGTATGAACTGAACCATAAAGAACATACACGTGTATGTATACACACATGCATATACACAGATTGTCAATATATTATTTGTCCTCATGAGATTATTTTGTAGGTAAAATGTAATGAGATATGCAAGAGCCTTTTGAAAAACCATTGTATAGGCAAATGCTAGTCACTATTATAAAATAAATATTTTAAGTTGACCTAAAATGCTGTGTTCACCTTGCTTTGCAAATTTCAGAATTTTATGTGTGTGTATAAGAAATCACAGCCCATTTATTGATATGAATTATTTAAATAGAAAGTGTATAGAATGCGTACAAAATAAAAAAGCTACAAGTTAGCAGGATTAGACTGGAATACCTTCATTTTCTCTTCCTTTTGTCCCTGGAACTTTCTAGGTAGAAAATGGGAAGAGTAGGTAATTTTCTTCATGAAGCTGGTATGAAATATATCCATCCCAGCGATACTGAAAATATTTTCTTATACATTCTCACGTAGATTTAGTTAAGTTATTCTCATTGCAAAGATTAGATGTTTTGCTATTCTGAAAAATATGCTTAAGATAATTAACACGTTTCACCGTAGTCTTCCCTTTTCATTTCCAGCTTTGCTTTTAATACTTAGCCACACTCTCATTTACTTTAAAATTTTATGTCCTCACTGGCCTCAGTGATTTAATTGTGCTCTTTATAATAGTCTGACTCCATTACTTCCATTACTGACAGCTTTTAATCGCCATCAATTTCCCTTCCCCTACAGCCCCACATCTGAGCAATTGATAAGAGAGCCCAGATGTATTCTCCTTTGGCACCTGTGGGAAATTCAAACCACCCAAACACTGACCTGTGTATGGGAATCCTAACCCCTGCCATGTCTTCTAAATACCATAAAACCCCAGGCCAGCCTCTTTTCCCTACTGCCCCCGTAAGCCATTCTTGGATCTGTGGGCAAGTCCACCCTGCTCTCTCCCAGAAAGCCTCCTTATGTGAGTAATAAATGTTCTTAAATCCCCTTGATACTTGTGTTGCACCGTTAGTTTCAAACCAGAATATGAGTGAGTCCATTCTGCTGGTGACACAACTATTGGCAGAGAGAACAAGGAGTCTGGGCAAGGACCATGCCCCCTGGGGAATCCTTATTCTTTTGCTCTGTCTTGCTAACTAGCTCTGCTGCTTGCTGTTAATGTGCTTTGAGTTGTGGTGCTGCCTAATGGCAAGCTTGTACTCAGATCCATGGTTTTCTGTGCTACATCTGCTGGGTTCTCCTTTGCCTCCATTACAGGTTCCTCCCAAACTAAATCAGAAGTTATAATTAGTGTTTAGGAATGACTATGGGAAATAAGACCCTCCTTAAAGTGATCCTGACATGTGTTTCTACTGGTGTCTTTATCTATTTGTCAGTATTATTAAAATTACTGATGCCACCTAATCAGCAATAGGTAATATACTTTACTGCACAAAATACACTTCACTCATAGATTTGGCCAATATGTTCTATTTGGTACCTATTTCAACAGGCTTGTACCTATAATTTGCATTTCTCTTTGAAAAACACAATGCATCTTTACCCAGCTACTCATCCAGTACCTCAGTAGCCCTCCCATCACATACCATCTATGTAGGAAAGATCTTAAGCACATCTGACTTTCTCTAAGAACATAGATATGACATCACTTGGAAGGTATCTTCCATTGAGGAAATTCATTTGATATTCATTAAGGACATACAAATGCTCACAAAGGAACTCATAAAAAAAGGAGATGGATCCTTGCCCCACACATAAGATAAGGCCCTGTCATTGCAGTAAGTTCCTGAAAATTATTTGGTAATCAAAGGCTGCTCCATCTCTGACATTGTCAAGAAACAGTTATTGAACCTCTTTGCACCCATAAAAGTCAAACAAAAACAATGTCTTTTAGATTCCAGAAGAAATATATTTCTCAGTTTTACTTAATTTTTTACTTAAGTTTTACGTAGGCCTACTTATGCTGGCTGTTACTTGAAAATTGGCCCACTTGCAAATGAGGCCCCCTATCACGAAGGTTCTAGAATTTGTCCATGTTGCAATATAGCAACGTTCCCATTAGTACCTCCCCAAAATTCCTTCCCCATAAAAATCTTCAGTATGCGTCTTGGAATCTATGGGCCACTCCTGATGGCCATTAATTGCCTATGAGCTTCTGGTACACGAAGCTGCTCTCCCCAGCTCCATGCTATACGTCATTAGACTGGCAATTGCTGGCTGCTATTGTTCTCTTCCGGAAAAAGAGGATCTCATGCGCCCTGAGCCTATGACCCTTGATAGCTAGGTTCCATTATGCTTTGCAGTACCTGCAAGCTTAGCATGGTTGCCAAGTTCTCCTTGTTACAAGCTAGAGCCAAGCCTGGGTTCTCTGGCATACTTCACCTGCAGGAAGGCGTGAACTCTCCTGAAGTCTGTCCCATGCCAGATGCCATGGTGCTAGACAATGAAGTCATCTCTGTCCTGATCATGTTGAGTGAACAGTAAAGAACTATTCTTTAAGAACTATGCCTTAAGAATTATGTCTCTACCATATGCATGAGGGAACTCCTGGGGGAACTGCTGCTTTTCATTAACCAGGATGCTGCCAATCCAGGATGGGACCTGAAGGTCAGCTTAATTGGTTAAATTCAGACAGTCATCTTAGCACTGGATACCCTGGCCAACAATTGCCCATCTTTGCACACTTTTGCAAACTCTTACACCACTGCCAATGATCTGTCTGGCCTAGCCAATAGCAATAACCAATAGCCAATAGCAATTTCTTATCCAAGTTTTTCCACTTCAGGGTAAAGAACTCTAGGAATCTCTTACTTCACATATATCCTAAATGTAAATGAATGTCAAACATGTTTCCTTACATATAAAGCCACAATATAAGACACTATGCAAAAGCAACAATGGTTAGCTCATGCACAAAACATGCAACAGAAATTTCACCTTGTTTATGGCCTCAAGGCTACAAGCATCATAGGGGATGCTGGTGGCCTGCTTACACGAGCCTAAATATAATTAAATGGCATATTTCAGTCACCAGCCAAACGTCATGAATTCTAACAGTCTGCAACAATTAGGAGTTGTAACACTTTGACTCCATTTTTTTACTTCTGACCACTGATGACTTTCAACCCACACTACTCTCCCTCCCTCTTCTGCCTCACATCTGGAGGAGCTAAGAAAGTTCAGATATTCCCTCCTTTGATACTGCAGGGAAGTACAAACCATACAAGCTTTAACCCACATGCAGGAACCCTAGCTTTGCCCCATCTCCTAGCCACCATAAAACCTCAAGCTAGTTTTCTTTCCTATTCTCTCATACGGTTTTTGGACCTGTTTTGGAATCTACTCTGCTCTCCCCAGAAAGCCTCATTATTATGTGAATAACAGACATTTTCATATCCTCCTAATACACCTATGGTGTCATCAGTCTCAACATCTGGGTAAATTTTGGGTGAAGGTATCTATCTCACCTCTGTGGACTAATTGCAATACTCTCCCTCCTGTTTCAGGTTTTTATGTTTGAATTTTTATTGTAGTAAAAAAAAACACATAATGTAAAATTTACTATCTTAACTATTTACAAGTGTACAGTTCTATAGTGTTAAGTATTATATATTGTTCTTAAAACATCTCCAGAACTTTTTCATCCTGCAAATCCATAACTCTATGCCCAATAAACAGTGACTCCTCTTTGCCCCTCTTGCAAGCCCTAGACAGCCAGCATTTTATTTTGTGCTTTGATAAATTTAACTACTTTAAATACCACAGGTAAGTGTAATCATCAATAGTTGTCTTTTTCCGACTGACTTATTTCACTAAGCATAATAGCTTCAAGAGGCATCCATAATATAGATGTGGCAAAATTTCCCACCTTTTTAAGGTTGAATAATATTTCACTGTATGTATATGCTACATTTTCTTTATCCATTCATTCATAGGTGGATAACCGTGTTGTTTCTTTCTCTTGATTATTGTGAATAGTGTTGCTATGAACACGAGTGTGTAAGTATCTCTTCAAGATCCTACTTTAAATTCTTTAGGATATATTCCCAGAAGTGTAATTGCTGGATCATATGGTAGCCTTATTTTCAACTTTTTGAAGAACTTCCATACTATTTTCCCATCATTGCACAATTTCACAATCTCACCAACAGTGCACAGAAGTTCCAACTTCTCTACATCCTCAACAACATTTTTTTTAACAACATTTGTTATTTTCTGTCCTTACTTGTTTTTTAAAAAATATTTATTTATTTATTTTAGAAAGGGAGAGTGAGTGAGTGAGTGAGCGGAGGAACAGAGGGAATCTTCAAGCAGACACCCTGCTGAGTGTGGAGCCCATTGAAAGGCTGGATCCCACAACCCATGAAATCATGACCTGAGCTAAAACCAAGAGTTGGACACTTAACAAACTGAGCCACCCGGGCACACTTTACTTATTTTTTTATGGTAGTGATAGATGTGAGATGGTATCTCTCATTGTGGTTTTGATTTGCATTTCCCTAATGATTAGTTATATTGAGGTTCTTTTCATATGGTTTTGGCTTTTTATATATTATCTTTGGTCTTCCTCCTGTTTTGAACTCCTTTTCCCCCACCTCTACATTTAGTTTATTTATACTTATCTTTCTGAAACCATAGCTACCGTATTTTTCAAGCCATTGGTGATTGTTATGCATTCCCCAATATTCTCCATTTTAAGCTTATTGGTCAAGCAAATATTTTATATGTTTTATCTTCCCTAATGTAAAACTAAATGAGGAAGATATACCTACTGCCCTGACACTTCCTAGGTGACCTCTAAATACTCATGACTATGACTTCATTGTGTGAGTCAAGAGTTTTTTCTGTTTGTTGTGCTGGAGGGAGAGTGCCCACAAAGAAATTACTAAAATCACTTTTAATCCCATGAGCATTCCAAAGGCAAAAAACAAACAAAACAAACAAACAAACCAAAAATGGTTTTGTGAGTGTGCTAATTTTAATTTAGCACTTACTCTTTTTGAATAACTCTATTAAGTGATTTGTTTATTATCAGTGATTGTAAGAAAAATGTACTCTATCATGTCTAGACTGCTAATGACAAATGAAGCTTCAGAAGGTAAGCAGTTTGTCTAAGAGCACCCACGGCTAGTTTGCAGGGGAACCATGGCTTGCACTGGTGGCACAGTCCTCTTGTGTTGCAAAGGAAAAGAGGAAATGGGCTAGAAGCAATCAATGTTTTCCTTGAAATGGGTGTGGAGCTATGCTATTATTCCAGAACTGAGAGAGAACAAGTGAGTTCAGTGTTTGTAAAGCACTTAAAGGCCAGAATTATTAGCTTCTTTGAAAACATAACAAAGTAAGTTTTATACATCTCTTTTAAGGCTAAAACTAAATGCATGCATTGTTTCTCCATTAGCTAAGCCATTGAATAAGAATATGTAAATTAACACTCAAGTGATACTTCTTAAACGATGTGTGTAAGACTTTCCTGGGTCTGTATATGAAAACAATCTCTTGCCCCTTTGCTTACATTAAATCTGTGGCTCTGAAGCAAACTGTGGCTGTTTCTACATTTTACCAACTCTCTTTGTCAACTCAGTAAGAAAAAGATGCTCAATACTGAGATGTTGATTCTTCAGGAAAGAGAAGAAATTTATGATTCACAAGTTAAATTTGACGCATTGCTTAATTTTAAGCGCTAGATACCATTAACCTTTTTAATTAGTGCGTTTTGTGTGTGGTGTTGTTATTGATTCAAATTTGTTGATGGACTGAGTTTGGAGAAACTGATATCTGTTAATTCACTCATACACTTATGTATTCATCTATGCTTTATGGAGTAACCAGTCCTCAAATTAGTGTGAAGTAACATATAATACATTAAGACACATATGAAGCAAATCAATTAAAATACAAAGTTTGCTCAGAATCCAGTTAGAAGGAAGAAGGACAACAAAAGAAGGAAAGCAATGTATTATGTACTGGAATTAATCATTTATTGTAATTAAGCATGAAATTTATCTCTCCATTTCCAGGTAGCCAACTTGAAAGAGAAAACATTTTGTCCACTAATAAACTCAGTGGCAGATTGAAGAAAGCAAACAGGCTTCGTAGAATTTTTTTTTTCTGGAAATGTAATCTAGGGAATTTATCACATAAGCTTTTACTTTAGGAACATTGTCTCATTTGAATAGTTAGCAAAAGAGGAGTCATGATTTCCATACATACACACTCACTTCCCACTTCCCCCAACACACACATACACACACACATACGTATACAGGTTCATTCACTCATCAATTCTATTTCTCCTGTAGCATTCTCTAGAATAAGGTTACCACTATCTATTCAGATATTCAATTCAAAAACCCATTCTTGATTCCTCTCCTTCTCTCATCTCTTATACATAATTCATCAACATATTCTGTCAGTGCTCCATCTGTAATATATCCTGAACCCATCGTCTCCACTTCTAACACTGGCCCAAACCAACATTATGTCTAACCAGGAGTATGGTTTTAGATTCCTAACTGGACTTCTTCCCCCACTCCCAACCCACCCAACATGAGCAAAGGGCAGCAAGCATGATGTTTTAACTTCAAATCAGGTAATATCATTCCTCTTAAGACCCTTAACTTGCTTTCCCATTGCAATTGGCATAGAATTCAGTCTCCTCCAAGGTATATAATGACCTACAAATCTCTGACCTCATTTTCTACCTATTTCTTCCTGGTGTACCATGTACCAGGTACATTTTTTCTAGCCTTTAAACATACCAATCTCTCCTTTCTTGTAGGCATTGCAATTAAATATTATTCTACCTGAAATACTCTTTCCCCAGAATCCTGTAGGACTAGTTATTTCCCTTCTTTTAGTTTTAAGTTTACATATCAGCTCCTGAAAGGATTTTTTTTCTCACTATTCTAACTAACGTACACCCCGCCCTATTAAATCTGCTGTGTTTAATTCAAAGAATCAGTCTCCACATAAAATGATATTATAATTGATGTTTATATTTATAGTACGTAATTCCCAGAAGAGTTGCTTGAAATAAAATGCAGTCACCACTAATATTATTAATGGCTATAATTATTAAGTGTTTAGTGTGTCAGGTACTCATCTAAGCATCATATTGTATTAACTCCTTTTATTCTTCATAGTTTAGGAGGTTTGACTCCTTCGTTGCTGGATCTGAAACAATGACTGGCATGATAGGAAGAGAATAAAAATTTGTTTAGTAATATAAATAAAAGTGATGAGTAATATCCTCAATTATTGCTTTCCTAGTAATATGAATGAAAACCATTTCAACCAGAGTAATATACAGACAGTGTTAAAAGTGAGAAAATTGTGTATAAATACTCAAAACAGAAAAATCTAAAATCTTCCAAATACCAGGGCTTCAGCTACCATTTACAGTTTGTGGTATATTTTGCATGTAAAGTACATGTTTTCTTATTGAAAAAAATCAGTGACTGTGAGATGAATAGTTTTTGAAGAGTACTGGACATCTTGCTGTCTGTAACTCTAAATGTATTCTTTTTCTTTTAAGGATTTTATTTATTTATTCATGAGAGACACAGAGAGAGAGAGAGAGAGAGACAGAGACAGAGATCACTAAACTGCTGATCTACCCAGGGATCCCTAAATGTATTCTTTAATACCGGTAAACAATGATAAATTTTTTTAGTACATAAAATAAAAATTTCTTAGCACTTTTGATACACATGGGATGTTCATGATCAATGAAAATCTTATAATTAGAGGGCTATAAATATATAATGTTAACTTCAATGATCATAATGGAGTGAATTAAACAGCTAGTATCATGTGTCTTTAATTAACATCTATTATCTTTTAAGATTAATCATGAGTGTTCATATGTTGAGTAGAATTTCTCCTTAACTCATATACTAAAGTTTCCATCTTAAATTAATACAGATCTACAATATTTCAGGGCAACTTCAAAACATGAAAAGCTCAAAGATCTAAATTTTATTTTTCTTATCCCTCCTCCTCCTTCTCTTCCTCCTCTTCTTCCCCCTCCTTCTTCTTGAAATTTGGCAGTAAGACTTATTTTGTGCCAAAATCTTATTTGAAATGTTGAGATTTGGGCAGCCTGGGTGGCTCAGTGGTTTAGCAGTGCCTCCAGCCCATGGCCTGATCCTGGAGACCCAGGATTGAGTCCCAGGTCAGGCTCCCTGCATGGAGCCTGCTTCTCCCTCTGCCTGTGTCTCTGCCTCTCTCTCTCTCTCTCTCTCTCTCTCATAAATAAATAAATAAAATCTATTTAAAAAAAAGAAAAGGAAGTGTTGAGATTTGGTATTTCTAGTAGTGACACACTTATTTTCCTCATTATTTGGCTTTTTGTTTGTATTTTATGACACCGGAGTAAACCGAATAGT
The DNA here is from genome assembly GCF_048164855.1 of Canis lupus baileyi. Lineage (NCBI taxonomy): Eukaryota > Metazoa > Chordata > Mammalia > Carnivora > Canidae > Canis > Canis lupus. Next base: position 6,571,095 of record NC_132839.1, on the reverse strand, counting down.
GAAATTGTCAAAGGTATTACATAAAACTCCATATATGATAACAAAAAATAAAAATTACAGCAAAACTTAGTATCAATATCTGACAAGTGATTACTGCATTAGCTTCTTCAAGGTGTATATATGTGTGTGGTATCATCGTGAGGCAATGTGACGTACAGAATTCCATATTGCTTTAAGTCTTTAGTATATGCTATGAAGAAATAGAAACCTAAGTTGTTGAACTTTTTTGAGCCTGACAGTGGTTACAAGAACTAAAGAAAAATGGGAAAATGCCTTATAGTAAAATAAACAGCAAATAAACAAAAAATAATGACTGACTGGTACTGATTAAGTAGATTTGACAGTGAAGTAAACTTACACTAACTGATTTGCTGGTGATGAAGTAAGGTAGAGTTTATTACAAATAACTAGAAAAAAAAAGAATAAATGTAAATATTCAGGAATTCAAGAAGCATTATGTTAAATATCTGAAAACCTATAGCAAAAGGTTTCTGCAAATCCTGAAGCAGATGAAAATTACATTGACAAATCTGATAAGATTCTGACTGACAAAAACCACAGCCCTTGGAGAAAAATGAGAGCATGAATGGGGAGCATTTACAATCATGCACTGTTGTCCAGTTCCATGGATGATGAAGAAATTGCTGAAATGGTGAGCATGAGGAAAGTAATGTTCATGAACATAGGGGGAAAATCTCTGAAATATGGTAAAAAAAATTGTCATCAAATAATTGCTTTCCTTGATCATGCTCCATTTGCCAATCAACAGGAAGTTATAGAAATTTACTCAGACTCTGCTTAGACAGAAGGCTATTCAATGAGGAGGCAAAAGTGAAATCTCTCTTTAAAAGTCAACTATAAAAGTTCTGCCACCTTGTGTGAGAACTCTCTCTGTCCATCTACACATATCCACCTCAACCTGACAACAGTGAAGGTGTCAACACTGGATGACCTGTTCTCTATGATTCCCAAACAAACTAACATAACGAATATTTATCACATGTAGATAGATAGATGGATAGATAGATAAACTTAGAGATAGAAATATAAACTTTAAAAATTAAGGAGTGTTGGAATATTTACAGTTTGTATTTATCCACCATATCACTTATTAACATATTACTATATAGTTTGACTGTAGCTAAACACAAATAATTTATGATTTTATCCCAAGTAGCGTGACTGTTTAACTTTGGTGATAGCAATTTATGAAACTAGAGGATGTTGTTCTAGAACTTGTTGGGAATATTATATATTTCACGCCTGCATTATCTTTCTGAAATTTGAATAATTCTGACTTCCAAAATATATGTGGCCTCGGGGTTTTCAGATATGGGATTCTAGATCTATTTAAAACTTTATCATCTATACTTCAGTCACATAATAATTCTGCTAGCTGGAGCATTAAAAGATACATACTGTTTTGTTCATTTATTTTGGTCAGCAGACATTAGCAAATGTATGGCTGTTATATTGATACATCACTAAAATGCCACTTTTATTTCCTAATGCATTTCATATGTAGTCAAGCACTCACATACACACATACACACATAGAAAAATAACAAGAAATAGGAAAATAGAAACTATCGATCAGAGAACAGAAATGTTTTCAAAAGCAGAAGAAAATCTTGAATGGAGAAAAAACACACTGAAAGTGGTGAATGAGATTGTAAAACATGCCTCAAGTTAGTGGAGTAGAGAAATCCTCTTTGTCAGTAAAAATTCAGCACTTATGAAGTTCCTTGAACTAAATATACAAGTTAATTTAAAGTTGGTTTAATGTTACATGGTAATGTTGCCCGTTTCTGTGTATGTTTTGATCAATGACAATTTAACTGGACAATTTCCAAGAAATAATGCACTACACCGACAGAGAAAGTTTAGAGCCAGGCCTCTACTCCTATGGCATGTGTTGACCTGTGGCTTGAGAAATGTATTAACAAGCACGTTTATTTATCACCTTCCTTGTTCTATCTAAGGTCTTTGAAAGCTTTATATATGCATGTCTGTGCATGTCAGCCTCTTGAGAACAAACCCAGAGCATTGTATGTTTTTTCTACCCCACACGCAAGTGATTTCTGATACATATCCATTAATTTGCACTCTGCAGATAGCTTCCCCTCCTAAAAAATCATGGCAAAAAAAAGTGTTACAAATCAATTAAATCAAAGTAAGTACATATGATATAATAAGTCCTAACAGAAGACTTCAGAGAGAATCCCCATTATGTCAAATTTTTTACTCTTGCCTTAAATTCTTCAATATCGGCACTTTTTCTTGGCCAGTGAATCACTAGATCCAAACAAAACAAAACAAAATAAAAACAAAAACAAAAAAGCTGATTTGGTAGGACGTTGCATTTCCTCTTTAGGTTTAGTCTCCTCTGCATAGAAATCTCTAGACATATTCATATTGTAATTACCTCACTGATACTGACTCACAGAGTCAAGTTTTAGCCTAATTTTAATAGATTCATAATTTTAGTTTCTGTTTAGAAGGAATCAGAGGTACAGTTCTATTTAATCCATAAGAGGTTGGTTTTTCACCTTCATCACTCTATAATAATGACTTTCTCTAGGGTCTTTAATTCCAATGGGCATTTTCAAGCTCAGTTTTACTCTATCCCCTCAGCTTTATTTAACACCGTTTACCATCCTTCCTTACTTAAATCATTTCTCTTGCTTTTATGACGTTGCATCATTTGTTTATGTTCTGGCCCCTTTTCAGTCTTGTTTTGGCACTTTCCCCTGACCTTTAACTGTTACAGCCCAAAGCCATTCTTTACTTTTCAGTCTCAACTCTGGTCCATACTATTTATTCATGCCCTTATTCAATTAATGGTTCTATCCTCTAAAAATTATTTTTTTAAATTCAGGCATGCCTTCCAGCTCCATGCAGAAAATAAACAAGGTGGAAAATTAGAATGCCTCTTGCCACTTTCTCCATACTCATCCACTATATAGTTTATCACAATTCCTTTCAAAATGTTCTCCTCAAATGCTTTCAAATGTGGCACTCTTTTCCATCTCTATCTAATCACCCCTATTCTGAGTTACTCAACTTCTGTCTGATGTTTGGTAACCATCTACCAGTTCTCCCTATGTTTACCTTTGTAGTTTCCTTTCTATAGTAAACCATAAGGATCTTCTAGAAAGAAAAAGATATCGCATTACTCTCTCATGTAAAATATTTTAATGATTTTCCATTGTCTTCTGGATAAAGTATAAAATCCTTCAGATCAATAACGGCATTCACATCAGGCCTATGCATTTTTTTTTTTTTTGCAGCTCATTCTTTTGCCAGTGTTCTCATCCATCTCTGTGATAAAATCACACTGGTCTTTTTTACCATCCCTTCCTGTCATACTTCTGTTCATCTCAAGGAATTTGGATGTGCTGTTCCTACTCTTCAAATATTCGAAACACTCCCTCCCCACCCATTGCCTAATTTATCCTTAATCATTCTTCAGATTTCAGGAAAATCTTCTCAGGACACCCATAATCTCAAGTGCCAGGGCTTTATCTTTACAAGACATCTAGAGTTTTCCCACCATATAACTTACCTTGGTAAGATCACTTAGCATGAAATTGCCCTCTTAAGAAGTTTTTATATGTACAATACTTTATTGTTGGCTATATTTACGATGTTGAACAGCAGCAGATCCCTAGAACTTATTCATCTTGCTTAACTGAAATTCATACCCATTGATTTTCCCCTCCCCCCAGCCACTGGGAATCATTATTCCACTCTTTGACTGTATTCATCTGACTATTTTAGATAACTTATATAAGTGGAATCATGCAATATTTGTATTTTGGGTACATATTGCCATTACTGGGTAGAACAAAATGCTCTATCTTGATAAATAAGTTACATTCAACATTTCTCTTTTTTTCCCTAAATGTTTAAATTCATACAAACTGCTGAGAATAATATATAAGCCTATTCTATTTCATATGATAAAAATTGTTGACTGTTTAGAGGAAGAGAGGAAACCTATCTTCAAAAAATTAGCATTTTATTTGCAAAATAGTCCCTTGCCTATCAAGATCAGATTGCTTTCCTATTATTATCATATTTTGGCATCTTTTGAAAAACTACAGAAAACTTATATCTGAAAATATATCTGTCTTAATTACAGGAGAAAAATCAATGTAATATTAATTCTAGAATTATATGCCCAATTAATTGAATAGTCAGACATTGTCGATGTGACTCATAAAATGTGTTTGTTGTTATGGTGCTTGTTTTTGATTTTCTAACTAGATTGGTTAAACTATTTTGGAGTCTCTCCTTCCTTCTTATTACCATCAACTGTCATCTCTGGCAGATCTCATACCTGATAAACACAGACACGCATACATATAGGTACAGTACAATTTAGTTCAAATAAAAACTTCACTCTCACTTCTGAGTCTCCACTTTGTCATGCTTTGGGGAAGAGTAGGCCTACCCTTAAAATATATAGCATCCATGGCAAGAAGTAAAAATGAGGCCCTATACACTGTGAATCCATATATTAAAAGTAATAAATCAAGCTAACTGTTAAACAAAATGTATATCATGACAAATATAATTTATGACAAAATAGAAAAAATATGTGTAAAGTTATACTTATTACATGATAGTAAAAAAAATATCAAAAACAACTTAATAATTACACATGTATGGGAAGGCTTTATAGGTAAATGATGTATGGATGAGACATAAGTAAATATATATAAATTATTAGTTATTGTATAAAAATTTGAGTGATTATGTTGTTATGATGAACTGTTATGGTCAGTGGTTATCTAAAAGATTTAACAATTACATTTGTATTCAAAGCAAAATTTGGATAAGATTTTACATGCATGTAAATTAATATTGAGGTTAAAAGTAATATTTTCATGTGTTTTCAAAACAGTTATATTCTTAAAATTTAAATGTATCTATTAAAATTAAAAGGCATATACAACTTATAGTTAATGCATATTGGATTTTTAAATCAAAATTCGCTGACAATTTACATTTTAATATTTTATTCAATTTTATTTTTGCTTCTACAAAAACAGTAATATTTTAACCTCAATATTCAGTGCCTATGCAATTGCTAATGTAAATAATTGCTGCTATGTGGCATGCATTTACAACGGGACCTAAACATGTACAAGTATAGTGCAATATGAATTATTTAATAACTTCAAAATTATCGTCAGACTATTAGTGTAATCATTATGAAAATTTTGCTAATTAATGATTAATTCTGAAAAATAAATTAGTACATGGGAAAAATAATAAGCAAAACCAGAAAATGAATGCCCTGACATAACTGAGAAAGTTAAAAATAATATTTTTATATAATAATCAATTGGCATTTATGCTACATAAGATAAATGAATTAATAAGTTAATTAATACATATTTTTTCTTTCACAGGTACTCTGTAACTTAAATTCTCCCTTCACTCCAAAGCAGTCCCTATTCGTCAAAATGTAAGCAGTGGCATTACCTCATTTTCCTGTTGATTTGAAGACATAATACAAGAGATGTGGAGACACATCCCATTTCTGTGGGGCCTTACAGATTTTAGCTACTAAAACAGCTGAGTTGTACTATGTCATCCTTAAGCCCTAGAACTGAGTGAAAAGGCACTCATGTATACTTAAAATTTTATAATATACTAAATACTATTATTATGCTTGTGATATGTGGTGCCCTTTAAAGCGTAGAGGTTCTCTCTTGTCTAGGTCTAAAACAAAAGGTTAGGGAAGTAGTTAAGGGAAGAAAGCCTCATACGTACTGCTTGTATACTCCTCTTTGACCAAAAGAATTTCACACCAACCAGGATCTGTTTTTGTTTTTTTTTTATTATTATTTTTTTAATGTCAGTAAAAAAAATAAATGCTCTATGTAGCATGGCTAGTGAGTGGCAAACAGGGCTAAAAACTGTCTGGATACTTCCAAAGCCTATATACCATCATAGTTCCAGAGAAAGAGCACTAGATTCCCCCAAATGGCCAGAGTAAGAAATGGGTGAAGTAGAACTATAGAAGGTTGTTCCCTTAACCACAGATTATGGGTGTATGACAGAAAGTTGAGGGCCAGCTTTAGAGGCTAGAGGGAAACCTTTACTTCTGAGAAGAACCTGATTGCACTTAAGGCATGGATTATAACATGTCCCCAAGTTTCATATGTTGAAACCTATTCTCCACTGTGGCCCCAAACCCATATGCCTCCCTATTACATTGTATGGAGAATGGGACTAATTCATCTGTGGTTTTATACCAAGAACAAATTTGGAATATCTTATGTATTCAAAAGGTAGAAATCACATAGCAATCGCATAATTGCAGAGTGTGTATAATGAATATTTAAATACTCTTTAACTGATTCCTGACAAGCATTATGTATGGGTCTGATAGTTGACTAACATGGTATGTGTAGAACAAAATCACCATTGTCTAATTTGCCTAAGTGTTTTTCTTTTATAACCTTTCAGCTGATGCCTCTCACTTTATGGCTATTTATTCCTTTAGTTTAGGGCAGTGCCTCTCAAACATTTGTGCACTTCAGAACCACCCAGGAAGTTTAATTAAACAAACAAACAAACAATCCCTGAACCTTACTTGAAAATTGTATTTGAGTTTGGGCCGCACTTTAAGAAACACTGATTTAATCAGTTACTTCCCCCAAAACTACCTTTGATAAAGGAGAGGTAGGAATCTCAATACATTGGAACACTAGTTGAAAGTTGGTTTCAGAATGGATGGATTTTTGCTGAAGAGCATAAGACCAGAAATAGTCCAAGCATAAAAACCTGCCAGGCAAAGTCAGGATGGAGTGGTTCTGAGTTGCAAAGGGGTGTTCTTGGATGTCCAAATTAGAATCTAGTAGAACAAATCAAGGAGGATGATGAATTCATGATTTAACGAAGTCAAGGCTGGCCTTTCCCTTTTATTTCTACAATAATCTCCTTGTTAAATGGCAAGATAGCACTTGCTAGTAATAGAATACATTCTATGTTTTGTCAAGCTTGTCTGTAAGGCTATGCTACTTCATAGCCAATATGATATTCATCGTACTCATATGTTTCAAATCTGTAGGATAGCATGCATTCAGGAGCAATTTATCATGCACATCTGTAATAGTGCTGCAATTTAAAATAAGCAGCTTACATTATTGATGAAAAAATTCTTGACTGTTAAAAAATCTCTTTGCTTCAAAAATACCTTTTATCATGAAATTCAATCCAGATTGCATTTTACTATTTCTCTTGATTCAGGGTGCTTATATTTTATAACAGAGTGAAATAGGAAAGAATAAAAAATATTAACTCCATTTCTAGTGGTGAGACAAAAAAGCAGCAATAACAAAAACAAGAAGAAAAAATAATATATTGATTGTTTAATGCCTAACAGGATCAGCTTTAAATCCAATTACATAGTAAGTAAAAAGAGTGACATTCAATATCACTCAGTGAGGATGAGTTTATCAATTCTAGCCAAAATGGACAAGAAAATGAACAGCTCTAAAAAGATAAAAGGAAAAAAGATGCTGTTGCTGTCAAGATGGTACACTAGGTCAGGCTGCTGGCTTCTTGCCCTCGTCCAACCTTAGAGATGCCACAGAAGAAAAAATGATTTTGAATGGATAGAAAGAATCAACATAAAGACTTTTAAGAATTCCCTGGGGTAGGAGAAGACAGAAGAAGGGTAAGAAGCCATTGCCAGAGAATTATCTAGGATCAAACTTTTGAGTCAAGGCCTTGCTCTTTGCCATGCTGCTGTTGACAGATTGCATAATACAACAAATGGGACAGAGCCCAGGACTACAGTGGTGAGTGAACAGGTAACAACAACTCTGCTCTAAAGCTTCTTCAGGGGAATGAAGTGGACCCAAAAGAAGAAATTTGGGCTGCTTTAAGCATCCTGACTTCTGTTCCCTTTCTTAACACCTTCCACACTCAAAGCAGTGGACAATTGCAGAAAGGAGAAAAATCTCATACAGGAGGCCCTACTTTACATCTCTCTGTCTTCTGGGTTTAGGATTACGGTTTACAAAAAAAATCTGCCTGAGATATTAATGGTGTTATCCAACCTGATATTTATTTTTACATATAAGTATGGTTGTCTCATTATTATTATTTTAAGGGGTGAGGGGATGGGGTAACTGGGTTATGGTCATTAAGGAGGGCATTTGATGCAATGAGCATCATTATATAAGACTGATGAATTACTGACCTCTACCTCTGAAACCAGTAACACATTATATGCTAATTAATTGAATTTAAATTTTTTTTTTTAAATAATGAAAATAGTTGTACTGTCTTAAAACACATGCCCACCTCTGGCCCCCAGTATGTTCTATCAAGTTAGATTTAAATCCATTTGGAGATAACAGTAAAAGAGCTCATAGTTTTTTGAAGTGGGTCCTCGCTGCTAAAACAGAGTTTTGACTCTCTTAGGGAGATTTGCTGTGACATACCATTCTCTGTAGAAACCATATATGCAAGGTTTACTGTTATCTGGGTATACTATTCTCCTAAGTTGGGTTTACAATGCTGACAAAGGCTATCTAAGGGAGAGGTAAAAACTGGCCCAACAAAATGTACATAAAATCTTATAATCACCCCTCCTACCTTGGAAACTCACTTAGCCCTTAGACCAAAACTGGGTAAGAACTTAGATCTTATTTTAGAAAAGAAGTAAGGGAACCCCAGGTTCATGTGAATTTGATAAAAGGAAGTACCACTCTGAGTCAAACCCAAATCAGCTAAGGAGGGTAAATCCCATGGACACAGCTGGAAAGCAATGTGGCTATCGGTATAAAATCCAGATATATCCAAAGCTGAGATAGATAGTGCCCAATATTGGATGTGGAGTGAACAGAAAATATGGAAGTTTCATTTGATTGAGCTACTTGCTGTTGTCATAGTGCTTGCAACCAAATACAAATGTGTATTGCTTACTGGAATAGAACTGTTTTTATCTTTCATGCACCTGATCATTCCCAGTTTTTATGCCCTAATGTAACTGCTATAATGACAATGTGAATAGAAACAAGATTGATGTCCTATTTTCTAGAAGCACTGAAGGTCATGTGCACACATCCAGTTAGGCTGGAAAAGTTGGGGAAGGAAGCGACTCAAGGTTTTATGGCACTGTGGTATACATTCACTGTCGTATACATTCAAGTAAACATCCTGCCTAGGCTCACGTGCAAAAGGGGCATGGAGTCAATTAATGGCATTTGAGAATTGTTTATAGTAAGAGCGAACGTTACCAGTGGGGGTGACCAGTTGGGCCACTTCAGTGTACTGTTTTAATGCCTTCTACCCCTGAATTTTCAGTTGGTATTGATGGTTTATATCCTTGTTACTCCCCATCCCGTAAGTGCAAAGTGCAAAGTGATTCTATAGAAAATTGTTATTATTTGGGGGACCCCTCAACCCTAAAGACCACTTTGAACTAGATGTCTTTATGACAGGATTTTAATAATTGGAATCTCTGGCAACATAAGGTGTCCCTTGTTAAGACTTGTTGTTTCCTGGACATGGCTGCCATGTACACCATTGGAAAGCAGCTGTTGTCTTGAAACTGGCCTTTTGTTGAAATTGAGTGGGTAACCCTTGGAGACTTTGTGAAACTCTGGACTTATACCTCCCTTCTGGGTGGGTCAACTTAGGCTCAGTGATTGAAATAATTCTCTGCATCTTCTCTTTTACAACACAGCACACTGTGTGTGGAGGTATCAAATGGCTTTCTTAATGACACTTGTGAGAATTTGGGCTGGAGAACCTAAGCTCTAAATCTATAATGTATTTTTATCCTTTCTTACATTCCAAGTAATAGGCTTAGAAAGAACACCACTTTCTAGAAAAAGAAGGTAAAAAATTATAAATCCATATTTTTGTTTTTATCCAATAAAGCAGGAGTGAATTGATTTATGTGAGATTACATAAGTACAAAGATTATATAAGTAGAAGACATGAAATTAATTGATTTAAGTAAGGTCAAGTAGTGCAAATAAGTATTAAAGATATTATATGACCTTGATATTCAAGTTGTGTAGTCTGAGTACCAGGAGCATCAGCACAAGCTAGAAACTTGCTGGAAATGCTGAATCTCTGCCTCCACTCCAGTCATACCAAATCAGAATCTGCATTTTGATAAGACCCTCCGGTTAATCGTGTGAACATGATTAATCTTTGAGGAAGCACTGGCATATGAGACAATAGGCAACTGTAGGAAATATGGCAAATACAGGAGAAAGGACAGCCCATTTATGGCTATAGACCTTCATTTGTCTAGGTTCAGAATTGTACAGATTTCATAACTTCTAAGAGAAACTTGTAATCTAATTTTTAAAGCAAAATTTCCAATATTTATATACTTTAATAATTTAAAGAAAAATCTTACATATCTCCTGCAACTCACAAAACATGTCTATTCACCAGATGCTGGAGGAGGCTAAAAGTTTTTACATTATCCTCTAGGTTTTTCACATATTACCTAATTCCGAAGAAGTGATGACAATTGCCCTGAGTCATGGCATATGGCACCTTTGGGCCAAAATAGATAGGAAAAAACCCAGGATGCTTCTATTATTGTAACCTAGATGCAGAAATTAGATAATAAGAATGCTTAGGAATGCAGGCTTTAAATTCATAAAGCCTTAGTTTGCATCTGCTTCAACATTTCTAAGCTGCATTGCTTTTGGCAAATTATGTATTTAAATTTTCTGCTTGTTTCAACAGCAAAATGAGATTATTTCTGCAGTGTAGGAATGCTAGAAGGATTAAATGAGATAATACAAATAAAAAGATTATTTTAATGTCCAGCACGGAATAAACTAACACAATCACCATCCCCTCGATCTAATGCAATGATTCCCCGAGCTTTCTGCACATTAATATCACTTAGAAAATTAACGATCTCTGAGTCCTACTCCCAAACAATTACATTAGACTCTCCATGGGTGAGCCTGGGCTTGGATCCTTAAAAATCTAGGGAGTTTGTAATGTGCAAGTAGATTTAACTACTACTTTTCTAGTGGAATGGAACAAATGTGTATATAATTGACTTATGTCTAGAAAATAAAGTGACTTCCACAATGAGATGTTACTTCACACCAATCCAAATGACTAGTATGAAAAACACAGGAAATTACAAGTGTTGGTGAGGATGTGGAGAAAAGGAAACCCTTGTGCAGTGTTGGTGGAAATGTAAATTGGTGCAACCACTATGGAAATCAGTATAGAGGTTTTTAAAAAAATTAAAAATAGAAATACCATATAATCTGGTTATTTCATTGCTGGGTATTTAGCCAAAGAAAACAAAAAAACCAATTTGAAGAGATATATGCACCCCTATGTTTATTACAGAATTCTTGCATTCTTTACAACAGCTAAGAGATGGAAACAACCCATCGATAGATGAATGGATAAAGAAGATGTGAGATACATCTCACATCTTTACTCAGCCATAAAATATAATGAAATCTTGTCATTTGCAAAAACACGGACATACCTAGAGGGTATTATGATAAGTGAAAAGAGTCAGCCAGGGAAAGACAAATACTATACGATTTCAATTATAGGTGGAATCTAAAAAACAAACAGAAACAGACTCATAAATACTAAAGCAAACTGGCGGCTCCCAGAGGAAAGTGGGGTGGGTAGATGTATGAAATAGGGGAAGAGGAGAAAAAAGAAGAGATATTTCTGAGCCTATGGTTCCTTGGTTGTATCTACATTGATCTTTAATAAAATTCCATGTAAAAGAGGCATATTATCTTTTTTTTTTTAATGAGTTTCCTTTAAGTGAAAAGATTTTTTTTAAGATTTTTATTTATTTATTCATGATAGACACACAAAGAGAGAGAGAGAGAAAGAGAGAAAGAGAAGCAGAGACACAGGCAGAGGAAGAAGCAAGTCCATACAGGGAGCCCGACATGGGACTCGATCCCAGTCTCCAGTATCATGCCCTGGGCCAAAGGCGGCACTAAACCGCTGTGCCACCCAGGCTGCCCAGTGAAAAGCTTTTTTTTTTTTTTATTAATCTCTCTATATAACTCATATACTTTCCCAAATCACCCATAGGACTTTATCCTTTGTTCTTTAGAATGGTAATCACAGAGTTATGGAATTATAGAATTACTATTAATATGTCTTAGTCTTTATAGAAGTGATGTGCAGGAGTAATATTTCTCCTCCATGCTCAGACACTGACTGTTTCTGAACATTCATAATCAGCTTTTGTTTGTTTTTCTCAGGTTGAGCTTGTGCTTTGATTCTTCTTTACAAACAAGTTTTATAGGTGGCACTTCATATTTGCATAGTTCAATGCAAAACTTACACGGTTAATTATTCTTTCAAACAACTCAGGAAAAGTTTTTCCAAAGGTAGATAGGTTGATAGATGAATAGATAGATAGATAGATAGATAAATAGATAGATAGATAGATTCCCTTAAAATGAAGAATTAGCAAAATTGTGAGAAATTCTAAAAAAAAAAATTGGATCCTGCTACAGGTTTCTTTGTACAAATAACACAGGAGGACACCAGCCCCATGCAGACAGAAGCCCAGGGGTTACACCAGTCCTCCCGTCTTCACTCTGGCAAACAGAAACCTCTACACTGGAGCTTTTGTTGGGGCCTGGGTACCTTTGGGAGCCTGAACCAGCAGGAGCTGGAGCCAAAGTCACAGCTGCAAGCCAGGATCTTGGCTTGAACCTCAGCCTTGGCCTTTGGCGGGAAACGCCTGAGACCTTTGACTATGTGGGGATGAGTGTGTTTTCCAAGCTTGGGGTGAGGGATGTAGGCAAAATGATTGAGTTTGCAGCTGCTGCCCTTTGGGATCTTGGGCTTGACCTCCTTGGGTTTGATGAGGGCACTGATGACCTCAGCATGTACACTCAGGACCTTCACGTCATTTGCCTACATCTTCTTCAAGCACTTGCACTTCTTGGCAAAGTGCATGTTCCTTAGGAACTTGGGGTCTTCCTCCTTAAGAATTCATACCTTTGTGACCAGGATTTCTTGATGCCGTGTCTGTGCCATTTTCATGACTGGTTGTGTGTGGTGTGGTTCTCGAACTTGCCCATGTCTATACTGAGGCCCATGGCTTCCAAAGCAACTTCTAAAAAAAAAATTTTTTTTTAATGTATTGAAGCTGTTTTCATTGTATAAGATCTGAATCACAGGTCATAACAGCATTACTCTTATAAAGCTTTATAATTACTCAGTATCAACAAGGACTCTAGGGAATCCTCAATAATAAATCCCATTTGAGAGATTTAAAAAGGTTTAAACAGGGATCCCTGGGTGGCGCAGCGGTTTGGCTCCTGCCTTTGGCCCGGGGCGCGATCCTGGAGACCCGGGATCGAATCCCACGTCTGGCTCCCAGCATGGAGCCTGCTTCTCCCTCTGCCTGTGTTTCTGCCTCTCTGTCTCTCTCTGTGTGACTATCATGAATAAATAAATAAAATCTTAAAAAAAAAAAGAAAAGAAAATGCTAATTTAAAAAAAATAATAATAAAAAGGTTTAAACAGATTGAAAATTGAATTTCAGGAGCTCTTAGAATTATGGGCTAAAAGTACATAGTTAAAGAATAGTGTGTCAGGAGTAGCTAGGTCTTCCAGACTCTATCAATACCAGTTAGGGATCCCTGGATGGGTCAGCGGTTTGGTGCCTGCCCAGGTTGTGATCCTGGAGACCCAGGATTGAGTCCCGCATCCAGCTCCCTGCATGGAGCCTCCTTCTCCCTCTGCCTGTGTCTCTGCCTCTCTCTCTCTCTCTCTCTCTCTCTCTCTGTGTCTCTCATGAATAAATAAAATCTTAAAAAAAAAACAGATACAGGTCACTAGAGAGCACACAGAAGAGGACAGTAGGACTGTGATTGGATGTGGACACTTTTTATGATCAGACTTTTCTGTCATGTTGTTTCTTGTATTACCAAAAGATATGGTTAAACAATTGGTATTTTTTAAAAAAGATTTTCCCTCTTCCTTGGGTTCAAAACCATTAAAACTGCTGACCATAATTTCTTAAGCAGAAATTAGAGGGCAACTTAAGAAAATCTAGGCAGAGCATGGACACAAGCAATGAATCATGTTAACCACAAACCCCAAAATGCTAAGCCTTTGATGAAATTCCCAGATAAAGAAAATTAGCAACGTTTCTCTTTGTTTGACTTTTCTTTTGCTTCAGAAGAGTATTTTCATATCTCTTTGGGGAGAACAATCTGCAATTTCTTAGCATATTTTGTGGTATTTATTTTTCTCTTGATATATTTCATTCACTGGATTCAAATGTTACAGCATTCTCATCTTTATTTGCGGGGTTCCACAGCATGAGATCTCAAAGCACCAACAACTATTTAGTTCAGGTTATGTCAACATAGATTGGCTTTGTTGGGTCTAGGTGCTGGTATTGAAAAAATAAAATTACCCTTGTTCTTCACTTGATTCTGGCTCCTTTCTTCCATTTTCTTTAAGCAGCCAGCCATTCCACCTCACCACTACCACCACCCCTCCCCGTGCCGCCTTTACTTATTTATTCAGCCTAACTCCCAAAACTTTTGACCCAATGTTGAACTTAGATATGTCAACTCTGCTTGATTCTCGACTTTCCTTTTATATCTAGAACTATAATCATTTATTAACTATGACCTTAGTAGCAAAATTAACTCTATAATCAACCATAACTTGATTCCATTACTCTGGCCTTGAATAAAAGAACTGATCAGCTTACTTTATGTGTTTATATGTATCCAATTCCTCTCATGGAGAATAAGATAAAGATGCATGGTGAGTAAGTTAAATTCTATGTATTACTTTAGAGTCCACCATTCCAACCTTTTTCATATACATATAACAAAGAAAATTTAGTAACCAACCACACACTGTCAGAAAAGAGAGTATTTGAGCTCAAAAATGAAAAAAAAAATGTTTTTCCCTGACTTATGTTTGTGGAATTATAGAGCAGATTTGAGCTCAATTTACTGGTATTATTTCTTCATAAACACTGAAGCTAAATGAGAAAAATGTAGTCTGGTCCTCTAAATTTACTACTTGAACCCTGTATGTGTGTGGATGATGTAAATCTTCCTTAATCACTAATTGGATCATACCTATTTTCTTTTCAGTCATTTTCAATGATTCTCATTGACTCTCAGAGAGTGCCTTTTCTCTTTAGCTAATTCAAAGATCTCTAATGTTACTTCCAAATATTTCTCTTTACACTTATCATATGTCAATGACTCTTTGAGTCTTCCATATACACCATATACCTCAGACTTTTCTCCTTACCCCCCATAAACCTGTCTTTATCCTGGATATTCTTTCAGCTTATTTAAGAGCAAGTTGTTTGGTTGTTTTTTTTGTTTTGTTTTTTCATTTATATAGACTTGCATTCAGGGCAGCCCGGGTGGCTCAGCAGTTTAGAGCCGTCTTCAGCCCAGGGTGTGGTCTTGGAGACCCGGGATGAGTCCCATGGCAGGCTCTCAACATGGAATGGAGCCTACTTCTCCCTCTGGCTGTGTCTGTGCCTCTCTCTCTCTCTCTCTCTCTCTCTCTCTCTGTGTGTCTCTCATGAATAAAATAAATAAAATCTTAATAAAAAAAGAATTGCATTCAAATAAACACCACTTTAGGAAGAGTTTGATTTTCAATTCCCATTTAGTATTAATTGCATCTTCAGAAAGATTTTTCATAGTATGTGATCCTTTCATTCAGACACACATATGTGTGTATGTATAAAAAGGGCTGATAATCAAATAATTTAATGACTAGAGAGGCATAAGCATAAAGTAAACAGAATGAATACAAAATAAATGAGAAGTAATAAGGACCTATTACACTACACTGAAACATACTGGCTGAGCATTAAGTATGTGTGTGTGTCTGTGTGTCCAATGATTTACAGATATGATTGATAGAAATAGTGCCAGGTTTGCATTTTTGAGAGAGATATCTTTCTTTATAGAATGCCTAATCTCCCTTTCAAGTTAGAGTAATTCTCTGTAAGTTCTTAGACGCTGACTCTAAGTTGTCACCAATTTATTTTCATTTAGCTAACAAAATGAACCTTGGACTCCCTAACTGATCTCTTGTCCTTGAGAGAAAATATCATTTGGCCTAGGGGTAAGTCAATTAATCTATATTGAAGTAAAGATCATTTATTCTTTTAATAGACTGCAGACATAAAACCTCTTTTTAGAAGACATCTTTTATGTTTGTTAGCTTGTTCAACTGCTTCACTTAAAAAAAGATTGTGAAAATGTAATTTCTTGAAAATAAGTGTAAAGTTAAAGTTATCACCACTTTAAATATGTCACTAATATTACCTATCTGGAATCCTATAGGATAATTTTCCTAGTTCATTGAACTACTGTTATAATCTTTCAAAAAATTTACTTAAGCATTTCGGTGATAGAACATTAATACATATAATTCAGAATAAATAACTACAAATTTAATAAGACAAATTTTGTGATGTGAATTACATAAATTTTTACACAATTATACTCCAAAAAAATTGAAGTAAGGAGGAAATGAACTTAGCTTCTGACAGATATAAAGCTGTCAACAACATTCTTTGTAGTATCCTTCTATTCTTATTAACAGCATATGACCAAAAAAAAAAAAAAAAAAAAAAAAAAACAGCATATGACCAGTTTCTGATAAAACAGTATTGTAGGTGAATTTTTTTCCGGCTGATATCTAAGTATAATTTTGAAGAAAAAAAAATGTAGATTACTAAAGATGAATCCTAAATGTCACGGAAGCCTACTAGAGAAGAAAACATTGATCAATAGAACCTAATACAATACTTGAATCATACTTCATACTCTTTAAGTAAGCATTAAATTTACCCACTGATTAGTTATAATTGGAAACCATGAGGAGTTTTCAAATAACATAAACTAGAAGACAATGCACACTAAATGTATACTTTTTATTAAATGAGCATTATTTTGTTCTTAAAGAAGGAAGAAGCATTAGTAAAGATTTAGTATAACATTGAGTTTAGCTGTTTATTAAGATGATTTTTTCTAATTATCCAGAAAAATTGTTCTTTCTCCACTTCACATACTTTTTATTTGTAGATTGAAAAGGATAATTTTATTCATATAAAAACTTTATACTTTTCCTGACCATAGGCTCCTTTCATATGGAACCACAATAAATATTTCAGGAAAGAAATAAAAGACATACATGGAATCAAGGTACATGTTGAATTAAGAGACTATTCCACTTTATTATACTAAAAACTCTCTGTAGTAATGAAATATACAAAAGTATGGCAGGTTTGAACAAATATTCATAGTCAAATTATAAATAACAACTATATGAGCCTATCCTTGAAAGGAAATACAATCAATACAATCATATAAACAAAAATAATTAGGTAATAATTAGAAAAAAAATATTGGCAGCCAACAAAAAGTTAAGAAATAGATTAAGCTTCTCTAAAGTATACCATGAAATGTATACTTACACCAGAAAATTTTTATTACAACCCTATATTAATTAGGAGACTGTTTTAGTGTAAATAAGGTATAATTCTTCTTTTAGGTTTTTTATGTGATTAGGACACACCAGGAATAAATACATAAAGAACTACTCAAAACAATGTAGAAAAGCATCTGTATGATCTAAATCTGTAGCTTAAAAGTTTAAAAAATGACTCTTGTATGTGAGAAAGAAATTCAAACATTTATACATTTTGTTAAGAAATCTCTATTTTCATATCCAAACAGTTGAGAGAGGAAAGAAATTTAGATCCAAGTTTCTAAATCTAGTTGGCATTTATAAACTCTCAAATATAAAACGAAGCTCTTAACACAGAGTTATTGATGAACTACTCCTACAGTGGCCTTTAATAGAGATTTCAGTGAAGGGGCACTAAAATGGCTATAAATGAGAAATTTTTGAAATCTAGTTAATAATTGCTATTATTCATTGAGGAATAGCAGATCCAGATAGGTCTGAAAGTTGAATCTGTAGGTACTAATTATACCCTTTTTAAAGATGAAATGAGACCTAGTCTGGGTGGTTTGACCACTACCACAAAATTAAAGGTAGATCCAGATATATAAACTTGGACAGCCTGACATCAAAGTTGGTGTCCATTGTGTTACTCTTCAGCTCCTGAAATGCTTCTATAGCACTGAGATGGAATAAGTTTTTAGTTGTTTCTGGCAGATGGTGCATTTTCTACATGCAAATCTGAACCCCAATGTGGTCAGTGAACTGCCTTAGGCATTGTGGCCTGAATAAAGTATTATCCTTTTCCTTGATGAACTATATAATAACTGATTTTGGAGGCTACTATATTGCATTATTTTTATCGTAACCTATAGAAGAGGGAGGTGTTGAACTCATGATGCCTTGCACAATTTCAGACAAAATGTAACTTGTATGCAACTTTATTTATGACAAGTAGTCATTTCCTTGGAAGACATTGAGAGATTCAAGAGACAAGTGAGATTTTGGATCTTGGCAATGTAGACCCAGGAAACAGCCTGCAAAAACCCTGGCAATGTAAAATCATATATTGTGTATATAACGGTGACTATAGTTGGACCTTTGCCTAAAGGAGTGGAGGAGACATTAAACTATTAAAGCAATACCTTAACTTGCTCAGCTCTGTATTGTCACAAAATGACTTTGGGGCTATGGATCCACTTCGGAGTGGAATGAGGGAAAACCAGAATTAGAAGACAGAATTCAGGGATGCCTGGGGGGCCTAGCGGTTAAGCGTGTCTGCCTTCAGCTCAGAGCCGACCCCAGGGGTCCCAGGATCGAGTCCCACATCGGGCTCCCTGCATGCAGCCTGCTTCTCCCTTGGCCTGTGTCTCTGCCCCTCTCTCTCTCTCTCTCTCTCTCTGGATCTCTCATGAATAAATAAATAAAATCTTAAAAAAAAAAAAAGACAGAATTGAGGCTGTTTCAGTGGTTCAGAACAGAAATAATGAGGGCCTGGATAAGGCAGACAGAGTTAGAATGAATAAGAAGAAAACTTTCAATCCATGCAAATAAGAGCCATCATTGAGAGAGCTTCGGGAATTACTGGTTGGGAGAGAAAGGAGAAAAGTTAAAGAGAAACTGATTTGAAGTTTTGTAGCTTGAAAAATTATTGGAATTAAAAGTATCCATGATTCAGAAAACAAACAAACAGCAACAACAACAAAAAAACAACTCTGGGGCAAATCAGTTTCCAGGAAGTGATTCCGAAAGCTCCTTATTAATATTTTCTAAAGAAAGAAGATATGCAGGCGCCTGGGTGGCTCAGTCAGTTAAGTGTCTGCCTTGGGCCCAGGTCATGGTCCCAGGTCATGGTCCCAGGGTCCTGGGATGGACCCCCCTCTGCCCCTCACCTTCTCCCCAGCTCAGGCTCTCTGTCTTATTCTATCTTTCAAATAAATAAATAAATAAAATGTATAAAACTAAAGCAAAATCTAGGACCAAATTGGTGCTTTGGTCAATCATTTATATTGTTCATGTATAACAATATAACATGTAAGAAAAGAAGTCTAATATGATGCTCTGGTATTCAGTCATGAAGAAAGACTGCTTTCCTGGGTGACTGAGGTATGATTATGGAGTTTTGTTTTGTTTCCTTGCTTTCTGTCCTCCTGTCTCTGTAGATTTCCTGTATTCTGTTTCCCAACACCTTAGCCTATTTAGCTTTATTTCCTGAATGGTAAATGGAGGGGACTCCCCTAAAGGTTTCTTGTTGTGGTTGGTTTTGTTTTGTTTTCTCCACCTGGCTGCTTTTCTGTTACTGGTAAATCCTAAGTGAGGAAAGGACTTCAGGTCACACCAAATCTCAAACATGTTGAATCCGTTTGAAATTGCTTAAGACTGCATTCCAATATTGTCTGTAAAAACAGAGTGGAATTAAATTTTCCAGACCTCTATGAACACATAGGAAATAGAAAATGAGCAAGGATAATAGTTATTTAGTGATTGTAAGTGACTGCTGTCTTTACTAACTGAATCTTCTTAATTTTTTAACATCACATTTTTGAAGAACATTACCTTTCTACATCAGATCTAAATAATTTCTGCTAGCTTGCTACCCCTGACCAATAAATTAAAAAATAAGTTATTAGAGCCATAGCAAGTGAAAAACTCAGTTATCCCGAGAACACAAGCACTGAAAGTAAAAACAAAAGCAAAAACAAACAAACAAAAAAACCTGTGATTATATAAAACAAAATGCACTACTGTCCTGTCTCACCTCAAAAAGAATTTCCTGAACTGTGTTGGGAAAAGAATTGCATTGTATAAGATGTTAATAAAAGCAAAGGAAAATAAAGTCAAAGATGGGGAAAAGAAAGGAGGGACGAAGAGAAGGAAAAAGCAGAAAATTGCTATAAGGTAGCCACAGTTTTTAGCCAAAATATATTTTTTGTTGTAGGTAAAATATAGCATATACCTGTAAAATTCATCTAGCTTTTATATATTTAATCTGCCTTTAAAAAATAGATAGGTCATATTGAAGAATGCCCCATCAGTTCTCTGTTGAGCAAATGCCTGGTTGTTATTTCCTTGCATTGATATACTGCATACTAACTACCTAACCACTGCATTGTCTACAATCTAGTTAATAATCTAGGTCCACGGGTTGGCACACTATGATGCTGGGGCCAAATAAGACCAGTTTCTTGCTTTTGTAAATACAATAATAGTAGAACACAGCTACACCCATTTTTTACGTATTGTGCGCGGCTACTTTTGTGCTGCAATGGTAGAGTTGAGTAGTTATGATACAGACTTGTATAGATCAAAAAAGCTAAAATAGTTACCATTGGCCCTTTACCAAAAACAAAACAAAACAAAAAAAAGTTTGTTGACTTCTGATTTAGTTAATGGTATCATGTATCATATTAGGTAATTTCAGAATAAATTTGTTACATTTCATAAGATGCTTTACATATATACACTAATAAAATGAGATGATGCAATTCTCTGTTTTTTTCATATGTAATAAAAAGCATATGACTATATTTTCATAACTCAGTGGTTGATTTGTTTACAAAGTCATATTTTGCCACCTTTTTAATCCTAGTAATGTATTACATCTGACAAACTTCTGGTATTGTTCAAACTACTGGATATTGCAACTGATCCATTGTCAAAGAACTTTGGGAAGAACTGATCTATATTTCTCACCTACTTACTGGATTCATTGACCAAATGGTTCAATAATCCTGACTGGAAATAAATAGTGCATCACAAGCTGAAAGCTACTTTGAGAACAATTTAGCATATTCTGAGAACTTTCTTTCAGACAATTTCACTCTATCCATGTACTTCCTTCTAGTACTGATTTTTTATTGTTAAGATTGTGGGATAGTTACAATGTAACAATTATAAAAGACATATTAGAACAAGCGAAAAACAGAACATATAAGTTTTTAAATAGATATTTTGGCTTGCATCCTGTGATGGTTTGAAAAGAGGACTCCACTCAAAAACAGTGAGGCAAAATTCAATATTAAAAGGAAATGTCTTTCTGGTCAATTGACTTTTCAAATGATTATATATTGTTGATTATGTTCTTTGAATGTCCTATGATTTAATAGTAGTTACTCATTACATGGTATGGTACCCCCCAAATGAAAAATTAATGACTTTTTTAGATAAAAAAAGTGACCTGTGTGATTTAAATCTGAGGAGATTTTATGGGCTGCAAAATGTTCAAAGTGCTTGGGACATATCAGTGTACAATGATTGATATATAAACAGTTCCTTTTCTCAATGATTTCTCAATACAATTCGTGAGATAGAAAATAGACAAAAAAAAGTAAAGGTAAGATAAGATAGTATAGTATAATAAAATATAGCATAGTGTAACAACGTATTTAAAAAAATATTTTTAAATAAAATAGTATAATATAAAGAAATAAAAAATGACTAGGGTACAAGGATGATCACTGTTTTTATAACTTATAATTGGAAGTACTATAAAAAATGTTCAAGTGTAAGGATTAATGATACCAATTTACTGTCAGATCAAAAGTAGAGAAGAAAAAATTGCTAGGTATGAATCTCATCCCATGTATTCTGAAGTGCCTGGGAGAAAATGGCATGGACAATTATTGAACTGCTGTTTTGTGTGTGAGGTGAGCATTTCGGTGACTTATCCTTGAAGCAGAACTATGAAGCTCCAGATGAAACACGACAATCCTGAAGAGCTTCCAAGGAAAAGGATTTAGGGATAGGGTGTGATGTAGAGTAGAACTAATCTTACAGGCACTATAAAAAAAATGTATTAAAAGGCCAGGGTGATACCTATCCAGAAAGTATGTTTTTCCCAATATTCAAGTGAAAAGCCAGAAATTCCCCTTGGTCACAGTTGAGAGATAAGTTACCTTTAAGATTTAAGAAAAAAGTGTTTAGTTTCCTAGATGCTTGTAGTATTATTAGAAAACAATGCAGGCAGTGTCATGTTGGAGAAAGGGTTACAATCCAATCACTTGAGGGGAACTGGAGGATTTGTTGGGAAAAACAAAAAACCCTGGATAGAGGTAAAGAAAATGGAAATCTTTGGGATTTCTGCCTGCAACATAGTGGATTCCCAAGGTAGTTCTTAAATAGAGCTTCAGAGCTAGAGATGAATCCCAAGTGGAATTCAAGGTGGGAATCCCAAGGCCTGGAAGGCCAACCAACAGCTATGGAAAGGTGAAGCTTAGGGCCATGATAGTGGGAACATTCACCTCAGCTTGGCACTTGAGCATACAAACCGTCATTCCACCACCAGTACAACCATGCACGTCCCTGCTGGGATCCAATGTCTTAATTTCCTCTCGGAGCATAAAAGAGGCAACTATATCCTAATTTTGTGCATCAAAATTGAGCTGCCCATGCCACGTACTACTGTGCAGCCAGCATTCTTCTTGGTTGTTTCAGGAGATAAATGTTTCTCACCCTCATATTTTCTATTTGAGTCAATAATCAAGAATCCCCCAAAAATAAAAATTATAATAATGATTGTAGAACATAAACTGAAGAAAGAAGAATGGACTATCAGAACACTTCTGCATGTATGTATCCATGTATGTATGTATGTAACTATCCTTATCTCTAACTGATCAGTATTGGGAGGTTGTAATAACTTTAAAATGATAATGTCATTTGGAAATTATCTGTAAATGAATCAGTAGTTCTGTAGCACCACTTACTCACCGACTTAAAAGCATTCCAAATGAACATCTAGTCCAAGTAAAACTGAATAAGGCTTTAAAATGAATTTCCTCTTAAAATCTTTTTAAATTAAAAAAAAAATTTTCTTCTCAACAATATCCTTGTCCCTACACTCTTCCTCTAAATGAATTTCGGAAAAGTCAATGAAATCAATGGAGAAATGTACAGAGCACAAAACGGTGAAGTGACTTTTAGAAGACAGACTGACATCTAAGCCTTTTAGATTTGACTAAACTTGCCTGGACATATGAAAATATAAACAAGAAACATGTGAAATGCTCTGAAAGGAAAATTCAGCTCTCAATGAAATCCATACAAAAAGAAGAGTTTTTCACTTTTTTCTGGTTTGTTTTACATATTAGGCTTCCATATAAGATCTTGACTTTAAGGAAGTGGTTTGTTGCTTTTAAAGTACATTTTCCAGGGTGTTTTATATCTGGCCTGATGGGAAACTATTTTAAATTAGATGAACATGAATTAAGTAATACCTTCACCATTAGTTCTATGTCATTAGGATTGTCCTCATTTTCTTTGGGTCTCGGTTCCAGTATTTGATAAACAGGGATAAAATATTTAAAAATATTCCTGAGTTATTTCTATGATTAAATGAAATAGTATAGAATATGAGTATTGCATATTCTCCTTTCCATGCCTCTTTTAGATCTCTTTCTAATGTGAAGTGTTCTTTCACTGACGTTTCTTCGACAAAAGCTCAATCTCACAATCTCTCGGTTAACAATTGTGAGAAAACATTGTCTCCGTGAAAATTTTAGATAAGCATTGCTTATTTTACATATTTCAAGCATCTATAATAATGATCTTAAGCAATGGATATTGTTTCTGACACTGTTCTATTATTTTGGATTGGTAATAACCTTGACCTTTGGCTTTTTTGTGATATATATACATTTATATATACACCTCAGTAGATAGGTATTAAGCCTCTATCAGATAACAGCTAGATTTAGAGAATATAGTGACTGAATGAAGATACAAATGATAATTTCACAGGTCTAGTAGAGAGTCAGAGTGATGAAATAGGAAGTGTCTGAGGAACTACTTCAGATCTGATGGTCCAGCAAAACATTCTGAGAAATTTATATGTAAGCTTAGGTTAGAATTAGTTCTCCATTGAATGGACTCTCCCATAGAAAGATGACAGGAAAGAGAATTTTAACTCAGCTGGAATAGGCGGTACAAAAGCCTTAAGACTGGATTGATTTGAAGGGTTTGAGAAATAGACCAAAGTTCATACATGGGTCAGTATTTGTGGACAGAGGTCAGTGGCACAAACTGAGATCAGAGTGAAGTAGGGCCTGTATAGAGAGAATCTCTGTAGGATAGTGTGCCACTGGAGGCTTACCAGAGGGACAGGATACAATCTTTTTAGCTTTAAAAAGAGTATGTTGGCTTCTTTGTAAGTAAGGAATAGTCAGAGGTTGAACAGAAAGAAGTGCAGAGACCAGTTAGAAGGGCGATTTTAGAATCCCAAGGTAGAGAGTATGGCTAGGGTAGCAGTAAGGAAGATGGACAGGACTCAAGAGTAACAGATTATTCCCCACAGCATCTAGTTTTATTGATTTATTAGGCACAACCCGCCCTGCCCTGCGCACAGCCACCCGCCCCCCCACCCCAGGGTAGTGTTGTTTTACATTTCACTCGTTACATTATTGAATCTTTCCCCAAACATTATCTTTAATCTATTTTAGGTGAATTCTACCCTTTCCTGAGAACCCATGATTTTGATATCATAAGTAATAGCCCCAGAAAGTCAATTTGACTATTCAATAACTTTCCTATCAGTTATTCATTGACTATATCATTCTTCGTAAATGTATGTTGAGTGAATCACTGGATGAATGAGTGGATCAATCAGAAGATGGGATGAAATGTTCATGTCCTTGTTTACAGCCTTCAAATTCTAGCTGTAAACCTCAAGGTCCCTGGAGGTGCCTTCTTGCTCCTCCGGCTGCATCAATCATCTGTCCATGAGTGATCAGGACAGGTTTTATCAGTGACTTTGGTGAATATTTGATTATGCTTCTTCATGCTTTATCGCACTTCACTTGGTTTGTAGGTGCTCCCAGAACATCTGCTTTTTAATTGGTTGATTCCAACTCTTCTTTTGATTGCTATGTATTTATTAATATACTTACTTATTAAGCTGTCTACTACTCTCTTAGACATGCTCAAATAGTTTAATTAATCTTCTTCATGTTTGCTCTTTTGATCCAAGTACTTAATCTTTATCAGAAATAGCAGCACAAGCAACTGTCCCCAAATTTGCCTCACCCATCCACTCTTACTGAGCATATCCTCCAGGTAAACATTTCTATGGTTAAGTATTCATTTGATTACTTATCCGTTACTTATTCTGAATCCGTGGCCCTTAAAGATATTTAATTAGAATCAAACATTTTATTTTATTTTATATTTTGAGAGAGAGAATCTTAAGCAGGCTCCATGCCCTTGTAAAGCTCAAGGTGAGGCTTGATCTCACAACTTTAAGGTCATGACCTGAGCTGAAATCAAGAGTTGGACACTTAACCATCTGAGCCACCCTGGTACCCCTAGAATTAAAATAAAAAAAAATAGAGAATATCTAATCTAGCAGTTCTCAAGCTTGTTTTCAACAATGTAATATTTTGTGCAAATGAAATCAGAAGCATATAAATGAGAGAAAAAATAGATTATTATCTCTTTTCTATTGAAAAGTTTTTCTTTCTGAAGGAGCTGAAGAGATAGAACCTTCTAATTTGTCTCAATTTTCCATGAAGTTGCTCCTGAGAAGATTGGAGGAACCCATAACCTCCAGTGAATCCAAATCACAAAGAATTAACTTCATACAGCTTTCTGTTTTACAGAAACACAGATGACACAGAAGTCCAGATAAATTTATCCAATTTATCCAATGCAATGAAGCCACCTAGAAGCATAAGTTGGGGTAGCTTCCAGTTGCCACAATCCTAAGGTAGCGGCATGAAAAAATTGGAGAGACTTTGATATTAGAAAGGCTCTTAGTTAAGTATGGCCTTTTACATCTTAACACTTGTGTGATCCTGTGAAATTTACTCTCTGTTAGTACATGCTTTTTAGGAACAGTTGTGATAATTATATGCAAATAAATGATAAGAGTCTAAAAATTCACCATATTCTATTCAAAACTCTCAGCCAGCCATCCTATACTTTATATAGATAATATTCCATTTTATAGATGAAAAAAATTGAAACCCAGGTCTCAACTCAGTCAATAAATGTCTGTTCTAGGATTTGAACGCATGAAATTTGATACAAAGTCCCATACTATTACAGACCGCAGGTCTTAATTAAAAAAGAAAGGGCAGTAGAATAAATAAAATCTCAAAATCTTTTTTTTTTTTTTTAAGGACATCCCTGGATGGCTCAGTGGTTTAGCACCTGCCTTCGGCCCAGGGCGTAATCCTGGAGACCCAGTATCGAGTCCTACATCAGGCTCCCTGCATGGGGCCTGCTTCTCCCTCTGCCTGTGTCTCTGCCTCTCTCTCTTGTGAATAAATAAATAAAATCTTTTTTAATAAAGGACAATAGAGAACTAACTGTGCTATATGTTTTTAATGTTTTGTATTGCACTTCCAATCAAACAATCTCATTTAAAGTCCATGCAGCCCTATAAAGTAGATTTTATTACTCTTGTTTTACAGAAAAGGAAACTGCAACTGAGAGGTTATATAACTTCACAATGTCACCCAACTAGAAATCAGAAAACCGGATTTTATCTCAGATATTTTTGAGGATTTTTTTAGTCAGTGACTTTTTAAAGTACGTGGTGGTTTCTCATTCAAATATAATACTCTTAGAGACAGATCAAATCTGTTTTGTTACTTGGGAAAAATGGGAAAAAAATGTACTGATCCTTGCTTCCTGTCTTTTCCTGCCCACTTATCTTTATTAAATCTCAAAATTATACTATGGAAACCAGGAAATTATTTAAGAACGTATCAGTGTAAGTTATGTATGTGGGGAAACAAGCAGGACTTATTTTCTTTCTTTTTTGAACCTCTGGGTAGTTACATAACGTTGAGAGCGTAATTAGTGAGATGCTCATCAGAATTTGATATGTACTCCTGTGTGTCTAATCTGTGACTCTAGCATCTTGGAACATGCATCAGGCCAGGGAGCCTGCTGGCACTCGAGACTCATGACGGTACTTACAGAAAACTCTCTGGCAGGCCACAACATAAACAAAGCACATGGAAATTACTCAGGATAACTTCCTCCGGGCTATTCTTTCAGCCACAAGACAATACAATACTAGTGTTCATGTAGTCCTGCTGGAAGTCAAATGACTGCTGAGTAGCTTCCAACATCCTCATTCTTAAATTATGAATCTATCTTCCAACCACAAAAGTCTGCTTAGTGTGTATTTTCTAGTAGTAAAGAAATTAACACACCCACAGGGAACTAACTACATATTTCCATTTTCCTACTTCTTCTGTCTTCCTCTCATAATTACATGTCAGGAACAATGAGAAAATGCCCACCACTTTTTTTTTTTATATCCGTTCCCATAAAACCTAATAAAAAGATGGACACCTATCTTAAACTTTTGTACCATTTATCCTTTTAGCTGATTATAAAGAAATGATAGGATTTCATTGTGGAAGTATAAAAAGGCATAAAGAAAATCTGGAAGTACTCCTATATTAATGTATTTCTTTCTGGTGCTGTTCTCTGAAAATATAAATCTTTTGTGGGCCTAAATAAGTACCTGTGTATGAGGCAATATTGATATTATATTGTATGTAGTATTTGTATTTATTTATTTTCATGTTATATTATGAACAAATCATTAAATATTTAACAGGTTGCATAAAATGCCATCTCATGATTATTTCAAACAATATTTAAACATTTTCCAATTGTTTGCAATTAGATTCTTTCCAAATGCTTATAAGTAATTCTGATAGTAATTTACTTGCATGAATAATCTTTGATTATGTGACTGACTGATTCCTTAGGATGGAGTCACAAAAGTAAATAAAAGCCTATAGAGCATTACTTTATTATAAATCTCTTAAAATAGTTTGACAAAAATATTTTCCTAGAAGACAATGGAAATTTATGCACAAACCTGCCACTCTTTTCCTGGTTATTGTAACGATACCAATATCTAGGTTTTGCAAAAAGTTTAGAAAACAGGGGCACCTGGGTGGCTCAGTCAGTTGAGCCCCCAACTCTTAATTTCAGCTCAGGTCATGATCTCAAGGTCGAGAGATCAAGCCTCCTGTCAGGCTCCATGCTCAGGGCGGAGCCTGCTTCTCTCTTTCCTTGACCCCTCCCTTTGCTCACATACTCTCTTTCTCTGTCTAAAATAAGTAAATAAATACATATTTTTAAAAACAAATTTAGGAAACAGGGATGCCTGAGTGGCTCAGCAGTTGAGCGTCTACCTACGGCTCAGAGCATGATCCCAGGGTCCCGGGATCGAGTCCTGCATTGGGCTCACTGCAGGGAGCCTGCTTCTCCCTCTGCCTGTGTCTCTGCCTCTCTCTCTGTGTCTCTCATAAATAAACAAAATCTTTAAATAAGTTTAGGAAACAAAGGAAAAAATAGAGAAAAAAATCAAAACTACACAAAGTTATACTTTCCCAGATTACCATAAAGACAAATCTTTACATGTAGATAGACAGATGGATAGACAGCTGAATTACACTTGTAGGTAAATAGATAACTAGAGAGAAAAAAAACCACTTAGATCTTACTACAGAGTTGAGATCCCAATTCTTTCATTAAATGCTATAACATGCTCATTTCTTTTATTTATTTGTAAATACTTTTATATGAAAAGCACAAGTTACTACGTATATTTTTCAAGTAGAGCATTCTGAATATTTAGCAATACTCTCTTACAAATATTTACCAAATTCTAACCCATTTTATACTTTAATTTTTATTTTAAACCCCTTTAAAATAGTTTTATGAAAGTGTTTTAAAGATATAACTTTATTTTGTTCATGATTATTTATTCTACGATCTATTGAGATGGACGATCTTAACTTACGCTATGCTTATATAATTAGAACTATTTTAATGCTGTTCATTCTACTTCATAAAATTGTTCATAAATCCCCAGGTGATCAGAGAAAATGATTTAGTATAAGTTTATTTAACGATATCATAGTTGCACTTGTGTGTGTGTCCATGCATGTGCGTTTAGGGGAATTCCCCTTCCCTACATTACAGCAAAGTCTGGGGATGACTAAGCCTGAAGTTTTTCCCTGAAGAAGAGTAGAAAATTGAACAGAGCAAAGAAAAGGGGAAACATCATGTGAACACATCAGAATGTTTAAGTTCCAATCAACCTGGTTTTTGTAGTTAAGTGAAATCTCGTCCTGCCTTCTTTCCTGGATCCAAAACCTATGTTTTATATAGGATATAAATATTAACTCCTCATCTAGATTAAAGACACTTAAAAAGCAGAGTCTGTGTTTTAGAACTCTTTATATCTCCAAGGACCTGCAACAGTGCTCTGCACATGACACATTTTCAACAAAAATTCTTATTGATTACTGTAATGAAGTACACGGTTATTTTTCTGTCCCAGTAAGTTTATCCTTTGGCAGAACAAGAGAGAAGGAAGCGCTGCATTGTTGCCTATTCACACTGCTCATGCTTCACGGATCCCAGTCACAATTCCTCTCAGCTCCTGACTCTTTATGGTGTGTAACTACAGAAACACACAGTTACTGAGCATCTGTGTATATTGCATTCCAAGACCTATATACCTGGACTCAGTATTTCTTAGTGCTTTTTCAAAAACTTTGAATAGAAAACTGCAATAGCCTTGGTGTCGGAGGATAAGAATAAGGCCTCTTTTATAGGTTTGGATTTTTTTTTAAAGGAAGAGAAACGTGCTATATTACAAACACACACAGCTTGAAGTATAGATGGAAAATACAATAGAAAGGAACTTTTGAAAAAAAAAAAAAGAAAGGAACTTTTGTATAGTGTATTCCAAAATGGCAAAAGGCAGGCGATGCAATGATATTGAAAGAAAATTCAAGAACTTAAAATTAAAAGTACATGTCCAGAAAAAAAAGAAAGAAGGAAAGAAAGAAAGAAAAAAAAGGTTCAAGTACTAGGAGAACAACAGATAGGTAGTTTTGAGCATGTTTTAGTATAGAGAAACAAAATGAGGAAACAAAACTTAGAAAGTAGGTCAAAGAATACAGGGCTTAGATGAATGCAGATTCTTGTTTTAACAATCATATTTGAAAGATGTTAAAAAAAATATGGAGCAGGGCACCTGGGTGACTCAATTGGTTAAGTGTCTTAAGTCTCGATCCAGCTCAGGTCTTGAGCTCAGGGTTGTGAGTGCAAGCCCCGAGTTCGGCTCTATACGTGGAGGCCCAGCATGGAGCCTACTTAAAAAAACAAACAAATAAACAAATATTGAGCAAGTTAATGAAAATACGCATAAATACAATGATGCAAAAAAAGATGTTTTTGCATTTTGGAAAATCTGATACCAAGGAGAGAAGTAAACATACGAATAGGATGAAATTTATTCTGAAACCAAAGCACCTACAAGTCTCCACTTCGCTTTGAAATGTGAGAAAGTATATTGATACAAAAATAACCACCAGACTTTATAGCCAGGATCCCATTCAGGGGCTAAAAATCTTTAGGTAATTACTGATAAAATTTGGGTCAATGTAACAAAGCAATTATTTTAACAACTCATAATTTCATGGAACCAAAATAGAAATGGAGAATGGTATTTGATCAGGGGATATATTTTAAGAATGTTAAACAGATGAATTTTCTTTAATTTCCCACTTAAATGACAGCAAAACATACCCTAGTAAATGAATTATAACTATTTTTTACTTTAGGTTTGTTTAATTAAGTACGGTTAATCATAACAAAAACCAATTTGTAGCAGGAAGCTACTATGTAATAAAAGTACAATCAGGGTCCTTAAAGTCTATTTTGCAGAACGTTTTTGCCCGTGTGGTACAAAGACCACGATTCACAGGAGAAGTAGGTGGGACAAGAGCAGAAATATGGTACGCACGCAATGGGCAATCCATTCAGGTAAAAAGCATTATCTGCTTTTCATTACTAGTAGAATCTTTGAAAATGTATGTTATTCTAAAAGCAACGTGCTGCTATCAAATATAGATGCCAACTATTCCCTCTTACTCATTAAAATATATATATTTATAGAGAAGAGAGAGACTAATCACCATGCATCAAGATTTTATAAGTGCCATCTGTCTGTCTATTACTCTAAAAAGGGCTGTGCTGGGCACAAAATTAGTTACTCCAGAATATCTCTCCAAGTGCTGCCAACATTTACACTGCCATGCTTGAGTACTTAGCATCATTTCTCTCCTAAACTATTTTTCTCCATTCCTCATTATTTCTGAGTAAATTTTAGAAGTGCAATCTGATTGTGCAATTACTATGCTAAAAAATCTGTATGTGGATCACCACTGCCTTTGTTAAAGCTTAAATTCAGTACCATATTTTACCAGAGTTTTCTTCATCTTGTTCCTGAATTCTCTTCATGCACCATGGCTACCACTCCTACTATCCTATGATGCAGGCACTTGTCATAATTTATCGCTCCCCAAGCGGTCCCTGTTTTCTCATGGTGCTGTGCCTTCGCACATACAGCTTGCTGTGCACAGATCTTCATTTGCCATATTATCCATCAATTCTACATGATGTCCTTCAAATCCAGGTTCTAATCACCTTCTCCACCAACCTTTTGTGACCACTCTGTCCTTGCCCTGTCAGACATACCTAAGTTTCACTGGGTCTTTGTCTTCCCTACTTCATTAATAACATCTCTACACCATTACAGTTGCTAATTTCTTTATCTTCTGAGTTGAAAGATAATTTGATTACTTATCTCTAGGTCTCTGAGTCCTTTTAAAAACCTTGAGCCCCAGTTTCTGCAGGTGTTAAACAGAACCAAACTTGACTGTGATGATGAAACAAAATGAGGTGTGTAAGGTACCTTCTCCATAAATAGGTGATCCCTTCCTATGACCCTTTCATTTCCACCAAAATCAGAGTTCTTTAAGAATCTAATTCATCTACACATTTTTAAGACCTGGAAAAGTCCCTGGGCAGGAACTTAGGAGAATACTAATGAGGAAAAGGAGAGTAGAGGATTGAAAGAGCAAGGCACAACAAAGGGGAGCTAGGAGAAGAATTAGAGCTTGGAGGAGAGTGGGAATGTGGAGAGTAGCCCAAGCTCACATGTAAAGAGTAGAATCCTGAGACTTCATTTTTTTCCCCCAAGATTTCAGAATCCACTTTTCTCTCCTGCCAGAGTTCTGCTGTCATTGTTATGAAGGGGAACAAACGTCTGCTCATGTTGCTCAGCATTCTGGTTTCAGTTTCCCACTCTTGTTTTCAAACACTGTTTTCTCAGATTCTTGAGGTTTGGGGAGGTGAGTAACCGTCCTCTCACTCAGGCATTTTGTACCTCATGAAACCAAAATTGAGATACAATCTATTTCAGTATTTGCTACAGTCTACTCTCTAGACTTACGCTCTGGTTCTTCTCTTATTTTATTATAATAATGTTTTTACACCTATCTTACCCAACATAAAACTTCTCTAACATGTAAGCCTGGGGATTTAATAAATGTATACTATTCATTTCTTTCCAATTCACTTACAAACTTGTTTGTCTCAGTTTTGTAATTCGTTTCTGTAGAGGAGAATAAAAGCTAAATTCTGTTTTCAGTTTTTGTTATATGCATGGATTAGAATGAGACTTGAATTAAACATATAGTCACTTCCCACCAATACAATGTTTTGTCCTTAAAACAAATAACTCCCACCACACGCACACCCACAAAGAAACTTGACAAAAAATAATGATAACATCCTCAGGAAATCTCCTTTGTTATCCTAGGATTTTGTTTTATCTTGTTTTTAGCATGTGCTTTTCATTTGTGTTCTTGGTAAGATATTTCTGAAGCGTATACTTGAATGAGAACATCTTTAGGTGTTAATAGAGAAAAAAACGCATATTGCATATGCCACATATCGATCCAACTGATTGAATCATAAACTAAGGTCACTTTTCTCCAAAGGTCCCAGTATGTCCCATCATGATTATTGCTTACTCTTTTAAGTCTTTATTCATATATCACAACCTAACTGTGAAGTACTCACAGATAGCCTACGCATTAACCTAAGGTAGTAGAAGCTAGGGTTTATTAGGCTGCAGAAGCAGTTCCTACGGAGGGCTGGGTAATTTTAATTAAACATGTTGTATGCATATATCATGTTTAATATTTGTCTTTTTTCTGATACAGTCTGGTATGATAGTTAAGTTCATGGACCTAAGGTAGATCTAAAGGTGGGGCTTGCATGTGGGACTTCGAACAAGTTTCTACCATTCTTTCCCTCAGTGCTCCTACTTGGTACACTCGACAAAAACCTAGTTTCTGCCTCATAGGATTACTGTGAGGATTAAAATATGATGATACATGTAAAATGTTTTTCAGAGTCTTTGGGCATAAGAATCTCAGTTCTTAGGTGCCATGTTTTCACCAGTTCAATTCTGATGTGTATATATTCTAATGAACACATCGATTCACATGTATGTAACATTGAAGGTATAAAAATTGTGTTTTCTAAATGGAATAATATCATCTGACACCATTTGAATTAAAACCAATAGTTTATTTGACTTGTGTGGTGGAGAGGCGTGCTGTCACAGCATGTGCCGCAGTCAAACACCCTGCGTTGAGTCAGCAGAAGCAGAGATGTAATGAGGTAGTAATGGTTCTGCTCATCAGTTACATCTGCTGTAACACGTGGTGATGGAAGGTCCTCGTAGGCTCAGAGTTATGGAGTTATTGCATGCCTATTATCACGTTGTATTTTTAATAATGACAGAAAACCCCTTACTTATCAAAAATAGATTTCTCATTAACATATATTTCCTCTTTTTATATTAATCATTATATATACAACATAATTAAGAGGAAGAAAAAGTTTGTCACATTAATGTTATAAGCATAGCTTTCCTTCTACTATGTTTTATTTAAGGCTTTTTTTATGAAAGAGACCCCAGATTGGGTCTTTGTTTTTTTTACCAAATTCTTCCCTAATATTAAGACAAATTTTATTTTGCAACCCAACTTGCCTCCCCAAATCAAGGAGTTCCTACTATTCAATCACTTGGATCTTAAAGTAAGATACATTTTTAAGAATTTTTTCTGGAACATTTTCTTTAATTTTTAGAATTTTCCTTAATATTACTGACTTTTCAATATTTTCCCTCTGATTAAATCTCTGATAGAGTCTTCAATTCTTGCAGCAACTGTTAAAATTAAAGAGAAAACAGTTGTAGCATCTTTGAAGGCTGAGCATGTGGTGTTACGGAGCAATGCTCAACTTTGTCACTGATTTATAATATCCCTCAGTTTACTCAGGTCTTTATAGTTCCAAACCCTCAACTTGATCTGAACCTGAGAAGGAGAAAGTATATCCATCAATTTATGTCATTCTATAAAGGAAGAGAGAAATTAAGACATGTACATATTGACTAATTAATTGTTGAATATTGTTACAATTATTCTGATTAGCACACTGCAGGTATGCTAGTAATAAAAAGGAAAATGCATACTGTTTGGATGATTTCTTTCAGTATTTTGGTATTAAAATATTTGCCTACCATTTTAGCCTGCTCAGGCTACCGTAACAAAACAAATACAGACTGGTTGACTTAAACAACAGAAATTTATTTTTTCACAGTTCTGGAGGCTGAAAGTCCAACATCAAGGTTCCAGCAGGGTTGGTTACTGGCGAAGACTCTCCCCTGCACTTACAAGGGAGACTTCTCACTGTGTCCTTACGTGGACTTTTCTCTGCGTGTATAGAAAGAAGTGTCGGTTATCTCTTCCTCTTTTTAGAAGGACATTAGTCCTATTGGATAGCGCCTCACCTTTATGACTTTATTTAACATTAATTACTACCATCTCCAAGTATAGTCACATTGGGAGCTAGGGCTTCAGGGTGTGAATTTGGGGAGGACACAATTTAGTCCATAACACCTACGTTAAAAAAATTACTTCTTTATAGCATTCAAATATGATATTCCTTCCTCATAACTCTCACGGCATTGTGCTCACTATACATGAATTGAACCCCCCTTCCACTGCCTTGTTTTGTCATTTCTATGTGTATCCAGGTAGACTTTAGGACTCATGAAGGAAGTAGTAGCGATATTTGCATCAATGTATTCTCCAGAGTTTAGCAAAAGTCAAATATTAAGTACATATAACCTTTTCTTGTCAAAATGTACTTTAAGAAGTTTTACTTTTGAGGAAGAGAAATCCCACTGAGGAAAAATTCCCATAGAATCAGGAGGTGCCCTGTCATCTGAAAGTGCTAAACACAAGCATTTCTGCAGTCATTGATCTGTCTATTGTGTTTTGTCCTTGTATCTATTTGTTTAGACTTTTACTTGACCTTATTGGTCTTTCTATACAAACTGGTCTTTTGATTATATTACTGACAAGAAAGTATATACATTATTATTTACAAACAGAATTCATAAAAGGATTAGATAAGAGAAACATACAGACTTGAATAAATATCCAGAAAACTTAGAATAGAAACCAATGACTGTGTTTGCATATTAAATAATATAGTAAGCATCACCAGTATGCATGTACATCTATACTAACTGGTTATATGAGGTGGCTGGTATTAGTTGTGAACTTCTGAAATAGACTGTAAAATCAGCAATGATGCAAGAACTAGTGGGTCAAGATGAAGACATCTGTGGAAGAATGAGCTTCCTTACGTGGAACATCTGCCAGATTGTCATCTATTAAAATCTTACTTTTTGAAAGCCATAAGAAGCAATGAGACTTGCTGCTGCGAATTTATTTCTGAGCCAAAGCAAAGAAGAAATTTGGAGCCTTAAGAGAAGTTGATAGCTCATAATTAGATGATAATGATTGAAGGAGATAACTTGGGGAGCAATATGTGTAACTTAGATATTTGTAATATACTTTTTAGTGTCATCAAGGGAAAAAAAGCCTTTGATGAGACATTCTGAGAGAACTATGACTCAAGAAAGGAGAATGAGTCTGAAAATATAAATCACCAAATAGAGTCACTTACTTATTATATAACTTATTATACCTTCTTAAATGATAACTTATTATAACTTCCCTATTTCTAAAGATTTGTAAATATTTATTCTGAAGAGACAGAGTGAAAATAATATGTCTGACAGAAACTTAATATTTGAAAATACCATTTGCAAAAGATGGAGGAAGTATCCATATCCAAAGTTGAATTTTAAAAATGATGGTGATTAAAAATAATAGTTGCAGGAAATGGTAAGAACAATAGCATGATGCTGACATAAAATGGAGCATAAAATTTCCTTCAATCTAAAATGGGTAAAACAAACACGTATTAAAGGGAACTGAAGCTCAAGTCAGAATATATGTAATGAAAAAATGCCTAGGAATTCTAATGACATTATGGGTTATTTCAGGTAACTTTCATTCAACTGTCAAGAGGACTTACAAGTCATCTCAAAGAAAGGATGATCAATGGAAAGAGGCTTCTCATAATATGCTACAAAATCTTTGGTCTCATTCTGATCAAACTTTTTTCTTCTTATGCATGACTTGGAAGAAGACCCAGAAGCCAGGCTTGAAAAGATTAGACTATGGTAGAGGAATAACTACCACTACGTTACACGAAACGATAATAATTTTAAAAATGTAATAATATGTCCTGGCATTTGGAAAATGTAAAGTACTGCATTCATGTTAAAAATAATTGCAAATAGTGTGTGAGTGGACAGAGTGGAGAGAGTTTGGTAGTTGGGGAGCTGTGTGGTGGAATAGATTCGGACAGAATAAACTGAAATAAAACAAAAGTCTACGTTGAGGCCCAAGAAAACAAGACTATTTAAATAATAATTAAAATATCATGTTTAATGAAATAATAGTCTTCAAAAACACTGACAGCCAATATCTCACCCTAAAGGCTATATGAGAAAAACCCACTACTGTTTCCAAGTCTAAGTTTTAGGAGTATGGTGAAAAATCAGTATGTATCCAAAACATGGTGAACAACATTGGGAACATGTCTAAAGAGCAAATATAAAATTAAAGGTAATAGAATGTTGAGACAAAGGTGACAGAAAGATGAGAGTAGCTAAAATTAGTCTTAGAGCTACAGGGATCAGATAAAGAACCAATGGATATGTATTAAGAAGATGCCAATTATTCACCTTACAAGACAATATTTTCATTTTTAAAAATTTATTTATTTTATTTATTTATTTTTTAACAAGACAATATTTTTAGAAAACTGATCTATTCAACAATGAAGTGACCTGACTCAAAGAGCACTGAGTTTCTTGTCACTTATAGTATCCGAAATCTACAATGAATGACCACTTGTCAGAGGTACTGGCGTTGATAATTTCTACTTTGGGTGGGTAGTTAGGCAAGGTTATGTCTTAGGTCAGTTCCATCTCAAAATTTCTATGATTATTTCAAGCGAAAGTGAAAAATCTTTTAGATTTGATCAACTCGCAGTGACATGCATAAGTATCATAGATAATAAATGCCTGCTATCCAGCTGGGGCCAAGAATGAACTCCTTCTCCTCCTCCTCCTCCTCCTCCTCCTCCTCCTCCTCCTCCTCCTCCTCTTCTTTTTATTACACACAATGACTGTTTAAAAATTTATTTGAGGATCTAACGGTGGTTCATCCCCTCAGAGTCCTCATTCTTGAATTAATTTGATATTGTTAGAAAGGCTTATTTTGAGGAGAAATACACACACACACACACATTTTTCTGGGAGTAGTATAATAAACTACAGTATTTTTGTCAGTAGAATTTGTGCTAACAGTAATAAGAATTTTCCCTTCTCATGCTAATCTAATAGCAGATATTCTTATTTTATTTCAGATTCATATATGAACAAAATAATAGGGATTCACTTGTATAAGTAGGTCTGAAATATGTCAAACAATTCCATAAATCTAAGTCAGATTTTCTACATGACAAATAACCATTATCAATCTCATGCTAAGTGGGTGTTTAAATTTTCAGAAATCAAAACAATTGAAAAATAAAATCAATCATCATAAAAATCAGAGCTATAGTTCATCAGTCATGAGATGTCAGAAGGTCCCATATTTCCATAACTCCATTCAATCTGAAATAATCAGAGACAGTGAAAATAAGTTATAAAATACATAAATGTCACTTTCACTTCCCTAGTGTTTTGAACCTGGAAAAATTTAGATTCACAGAGACTCTACTCAGACATTTTCTCTCAGTCTACCCCGGCATCACTAGTTTGACTGCAAAAGAGGAGGGAAAAAAAATTGCTGAAGCAAGCTTTGCAATCTGATCTATTTTGTAAGGATCCAATTAATCCAATGACCATGTCATGCTCTGGCTTCTAGTAGCAAAATTAATACCCTGTTTGAAAGTGATTCATACACTGCATATGAATGAACCCAACCTTTTCTTCTTCTTTTTGTATTTTGTATATAGACCTTGGGAACAAATCTATATATTTTTTTCATTAAAATTATAGTTCTGAAAAAAAATTATAGTTCTGCAATTATGCACTCCCACCTTGGAATTTCATTCTATATACTTTGTCTCCTCCATCTATTTCTTGCCAATTCATGAATGAACAATTTTTACAGATTCAGGATCTCTGTGTGAAGTTATTCTCTCTGTGGCTTACATTTTGGCTGCTGGCAAAGCATACCAGAGACAGCTCAATCTGATGCCAACTTTGGCAGGACTGAATTTAAGCAGTTTTCCAACATATTTGACTCTGATCAACTCTTTTCCTCTGTTTATTTGTATCCTGAGAGAACACAATTATAGGCAACAGCAAAAGGGGAATTTAACTTTTTCTTTTATGCGAGTCTCCATTTACCTTCGCATCAGCAAGAATTAATTGCACCTCAACCCATATTCCACAGCTCAATCTTTTTTCTTGGATCGCACATTAAAATACTGCTAAGTTATTGCTAGTCCACAATGACCTTCTGCTCCTAGAGCCTGGTCCGCAGGGAATGCGGATAGAACTGCTTCGGATTGGCACAAATTGTACTATTTGAAACATTGCCCAGTAACCAGAGACAGAGGTACTAAAGCAGATGATGTGTAAGCAGGTGCTTTTCAGGCCTCAGTGACGGCATTAGGAGCTCTGGTTGGAACCAATCTCTGTTCTGCCAATTTCCCCACAGTGCACAGTGAAGCATATTCTTTTGCTTTCCAACACCAATGTGCTTGGGGAGGCATGTTTTATATTTTAGAAACTGGAGGAAGTCTGAGATTCCTCACCCACCTTTGTACAAACTGCTGAATCCTCGTTCTCCTGCCCAGACCATGCCCCATGCAGTATGAGGAGTTGACTTCTAACAGCATACTTGTTTTGCTGCTTGGGAAATATAGCTCCGTAAGAGCTGTATTAATTTTCTGTTGCTAACATAACAAATTACCACACAGTTAGTGACTTAAAACAACAAAAACTGATTGTCTTAAGTTCTATAGGTTACAAGTCTAATGCAGTTCTTACTCGGTTAAAATTAAGGTGTTGGTTAGGCTGTGTTCCCTTTTGGAGGTTCTACCAAAGAATCTCTTAACTTTTCCAGCTGCTCTCAGCAAGTCACATTCCTTGGTCTCTAACTCTTTCTCCATCTTCAAAGCCAACAACTGCCACTCAAGTTCTTCTCATATGACATCACTTTGGACATTTCTTTTCTCCTAACATCTCTTTTTCTGATCTTCTCTCTTTCGCAGTTTTAAGGACTCTTACGATTACATTTGACCCATCCAGATAATCCAAAATAATCACCCTACCTGGCAATTAGCAACCTTTAGTCAATCCAAAAGTTCGAGTTCTCTTGCCATATAAGGAATATATTCACAAGTCCCGGGGATCAGGACAGGGACATCGCTGAGGTGCCATTATTATGCTTCCTTCAGCAGTAGTTAACATTGTGTTTTCTTTATCCTGGGAAGAACTGTTTCACCTCTGATTGTGATTCTAATGATTTACTTGCTACAAAACAATTATGATATATAATTATAAAATATACATATCATTTATTTCACATTTCTAGGTGGCAATGCTATCAAGAAGGTGGTCTACAGTCTCCTTTTTGTAACAGCTCATGGGGAGCAAAAGAAGGGAAAAGCAGAGAGTTTATGAAACTATGGTTCAATCCTTTCCTTTAACCAATATCATATCTTTTATTCTCAGGTGATAGAATGAAACTTTCCAAATTCATTCACCTTATTTTCCAAGAACTGTCATAGAATTTCTGGCAACAGCAAAGATTCTTAGAAAACTAAAACCTTGGTGATTTTCAAAATACTGTTGAATTAAAATATATTACATACACAATAAAGCATTTAGAAACTATGCCAAATTCCAT
Source organism: Canis lupus baileyi (assembly GCF_048164855.1). Taxonomy (NCBI): domain Eukaryota; kingdom Metazoa; phylum Chordata; class Mammalia; order Carnivora; family Canidae; genus Canis; species Canis lupus. The sequence goes on along the minus strand of NC_132839.1, from coordinate 6,530,434 downwards.
GACGATTCTTTATTTTGCATTAAAAAAAAACTTATTCCATACAGCAAATAGATATATATTAAGGGCAACTTTTTTCAAGCTATTAATGCTTAAGGATCATTTTAAAACATTACTTACCAAATTGCATTTTTACTAAAAGGATGAAATCTGAGTTTTTATTCTGATAATAAAGTATGTAAATGTTATTAAAGAAAGATGGCTTTTTTATGAGACTCATTTCTCTGAAGATGAGATTGAAAATTTCTTTAATTTTAGCACCAATACTTGAAGGAAGCATGTGCTATTTGCTTTGAACATTTAAGGCTAAAACTATGTTTTTTCTGTCACAAGCAGTTAGATGAATGCTATGTTTGAAATGAAACATTAAAAAAAATATGCAAAACTCTATAATTTCCAAAAGTTTTAGCAGTAAGATTTTCTTTCCCGGCCCATAATCACTATGCTAATATATTAATTCTTAAATTATATCAAATAAACAAATGACTGATGATTAAGATAGATATGCATATATATGGCATATGCATATATACATAACTAGTATGGATAATTGAATACTCTTTATTGATAGTGTTACTAAAAATGAGCAATGTCCTTTTCAATATCATTTCATATTATGCCACACTTGGGAAACACATTCCACTATATTTAATTCCATCTATGAAATTTAATTTTATGGAAATGCTTAATTGAAATAAAATGTCCACAAAACACATACATAAAAGTTACAAGTACACAGCTTACTGACTTCACAAATTGAACAGAGTTGGATAGCCAGCAAGCAGATCAAGTCTTAACAGTACCCCAGAGTCTATTTATAAAGCTCTTCTCATCGCTGTTTCCACTCACAGCATAACTACCCTGACATCTAACACTATAGATTAATTTTTACTTGATTTGAGCTGAATGTAAATGGAATTGTGTGGTATACTCTTTTTGTTCCAACTTCTTTCATTTAACATATTTGTAAGATTCATTTGTCATATGTTGTTCACTTTCAGTTTTGTATAAAATTTCATTGTATTATTATACCAATTTATCTATTCACCCCAGTATAGATAGATAGTTAGGTCATTTCCACTTGGAGTATTCACAGAGTTTTGCTAAACTTGTAAGTGTGTTTTTGATGAACACACATGCACACAAAGAAATTGTTGGACATGTATCCAGAAATATAATTGCATTTCCTTAGGACTACTGAAGTTGAATAGATCTTTAGGTCTTTATTGACCATTTGATATCCTCTGAAGTACTATACAAATATTTTGTATTTTTTTTATGATTCTTGTAATGGATTCTCAAGTAATTACTGCACAGATACTGTGGGGGTACAATAGTACCTGGCTGCAGGGGTCCCAAAGAGATGAGGTTAGGCCACTTGCTGCTGATAAAATCCAAAGGTAGAGAGACTAGGGGGGGTGAAACAACAAAGGAATTTATTTCAGTGGGGCCAACACTGGGAAGACAGTGGACTAACATCTCAAAGATGTTCTTTAAAGTGCTGAAAATACTTCTAAGTTCACAAAAGAAAAATGTGGATCAAAGGTTGGTGGGTACACGCAGGTGTGCAGTAAGGTCAGGTGGATCATTCATTGTCTTGGGGTCATTCACACAGAACTGCATCAGGGCAGTCTCTATTGCTTAAGAGGGTAGTTTTGGTTCCCATCAAAGGAGCTTTGCCTGCTGAGTTAAGAGATTTGGCCTGAGTTAAGAGATAAGCTGGAAAGAAGAACTTAATCAATTAGACAGTACAGACTGAGGTCAAAATGCAGGTAGCTGAAGTCTTCTTTCAATAATGATTTTTTATGTCCTAATATGTATTAAAACATTAGTATTAAAACAAACTAATGTTATTAATATAATTTATTGCATTTATTACTCTCAAGATAACTTTAGAAGCCTAGAACCTCATTTTAATTAGTCTTTCTTATCTCTTGTCTTATTTTCTTCAGGTATTTTAAGTTTACCTAATTTCAAAAGTAAGTTTTGGGATCATGTAAATAATCTTCCTTGAGTTGCCACAGAACACTGCAGCCTTCAGCTATAGCTTTCCCATACTTCATTGATATCTTTGGGTTACTCAATTTGCCTTCCTCACTCGATTAAAGGAAAATATGGTAGTATAATGATTTAGAGTGCTACTTGCTGCCCTTGGACATGTTATTAGCCTCAGTTTTAACATCTATATCTATAGAAATGGGGAAATGGGGAATTACTAACTCCTAACTTACAGATCTATTATAATTATTAAGTGGATTGAGGTAACAAAACTCTTAGAACTATGGCTTAGGAAACTCAATAAACATTAGTTATTTTATTACCAGTGCTTTATGGTAGAAATCTGTTCAGATTAGAGTATGTTACCTCTATGTTACCATCATTACCGGTCAATAAAATCTTTTTCCCTCCTCCTAAGACTTGTGTAGATTTTTCCTTTCAGTTTTTTGGGGGCTTTTTGGTGTTATTTTCGTTTGTTTTTTTTTTTTTAATCTTAGCTATCGAATACTCCATCACCTTGCTGTATCTTATTACATTCCAGTTCAAATTTCTAAACCCTAAAAAGTGTCTAGACCTTTTATCTCTGGCAATTTCCAAGTACACAGAAAATGTTAACTCATTTTCACTGATTCCCTCTGTTTCTTTAAATTTTGCTTTTCTGGGGGAATCTCCTATGCCATTGAGTGTGATACATATCACAGAGTCTTCTCTGCTTTCTGTTGTCAAAGTGACGGTTTGCTTTCTTTCCTCAATCTGTTTCTCTAGTCAAGTGCTAATAATGTTATTTGAAAATAATAAACATAGTTCACAAGGTGTAAAGGAGAATTGGCCTTAAAATAGTATGGTACTTGATAAAATAAGAGGCAGTCAAAATTGGGATCTTAAAACTGATTACCCTATTGAGGGTCAAATCTATGTCAGAAAGTCAGGAAAAGATTAATTCCAGAATGGTCAGTATGAAATGTGACCGAAATTTGAAATGAGTAAGATGTATTTGATTTAGAAGGCTGGACATGGGAATTATTTTCCCTAACAAATGTTATGAAGTACCAATACCATTTATAAACAGCTTTTATTAAAAAAAATGTAGAAGGCTTCTGTTTCTCAAGGTTCAAAAAGATTTGTGTGTCCTAAAGCTGTTTTCCAGAAAAGTCTCACTGTGTAGTAGAATAGAAGGAGCTAGCTTAATCAAAAAATGAGGAAAAAAAGAATTTAATGCCAAAACAATTTAAGTATTTATGTTTGTATGATAAGGGCCTTACAGTAGACAACGACCAAACACAAGTGTCTTAAAGAATCTTATCTGAGACCTTTTTCAATTTCCATTTTTATTCCTTCATTACTTACATGCATAAAAATATAGGTTCCTTGTCAATGACAATTTTACAGATAATTCACTTATTTGCTTGAAAGCTACTTGCTTGTTTCCCCTGAGAAGACTAATAATAAACCTCATTATTCTTAAAGGAATCAATTAAACATAATATAGTTACTGGTAAAAAAAATCCTCTTATGCAGAAGCATTTAGCTGGAAAAAGAAAATCATATTTTCTGTCATGTTCCAATGATCATAAGGACATGCAACTGTACTGAGTTGCCCTCTCATATCAACAGAAAATGATTAGCAATTCCTTTCCGTATGGAATACTATAATATTAAATGTGTTTATATAAATAATTGGTATAAAAAATTTAAGATAGTACTGACAGTAAGTTTTAGCATACCTTTGTGTACCAGATGTGGCTATATGTTACTGAAGTTAACCGACCAATTACCAAAGCAAAAATGACAATTGTTTTTGTTCATTTCCACGTTGTCAACAATAGATATACACTTATTTCATCAAGTTGACTATCCTTAAAATATTGGAAACTCTTTTATTAATTTTATAAGCAGTTTGTTGGTTTTATGAGACCAGAAAGAAAAATCAGTTCCTTTATTTTACAAGCATGCATTTTCTTTTTTCCAAAAACTCATTATGTACTCACGAAATATTCCTACCCTACTCCAAATTATCTCTGCATCATGCTCATAACCTCAGTACAAAGTTCAATAGAGGTTTATTGGATATGTTGGCTTTAATCATTGAGAGCTGTAATGATGAAATTTCACTAGGTTTTGTAAATATCTTCAGAGGCCAGCTAAAACTTAGGCTGTCCTGAGAATCGCACCAGTTTCCAGATGGGCTTACAATAAGAATCTTTCTTCTTTCTGCCTTGAAAAAATACATAAGTTTTAAAAGCCAGAGTTCTTCGGTAATGTTGCACATCTACAAAATACAGACACAGGGCAATTACTTCTTGGCTATGGTAGATAATTTTTAAACATTTTAGAAAATACTAGACAAATTTTTAAAGTTTTGCAAGTGCCATTTGTTTGTATTAGGAATATTGAAACAATAAATGTGATGGACACTGATTATTAAAAAAGAAATCTGTGACAGAAAATGTCATCTTCAATCGATATGTTTTGTAGTCATCTTTATTCTATTTTTTGTATTTTTAACCACAATATTTTAATATGTATGTATGTATAGATATAAACTTCTTTGACATTTGAAATATCCGTATTTTTCCGAAATGGCCAGCTTTATAAATCTTTATTGTTATTCTATTTTGAATATTTGTCTCTAAATGACATGAAATGCCAGTTTCAGGCTTAGTTTTGTGGACAATTAGGCACACCAAAAAGTCACCACCACAGAATCATTGTTTAGTGAGAGGCCTTAAGCATGGAAATTGCTAAAATAAACTTTTCTAACCACAATGGTGAATGGTTTATTCACAGTGGTAATGGAACTATTTGAGCCACTTAAAGAAAACAAATTATGTAGTTGCATTGCCACCATTGCAAAACAGCACCGTTTTATTAAAAATCTGTATTGTTTTTTTACTTGCTCCTTTTCCCCACTTCGCCCATCTCCACCAAACCAAGTCATACTAATATAACAAAAAGGTTTACAAGTTACATTTTAATCTGATACACAAAATATTCAGAGTTAATGTTCTGATACTTCTCGAATTTCAAGAACAAATAAAATAATCTGTCTTTACTCCAGATTTGGGTTTTCTTAAAAATCATGAAATAATTTATATGTAGCATGCAAATTTTTTGAAAACAAATATATTGGTATGCTTTTAAAGCAATATTGTTTAACATGTATTGCATTTTTATTTGCTTTACATAAGCTGATTTCCTCCAAGACAATGTGCTTCTAGCTATTTTAATAATGAAAAAAATTGAGATTCTTTAATATAGAATCCAACTTAAAAAGAGTGTCATCCAGTTCAAAAGGTCATGTTAAATAACTAACCATTCTCACTTCTCCAAATGGTTTGATTCAATGTGAACCACTATGATTACAGAATTTCAAAGGAGGAAGGTAACTTAAAAGAATAATAAGAAAGATTAACTTTTATGGTTAATAAGATATTTGAGAAGAGACATAATAATTTTACTATACTTTTCGTGACAGGATTAACTAAAAGCGCCATATTTTAGGTTCATTAAATACAGATACATCAAACATTGGAAAAGGAAGTAAACTCCAATAAATAAAATTATTATGATGACCTGGGGTGGGGAAAAATACAAATTCTTATGAAAAGATATATATAATTTTAAAAGGCACACAAAGAAATAATTTATTTTTGTCTTTGAATTTCTGTTTTACTTTTAGCACTCTGAAACCAGCTTTAATTTGAGTTCCCTAGACAACTTCTTCAGTAAGGACAAAACACATACAGATACACATTCTCATACACATTAACCACATAGATCCTCTAGGCCAGAATTCTTTCATTTACCTCTACCTGTAGAAAATTTCTGGATCCAACATTAACCTAGGGAAAACTGAATCTGAACTGCAAATGTTTTGTTTTCCAAATATGTATGCATGATATGTGTGTGTGTGTGTGCGCGCGCGCATGCTGTGTGTGTGTGTGTGTGTGTGTGTGAGAGAGAGAGAGAGAGAGAGAGAATTACGCATTGTCTATCTCAATTAGTTACAGTGGTATTACATAATCAGCTTTAGTTTTCATTAAAAAATACAGGAAAAAATTCCTTCTTGTCTACATAATACAAATTACCAGTTATTTATTATTTTCAATAATAATGAAAAATGAGTTTGTCAATATCTTGAATACCTGGTGTTATGGACTGAATTGTGTTCTCCCAAATTCCATATGTTGAAGTCTTAACCCCATTGTGACTATATTTGGAGATAGGCTCTTTACGGGCCAATTAAGGTTAAATAAGGTCACAAGGGACACAAATAGGACCTGAAGAAGAAACATCATGAGTAAATTCCCAAGGAATAACCATGTGAGGACACAGTGAGAAGGTCACCATCTGCACACCAAGAAGAAAATACTCACTAGAACCCAAAGTCGCCAGCGTGTGAGAAAATACAGCTCCACTGTTCAAGTCACTCCATCTGTGATATTTTGTTATGGCAGTTCTACTAGATGAATCCACTGTTTTATTGGTACACATGGCTTTATCATTTAATCCAATAAGATCTCTGAGGATATTCAGTGGGCACAGAAATAATTTAAATGTGGACTTCATTGAAAGTGTTTTTAAAATTTATCCTTCTTAAATCCTTCCTGAACCTGCAGAATGTGGAAACAAAATTGCAAGTAAAACTTGAAATTTCAAATATTGAGCATATTAAAATGTATAAACCTAAAAATAATTTATTTTTAAAATCAAGGTATCGGAATGTACATTCCTGAATCCTTCAGTTAGTCTGAACATTTCATAATTCTGCTTTTAAAAAATACATTTGGGGGCAGCCCCAGTGGCTCAGCGGTTTAGCGCTGCCTTCAGCCCAGGGCCTGATCCTGGAGACCCGGGATCTAATCCCACGTCGGGCTCCCTGCATGGAGCCTGCTTCTCCCTCTGCCTGTGTTTCTGCCTCTCTCTCTCTCTCTCTCTCTCTCTGTGTCTCTCATGAATGAAGAAATAAAATCTTTGAAAAAATACATTTGATAGTTCCTTTAAATGGCAATCATCTTAGTGTTATGAAGCTGGATTGTCGTCCTTTGTTTTGTGGAATTAGTCAATTTTAAGTGCAAAAGGAATGGTTGTATATAGGTAACCTGAGAATAGTTAACATCGATGTAAAAGCTACCAAGAGTTGTAAAATGATGATCTAAAGAAGCTCGGAGATAAAAAGAAGGTCGAAGACAAAAAATTTGCTGTGGGGATAATGTCTAATACCAGCCACTGAATTATGTGTCTGGATTTCAGACTCCATCATAGAATAAAACCCTAGACTCATGCTTTTAGGTATAACCTTTTTCCTATTAATTTTATAGTCTAACTGCTATATGAAATGTAAATACACTATGCATACAATCTATTGAGAGGTTTAGTAAGATCTATAATTATGAGGTTCAATTTGGGTATATAAGTACATCATTAAAAGTCTGCCTCTCTTAGCTATGTGATGAATTAATAAATTTAATAAATTAAAAAAATGTAGCATTTATATGCTTACAAAAATATTTTACTCCAATGACCTTAGGGTCATAGTTGGAATTAATATGCATAATTTTGTACATGAGGACTTGTGTTAATAGCAATCTTTTTAAAAGAATACATTATAAAAAAGATTAGAAAGTAATCGAAGATGTTTTTCTTAATGCTAAGCAGTGACTCTGTTACATCTCAGATCAATTCATTTCTTGATAGTAGCTCATATGTGATAATCACTCATATCTAGAAGGAAAATTAGGATTGTGCATGTCATAGAAGGTAAGGAAAGAGGGATCCAGGAAGGAGTGGTCAACTCTGTCAATATTGCTAAGAGATAAAAGAAGATGAAAACTGAAAACAGATCCCTATTTTAGCTACTGATGGTGATCCTGGAAAGGAAGTTTTAGTAGAGAAATGGGAACCAAAGCCATATCAAAATAGATTTACAGAATGCCTAAAATCTTCTAAAGTTTTATTGAGAGGCATTTATAAAATCGTAAATAAATAGAAAGATCCAAAATTCAATATTTTAATGATGTCAAGTTTTCTCTAAAATATCTATGAATTCAAAGCCATCTCCATAAAAATTAACATATTTTTAAGCTATAAATACGAATTTTAAAATGTATGCACCAACATTGTCCAAGAAAATTTTGAAGAAGGACGGGATGGTTTAACAGGACTTGACTTACCTGATAATAAATGTATTATAAATCTTACTAATAAAAACACTGTTACAGTGAAAAAATGATAAGTCAATGTCAACTAAGGAGAAAATACAAATCTTAAACTCATGCATACATGGATACTTGATATTTTATGTGAGTGTAACTGCATGTTGGTGGAAAAGAACAGGATTTTCCAATGAATTACTGTAGTGAAAGACTGTAAAGGATTTAGAAAATAATATAATACCCCTTGTCTTCATGTTTCCTGTATATGTTGAAACTTCTAAAACAAAGACAAAAAAGCACTAACCTCCCCCAAAAAGATTAATCAGAATAACATTAAAATATATCTATCATCAAAATAAACTAAAAGGCAAGTTGAAATAGTAGCCCTATAGTGAAAAAATATATTTGCCATAAATTTAACCTAGTATCATATAATCCAGAATATTTAAAGTGCTTTGTAAGGATCCACAAGGCAAAAACTAAGACCTACTGTCAAGATGGGCAAAAAACTTGAATGAGCTGTTTACAAAAGAGAAAATACAAATGGCCAATAAATAAAAACATTAAATAACATCTAATTAGAAACATAAAAATTGTAATTAAAGCCATTGAGAAATAGTGCTATAAACTCACCAAATTTGAACAGGATGAGGGAAGTCTGTCAATACAAAATGTTGGTGAATAAGCAGGAACAAGAACTTCTGGTAGCATTTTAATTTACATATTGACGTGGGAAAATAGGTAGATAGTATCATAAAAGTTGAAGATACATTATGACTAGCAACTCCACTCCTAGAGTGATTCCCTCAGGAAAACTGGTGCATATGTTAACGCAGAGACACACACAAGACTGTTCATGTCAGCCTTGCATGAGCAAGTGTTGAAAACAACTCAAAGGTCCCAACACTAAAATCAATAAATAAGTTATGATAAGCACTTTACAGCAACAAAAATGGATTAATTGTGATTATATGCAAAATGCATAAGAAACACAAACATGGTATTTAGGAAAGAGGAAGACACAAGCAATTGAATATTGTTTGAATTTTTTATTAAATTTATTAAATTTTTATTAAATTGAATTTTGTTTGAATTGAATTTTTTATTAAATTGAATATTGTTTGAATTGAAATTGAAATGAGGAAGACACAATTGAATATTGTTCAATTTTTTGATATGCTTTACTAAAACTGTCAAAATTACTTTAAATAATTTACACGGTGATTTTTTAAAAAAGCAAAAGCAATTAAATAATCACATTAAAGCAGGAGAGTGGTTACTGATAGGGTTGATGGTTGATGGAAGTGGTTATACTCTCTATGTAAGGCTTGAGGACACTGGCAAATTTTCTATTTCTTAACCAACTCAAAAAACTTATTTGGTAAAAAAAAAAAAAAAAAAAAAAAAAAAAACAAACTTATTTGTTCAAGGATTCACTTCAGAATTATCCTTTAAATTGCACATGTATTTATTTATATGCATTGTCTGCATATTAATGCATTAGTCTATGTGCTAATGCTAACAACAACATATGCATAAAACAGAATTACTGGAATTTTAAGTAGTGACTCTGAAGAAGTTTGGCTATAAATAGGAGCAGAGCCATAAGATGGTCATAAAAAGATTTATAGTTAAGACGGATTTTGTAAACATGGGTGACACACCATCATCATTTTATTGATGCAAAAAATCAGCCATAAAAATAATCTTTTCATTTCCCACAAACCTGCTTGTCAATATCTTTCTTTACTTCATTATTACCAATTTTTTTTCTGGTATATTCTTAGAGGTAATAGTTTGTATTTTGAAAGCTACTCTCTTCCAAATCTACTGCAGTATTGCAAAAACATGCTTATAGAAAGAAAGTACTTGTTGAGATAGCTTTAGCTTTAAGAATTTAGAGCAAAAATAATTTCCAGTTAAATATACATAATATTTACATGATTGTACTTAAGTTGGAAAGGCAATAGAAAGAGAACAATACTATATAACAGATTTTGCAGGTGATGCACACATTCTACAATAATAACAGAATAAAAATGTCATTTCTCGCTGGAATTCACTTATGCCAAGAAACATTGTTTGAAAAAGAACAGTTAATAGCAAAGAAAAAGGAAATTACAAAAACAAGGCAAAATTGTCCCAATACGGACTGCCAAAAAACATTCTTATATACCACTTTGGATTTTTTCCAGCTTTTTTTGAGGTGTAACCAACAAAAATTACTTATATTTAGGTTGTATGGTGAGATTTTTAAGGTGTACAATGAAATACACACAATCAATTAATACATGTATCATCTCACAAAATACATCTCATATTTTTCCTTTTTTCTATTAACAATGCTTAAAATCTACTATCTTAGCTAATTTTAATTATAAAGTATTAATACCTATAATCATCATAAGTACATTAGATCCCAGAATTTACTCATCTCATAAATAAAAGTTGTACCTTTTGATCAATATCTTCCTATTTCCTCACCCCCTAACCCCTGAGCTAATGTTCCACTCTTTGTTTCTATGAGTTTGACTTTTATAGATTCCACATATAAATGAAATCATAGAGTACATGTCTTTTTGTATCTAGCTTATTTCACTAAGCATAATATCCTCCAGGTGTATCCATGTTATCACAAATGGCAAGTTTCCTTCATTTTTACAGTTGAAAATACTCCATTGTGTATGTAGATCACATTTTCTTTATTCACTTATTGACAGACACTTAATATATTTCCATGTCTTGGCTATTATGAATAATGTTGAATAGAACACGTGATGCAGACATCTCTTCAAGACTGTGATTTCATTTCCTTCAGATATATAGCCAGGGATGGAATTGCTGAACCATACGATAGTTCTTTGTTTGACTTATTGAGGAACCTCCATGCTATTTTCTAATGGCTGTACTAATTTACTTCAGATTAAAAGTGATTTTATATTTTTATGAAGAAGAAAGAATTGGGCAAGATTTATGATCTAAATTGAATAGATGATGCAACCAAAGAGAGGAAATATAAATACATCAGTTGTTTCAGGGTATATAAATTTTTATTTATTTGAAAGATATATTTATATTTTATTTTTTTAAATTTTATTTATTTGAGAGAGACATAGAGATAGTGACAGAGATAGCGAGAGAGAACATGAGTGGGAAGAGGGAGAAGTAGGCTCCCCAATGAGCTGGGAGCCCAATGTGGGGCTCAGTAGAACCCTGGGACCACGACCTGAGGCAAAGGCAGAGGAAGGGCAGAGGCAGAGGGAGAGAGAGAATCCCAAGCTGAATCCACACTGAGCATGGAGCCCAATGCAGGCTCAACCTCAGGACCTTGAGATCATGACCTCAGCTGAAATAAAGAGTTGGACTGAGCCACTCAGGCACCCCCAGAATATATGTTATTTTAAATTCATATATGTAAAATTTTGTAGATAGTCTATTTTTAGTTGTCTTTTATGATTGCTTTATTTAAAAAAGCACATGACTTAGAATGATTTAACTATATGAATGAACAAAGAAAATACATATGTATGTGTCTATATGTGTGTAGAGTGGTACAGTCTTATTTTTCATAATTTTATCAGATTCCAGTGTTGTAGCAAAGATGTGGGTCTCTTTACTTCTCTCCATTTCTGTTCCAGGGCAACAGTATTTCTATGTTGTGATTATTTTGTGTCTCATATTTCACCGTTCTTCCATGGATAGAAGAAATTTATTCACATGGGATGGGATGAAAATATGTCAGGTCAATGTCTTTACTCTGTGCTCATATTCCACCACTAAATCACTGCTGATCCTGCCAAAACAAGAAACTAGTTCATTGATTTACAATATGAATGGCCTCTGTCTGTTGGTATAAACACACAAAGCAGAGAATCTTTCAAGACTTTGTAATAAAAAGTCTTGGATGTGAGATGAATGACCTACAAAAGATGAGGAAATCTACCCCTTTCTTCACCTCAGTAATGTCTGTTCTGTGTGTAGAGAGTTGATTTCTGCTCAAGGGATATAAAACTGCCCATCTTCAGTTGCATCAAAATTCTTAGCAGTATCAGGGGCCCTGAATGAATTAAGCTTTGTATATGTCCCTATAAAAAGAAAAGGTTCTTTAAATAGATGCCCAGAGTTTAACTAGGTGTGTGTTTGTGCGTGTGTGTGTTGTGTATACACCCCTAGTTAAACTGTTTTCCTTCACTAACACCTTTTCAGGAAAACTTTGTGTCTTGCCACATTTCTCATTTTATAGGAAAAATCAGAATGATTTTTTATCATATCATAAAAATCATTGATTTTTCCTTTATAAATTTTATTAGTTATTCCAACAGTAATCTTTGATTTCCATAGTGTATTCTTCTCCTTCAATATTACAACCTAATTTAGCCTAAGTTGTCCTCTAACTCACTCGACAGTTAAAAAAAAAAAAAAAAAGATTTCTGATCTGCATTTATCTGACAAGGTGATGCATCTTTTTGAAGTTTTGTCTTCCATCACATCATGATGGCCCGTCACTCATGTGACAAGGAGTTTAAGATGAATGGAGTTAAGGAGAAAGGTCAAATAAAATGCACTGCCAGGCTCCAGCATGACACAATCCATCAAATGAAAGAGCAAAACCTTTTTAGCCTGTAAGCATTCAATTACAAATTGTCAAATGTTCATGATAATCCAAACTTCTGGGATAAACTGCAAGTGAACATTAGTTTCAAAAATGAAAATGACACTAATTTAGTGAAAATAAAAGTGAACAACAGATCTTTCAACTTAAAGCAGTTTTCTTTTTTTAAATGGACATCATACTAAATTACAACTTCAGAATTTTGTTTTATCTCACTATTTTATTTGATTCAGATTTTTAACAATGCTTCCATGTTAGGAAATTGCTGTAAGTGTGCTTTCATGATAGCACCAAATCTAACTCAGTGATTTCAACAGATAGGAAATGAACTCACTTGCTCAGGTGTTAACATGTGCAGCTTTGCATTTCACTACCTTAGAACTTAAGGGTTGGTGAAAAGATCAAGGAACATAAATTTGGCTTTTCTCACAGGGAAAGTGATTTTAGTCTAATGGGGAAAAAGTGGTATGGCCAGAGAGGTATGACTACGATTGCAGTCAAATCACTAGTTGTATTTCTTACAAAAGTTGAGGTTGCAAAAGTTAAAGTTTTTCACCTGGTAACTACAAAATTTGGAATACTCATATCAACCTTGAAAGAAATAGTTACCACAATCTAAACTCTAAGTAGTTAACAATCACAGCAATCATAACAATCACAACATAACAACCACAACATGACTTTGTTAAAAAGGTAATATAATGCATGATTTTTAGAATCCCAGTAAAAACTAATGGAAAAAAAAATCAATCAGCAGGAAACAACCATTTGGGGGAAAAAACGTCCATTTTGCTTGGAAAACTACTTATTCTTTACTTGGGAGAAGGGCTGTCCTGATGATTCCAAGAAAATTCATTCAAATTTCCTATTAATTTGTTCTTTACAAGGTAAGAAAAAAATCACTTGGATTTTGAATTTTATTTTACTAAATGAAATTTTCCCCATGCCTGAATTAATGGTATTTTCTTCTCAATTGTGGAATTAAAACATAATCATTCAACATACTCAAACTGATCTTACTAGTACTTCCAATAGAAATACCTTTAGATTTTAAATTTAAACTAGTTTACCAATTCCATAAACAAATAAGGCTGGTTTCTTAAAATTGATATTCATATTTTTATTAAATATTTTTATTTATTTGAGAAAGAGAGAGCACACCCCTGTGAGAGAGCATAAGTGGGGGAGTGGCAGAGGGAGAGGGAGAAAGGGAGAAGCAGACTCCCTACTAAGTGGGGAGCCCAATGTGGGGCTCAATCCCAGGACCTGAGATCATGACCTGAGTCAAAGGTAGATGCTTAACTAACTGAGGCACCCAGGTGCCCCAGTGATATTTATATTTTAAAGTAATCCACTATAAGCATGATTTAATACAAATTTTTAATCACTTCTCTGTGCTATATAAAATTTCTCATTTATATCAGGCATTTTCATATATACATAAAATGAGGAAAGTCTATGTATGGAAATTATTTGTATATTCTTTGCAGTGACTTCCCAAATATTTTATTATTATCAAAGATATCCTTCCCTAGGACTGAGCCTTAGATGAATACAGTGATTATTGTATTTCTTAGTTCAATTCATTTTTTACTTCCTAGTCAGCATCTCAGATGAAATTTTAGATCGGCTCATAAGAAATGCAAACTCAATATTACTATAAATTTTATTAAGAAATTTTATCATATCTGAGAATTGAGATATTTTGATAAATTTCTACTACCCCAACTTTTATGACATGATCCTTTTTTGAAAGGAAATCAGTTACTTAAGAAGCGATGCAGGAACTTGCTACTAGTTGTACAGATAGTTATTTTCCTAGTGAAAAATGTTAAAGAATTATTCATAACTTTTACATGGTGTGTTTTTATTTTCAAAGTTAATGTTCTCAGATGATATCTAATCATTCCTTGGGTACGCTTTACAAAAGATAGTTCTAAGATACCAAGTAATAAGATCACGAATAAAATTTTCAATAATACTGTATTATTGAGAATCTGATATTACAGCAAAAAAAATTTTAAGAGAAAATTTGAAAAACGTTTTACCCTCTGCCTTGCAACCACATTGTGCCCATATATTCCTGAGAAGTAGACTTTATTGTCGTTTTTAGTAAAATCTAACCAGTTCAGAAACATTTCAAATATGTTAAATTATTAATGGACTGATCACAACACATTTAATAAACATGGTATCCGAAAAGAACTACTAATTACCATGAAACCAATTCTGCAGCTGCTTAGAGTGGGCTAACATTTCTGAGTAATAAAAATTAAGCTGCTCAAGTGTAAGGTGACAATGATAAGCTGCTTTAGTTGAGACTGAAATTGTAATCCATTAGGGTCACTGGATCAGTTGGTTAGGTCTCTCTAAAGTGATTGTCACTTAAGAATCCTACATTTCAAGCTGACAACCAAGATATATGGGAGTTGATGAGCCACCAAGCACCTCAGGGCCACTTATTTCAAATCAGATGGAACACAGGAAGGAGGAGTAGCCACCTGTCACAACATAACATAATTGAACATATTGGCAAGAGAA
Source organism: Canis lupus baileyi (assembly GCF_048164855.1). Classification (NCBI taxonomy): domain Eukaryota; kingdom Metazoa; phylum Chordata; class Mammalia; order Carnivora; family Canidae; genus Canis; species Canis lupus. The sequence goes on along the minus strand of NC_132839.1, from coordinate 6,515,131 downwards.
GAAGGTCGGAGGCCCAAAGAATAAAAAAAGAAAAAGAAGAAGTACATAGAATGATTATTCACAGAACTTTATTCCAAGATCTGGCCACTTGCTTTCTGTCAAATACCTGCAAGAGTTACATATATGACTTTTTCAAACAAACTATGGAAGATTATTCAAGATTAACCTTATAGAAATGACAGTTTTAAATTATTGCTAACCACTTTGTTCTAAGGCTAATCAGCTTGTTGTAGGATAATCAATGTTTTTCACTGGAATTCAGATTCACAGTGCAATCTGAAAGTATACATATAGTATAGAAGTGTTTTTAAGATTAAAGTTCTTAAAAATAACCCCCTATTCCAATTAAAATAGTAGAAAATTAATAGATTAATTAAAAGTACACGTTGCAAAATGTCTATTTGAAAATACTCTTCTAAAAAAAAGAAAATACTCTTCTAGTGTTACAGGAATTTTCCACTTTTTTCCAGTTTTATTGAGATATCATTGACATATTGCATTATTTTAAGGTGCACAACATGAGTTATGTATATATCGCAAAGTGATTATAAGTTTAGTTAACATCTTCACTTTATATAGTTACGATATTTTTATGATGAGAACTTTAAAGATTTACTGTCTTAGAAACTTATACAATACAGTATTGGTAATTACTGTATTGTAACTATGACTATACAGTCACCGTGCTGTACATTATATCCTCAGGACTTATTTATTTTCTAACTGGAAGCTTGTACCTTTTGACTACTTTTTTTTTCCCTTTCGACTAGTTTTACCTATTTCTCCACCCTCTATCCCTCACCTTAGGCAACCACTGATCTGTTTCTATGAATTTATTTTTTTAAGATTCCACATATACTCAAGATCACACAGTATTTGTCTTTCTCCATGTGACTTATTTCATTTAGCATAATGCCCTCAAAGCCCATCCATGATGTCCCAAATGACAGGATTTCCTTTTTTTTTTTATGGCTAATAATATTTTAATATACAAACATATATACACACATACACTAACACACACACAGACACACATCATATTTTCTTTATCCATTTGTCTATGGACATTTACGTTGCTTCCATGTCTTGGCAAATAATGCAGCAATGAGTATGGAGATACAAATATCTCTTTAAGACAGTGATTTTGTTTCCTTTGGCTATATATCTGAAAGTGCGATTGTTGGATCACATGGTAGTTCAATTTTTAGTAGTTTTTAGTAAACTCCTTATTGTTTTCCAGGGTGGCTGAACTAATTTACATTCTACCCACAGTAAACAAGGATTCCTTTCTTACATCTTCAACACTTGTTACCTCTCCTCTTTTTCATGACAGTCAATCTAACAGGTCTAAAGTGGTGTGTCATTGTGATTTTCATTTTTATTTCCCTGTTGATTAGTAACGTTAAGCCCCTTTTCCTGAATCTGTTAGTCATCTGTATGTCTTTTGAAAAATGTCTGTTCAGTTTCTCTGCCCATTTTTTAATTGGATTGTTTGGTTTTGCAGATTGAGTTGTATGAATTCTTCATATATTGTGGCTATCAACTCCTTATCAGATACATGATTTGAAAATGTTTTCTCCCATCAGATGTTTTGTAGATTTCATGAATGACACATAGATCTACATAGTTAATGGGCTAGAGAATGCTTGTAAAAGAACAATACTTCCTACCATGTCTCTTGCTTATATTGTGAAGTGTGCTGCTAAAGACAGAACGTGACTAAAGACATCTTCACAAATAGTGATTGTGTGATGACAGGAAATATATACCAAGGTGCAATTTTGTGAAAAGAAAAAAATTAAGTTTTCAAGTAGAATTCAATTAATATTTTAATTAGAAAACTATACTTTAATAATGTGTTAGAAACTAAACGTTATATGTAAAAATAATACCCTCACTTCAAAAAATAAGTTATTTGGGACCATTGCTAATATTTATCTTGAATTATTATTATTATTATTCATATCTCCAGCATTTGCTCTTCCATTAAGAATTAGAGATCTCTAGCTCTGGAACAGAAAATAGTGTAAAATGTGAATAAGAAGTTTGTCAGTATATTAGTCAGAGTTAATAATTATATCCTGAGTTCGAGGCTTAAGATGGTGATGTACGTCCCCTTTTCATAATACTGGGCAAACTATATAATTAATCATCTCCTTGATTTAGGATAATATCTTTAAGTTCAATAACAGTTGATGTTAAATCAGACATAAACCCAAATGCACTAATCTTTACAAAGTCAGTGACCAATGACTATCAAAGATCAATAATTAATTTGCATGAACATATCTATTGGTGGCCATTTTTCAAAAGTTATTTTAATAGATATAGAAGAAGCCAAAATTTGCATAATGTAGTGTTGTTGTTGTTGTTGTTGTTTCCCTAACATTACATAGTTTTATGCAAGTGGCTGCCTTTATTGTTGCCTGGCCAGACGTAGATCTCCCAGAAGAGAGACTGTGAACTGAATTTTCTGTCTACTGTGACACATCACCACAAATTCTCTTTAACAAATTTAGTTACCTATGGTAAAATTTTATGAGATTATGACAAAAATGTGCATTCCTTTGATCATTAAATCTGAGGATGAAACATGTAAGCATAGTTAAGTAGCTGAAAAATGGCCCTGTCTGAGGCTGTTTAGGCTGCTATAACAAAATACCATAGACTGGGTGTCTTAAATGACAAATGTTTATTCCCTAAGGTTCTGGAGGTGGTGAAGTCCAAGATCAAAGCACCTGCAGAGTTGATGTCTGGTGAGAGTTTACTTCCTGCTTCATAGGTAGGCATTTTCTCACTGTGTCCTCATATGACACAAATGATAGAAGGGAAAAAGAGCTCTGAGGGGACTCTTTTATAAGGGAACTAATTCCATTTCTGAAGGCTCCACTTTTACATCCCTACCAACAGTGCACGAGGGTTCCCTTTCCTCACATCTTTACCAACACTTGTTATCTCTCATCTTTTTGATGACAGTCATTCTAACAGGCATGAGATGATATGTCATTGTGATATGTCATTGTTATATGTCATCACCCTACAAAGACCACCCCCAATACCATTAGATTTGGGTTTGGATTTCAACATATGGATTCTGTGGAAATACAAACATTTAAGTCTATAACAGAACTAATGTTCTGAAAGGTCAGACTATGTAAGACAAAGACATAGTGTAGAGAAGATGACTCACAAAGTATCTAGAATGAAATATGAGGCAGATAACATTCATTACTTGAAGTAATGCAATAAAATATCATCCTTGCAAAGCAAATGTCTTTGAGTCCAAGTGGAAGAGAAAGCTTTACTGGAGGCAGCTTATTAGGAACAATTCTCCACTACTCTATTGACATTCTAAGGTACATGATCTAAGCATATGGAAGAAATTGATGTAAGCATTAGGCTAAATCAAAGGAGACGTTAGAAGTAAACACAGAATTTGGCGTTGCCAGTGGGTTTAATAATTGTTAGTCAACACATTTGGTAGATATTGTGCTCTTGTGTGTCATGCCGGGAGTTAAGTGACTTGTAAGAAATCACACTCCTCAGAGTTTCATGAGAAGACAGATATCTCATAACAAAGATATTCTGTGTTCAATTCCTATGTTCCATAAGCAAGAGGGAATCATGTATAGAATGATTCTCCTAAAATGCTGCATGAACTTGGGTGGAGATCACAGCAAAATATTTATGTTTATAGTGTATGTTTAAAATACAATAGACTTCTGAAAAATTCTGTACCTGCATATCGTGAATGAATTTGTGTCCTAAATTAGCTTAGTTGTAACTGAATAGATTTAAGAGCTCTTCCAAATGTTAGAGAATGTTGCATTATTATTCTAAATGGACACAGAATATTTGCAACTGGCTACTAGTCAAAGTTAAAAGTGTCTATTAGTTGAAATTTAAAATATCAAAATAATATTTTTATTGAATTTTTCATTATTGTTCATTTTGGAAAATGCAATACACATATAAGCAAATAATTCTAATGCTTGATAATTATTACAAAATTTTACAATTCAAAATCCAACTAGATAAAAAAAGTCAAAGAAACCACATAAGATTTTTTAAAAATTTAATGTGTATGAGAGGTTAAAATAAAATATTTTCAGATAAGAAAAGGTGAGGGAATTTCATACTAGTTTACCTATGTATACCATACGATATGATTAAGCATGAAAACTTGGACCCACAGGAAGAAATAGAGTATGATGAAAAGAAAATAGGAGAGACCTAAAATCTGCCATCTTAGATTCTTTAAAATAAAGCTCTTTATAGAAAAAACAATATATTTTACTTGGAGGTATACTTCAAATAAAGTGTATGACAATACCAGCACACAGGAGAGAGGGAATAGAAATTTGAACATCATCAACCCACTTTATCCAACTGTCATTAATAGAATATTGCACTAACAACTACAGGATACACATTCTGAATTTCAAGAAAAGATGGAATTTCATTATGATACAGCCTATGCTGCATCATAAAATAAATTTCAACATTCTAAAATATTACAGAGCATATCTCTGACTCAGCATACATAAACAAGGGATTGATCAGGAAATGTCTAGGAAAATGCCAAATATTTGGAAATTAAACAAAACACTTCAAAATCATTCATGCTTTGAAGAAGAAATCAGAAGAGAGACTAGCAAATATTTTCACTTGAAAAACAATAGGGAAATCAGTTTTTGGAAACCAGTGAAAGCAAGATTTGAAACAATTGTGAAGCTTAAATGTTTATACTAGAGTAGAAGAATATTATTATATATTCTTTATATTATATATATCATTATATAATGATATCATATTATATAATTATATTATATTATATATTATGTATATATAATTACATTGTATATATATAGTATGCTATTGTATATATATTATATATATTATATATATATCATTACATTGTATATATATACTTGCTATTGTATATATACATATGATATAATATATATGCATTATGAAATGATTATGACAATCAAGTAAATCAATACAATCATCAGTTCAGATATCTTTATCATATATTACATATATATATCATTACATTATATATACTATGCTATTGTATATATACATATGATATATATGCATTATGAAATTATTACGACAATCAAGTAAATCAATACATTCTTCATTTCAGATATCTTTATCATATCACCTTTTTGCATTTGGTAAGAACACATAAGATCAAATTCTGAGTACATAATGGAGTGTTATTAATGATAGGCACCATGCTATACACTTTAATAGCCATCCTCCCTAAGCTGGGTAATTAACTAAAACAATGTAAGTAGAATAAAGGAAATCATAATTGCAGAAATAAATGAAATAGAGAACAAATAATATAGAAAACTAACAAAGCCAAAGTTGAATCTTTGAAAATATTCATAAAAGTGATAAACTCTTACAAATAGTGAATAAGAAAACAGAGGAAAAAAAGTACAATTTACTGATATTGGAAGTAGAAGGAGACATTATTGTCAATCCTACCAACAAAATCCTAGTTAAGCTAATTAATACAACTTAGAATAAATGGAAAATTACTTAAAAACACAAATACCAATTTTTAAAAAATATTTTATCTATTTATTCATAAAAGATGCACAGAGAGAGACAGAGACACAGGTAGAGGGAGAAGCAGGCTCCCTGTGGAGAGCCAGATGCGGGACTCGATACCAGGACCCCTGGATCACCCCTGAGCCGAAGGCTGTCGCTCACCACTGAGCCACCCAGGTGCCCATGATATACCAAATTTAAACAGAAATAAAGACAGACTCAGCATAGCATTATTCCAATTTAAACACTAAACTATAACACAAAATTTACTCCATAAGTAAATTCAGGCACAAATAGTGAATTCTATTAAGTATTCACAGGTGAATAATATTGTTCTTATCCAACTTCTCTCAGAAACTGACAGAGGAGAGAACTCTCCAAATTTGTCTTATGAGTCTTTTCAAAAGTTGAACACAAATCTCACAAGTACTTTATAAGAGAAGACAATTAATGACTAATATTCCTCATGAACACAGAAACAAAAATTCTAACAAAATCCTATCAAATTGTCTTCAGCAATATGTAAAAATTATTATGACCATATGATCCAGTCGATCTTACTCAAGAATTGTAATATCAGATTAACATTTCTTAGTCTGTTAATGTAAATTGGTCTACTGGCAGAATGAGAGAAAAAATATATACGACATATTCAATAAATGTCTAAAAACCATTTTACCAAAATCAACATCCACTCATGATTTAAAAAAAGAACTACTCAACCTTGTATTAGAATTCTAATCCATTTAATAAAGCAAGAAAAATAAAATTTTAAAATATTAGAAAAAACAAAATATAACTGTAATTACTGAAAGATGACATTACTATCCACCGACAAAATTCTTATAAAACATGCAAAATTTTTAAAAAGTGAATTTAGCAATCTTATGTCCAGGACATAAGATTAGATTAAAAATCAATTATATTTTATAAGCTAACAAAAGTTTGAAAATGAAATTTAAAAATTACTCCTTCACACTCATCAAAAAAAAAACTATAATATTTTAATAGTCCACAAGTAGGTCTATAGATTTTCACCAATCTTAATAAAAAATTCTCCCAGGATTTTTTTTGGATTAAAATTGACAAGCTTATTCAATTTTTATAAAGTGTAAAGTAATTGAATGAACATAGAAATTTTGAAAATGAAAGTTATGATCTTGAGGTGGACAAATCTTCATCTTTTTGGACACAAAAAGCACTAATAATTTAAAAAATGATAAATTTCAACACAATTGTAAACCTGCTTCTCAGAAATATCAAGTGAATAAATAGGTGAGCCATACTTGAAGAAAATACTATCAGGCTTCTGGGTGGCTCAGTCAGTTAAGCGTCTGCCTTCGATTTAGGTCATGATCCAGACTCCTGGGAGGGGAGCCCCATGTTGGGATCTCTGCTCAGTGGGGAGCCTGCTTTTCCCTCTCCCTCTACCTGCTGCTCCCCCTGTTTGTGTCACCTCTCTCTCTCTGTCAAATGAATGAATAAAATCCTGAAAAAATAAAATATTATCAATAATATATCTAATATATCATTCTGGACATGTGTCCAGAATGTATAAACAATTACAAAATTGAACAATTAAAAAAAAAGACAGTCCACTGAAATAATGGACAAAAGAGTTGAACAGGCAATGCTATAAAATATGTTCAAAATCATTCATTAGTTTAATGAAAAGTTAATTCATAATATATACTGCTCCATACCCTTGGAATGTCTAAATTTACAAAAATCAACATCACCACATATTGGTGAGGATATGGAGTAGTTAGAATTGAAATAGAACTTAAACTTTCCTTTCAGCAGGAAAATGGATTGATTGGTATATTTACACAATGGAATACTACTCAGCAATAAAAAGAATGAACTAATGACATATAAAATAACATGAAAGAGTCTCTAAAGCAGTTTGTACTGAAAAAAAGACATATAATATGATTCCATTTATAGGAGCTTCAGAACCAGGGAAACTAATCTGTGGTGTTTAAAATCAGAATAGTGGTCGCCTACAGGGGTAATTGTTGACAGAAAATGGATATAGTGGAACTTTTCGTAATAATGGCAATGTTTGATATTTTCGCTGGAATGCTGGTTACACAGGTATACTGATTTCTCAAAATCCATTATATGTGCATTAGGATGTATGTATTTAACATTATATAATTATTACCTTAATAAAACAATAAAAGCCCTGGCAATACAGTCTTGAACTCTAAAGACCTCAAAAGCATGAACATATAACAGTGAAATTAAGACCTACAAACTTTACAGTAATATCTGACAGATTTTAAAATCATTATGTAACCCATTTATTTTTCTTGGAATATTTCTGATTCTCATCAAGATTCAAACTTTATAACCGAAAGAATCAGAAAATGACTAAGGACAACTTAAATTATCAGAAATGAAGAGAAGATCTATGGGTAAATATTGTTGGTCTTTCTTGGATAGATTATAAGAAAGGAAACAAGGACCTCATTTTTCACAAAAGATTTGAGAAAAAATTTAAACTACAGAGGAAACATTTACATGAGCTCAGAAAAAGAATTTTCTGACACTATATTTGGTGTTACCCAAACAAATTCCCAAAATAACTTGGTGATTATCTTTTTCTGGAGGCTCTACAAAGAAAGAATTATTTCACATAGTCCAGGTATCAGTCTACATACACATTCTGCAATTTCTTGATGTACCTTTCAATTCTGTGAATGTGGCTACCTAGGGATAAATAAATGTAGAAACAGAAAGCATTAAAGCATTTGTGACTCCACAGCTTCTAAGCATAATTCATGCAGTAGAAATAAGACAACTGAATTTTATGCCCAAGAAAATGTAGGTTATGTGTCCCTTAAGTCCAAAGTGACATAGTATAAATAAATTGCTCCATTTTTAGAAATATATCAACTAAAACACTGCTAAGGGTTAGTACGGAAAGGCATATTCTTCCTAAATGTCAAAATACATAAATATTCATAGCACAGATATTGTAGTCTACATTTTAACGCACTGCCTACTTTATACCATTTGAGTGAGAAACTTGAAAGAACAGTTGTTCATATAATCATGACATCACATAGTAATGGGGGAATAAAAGTCCCTAAGATAAAAATGGACACCATCATAGATACTTCTAGAGAAGGTCTATTTTTTTTCCTAAATGGCTTACTGTGCTCCAAGTTCATGACACTTGTTTGTTTGACATCTAAAAAGGTTACATTATTTCATAAAACAAAAAAAAAAATGATATCCACAAAAGGTCCACAAACCTATGCTTTACCATTTTGTAGAAAGAGAAAAATCCAACACAAAACCAAAAGAACTAAAGGACTATAGAACATCACATCTACTGCACCTTGGAAAAATAATATTGTACTGAAAAAGGATTTTTTTTTGCTTAAATAAACAAATAAAGAGTATTCTATTACAAAAGAATGAATAATCTTCGGTTAAAATAACTTTTCTGAAAACTGAAAGACAGGCCATGATGGTAAATACAATTGTTGCCATTAACTTCAATTATTTCTAGTCCATCTACATGTTCGTAATTCTGCCAAAAGCAATATGAGTGAGGTGCATGCATGTGTGCACACACACTTCACAAGTGCCTTCTCTGAGCATGCAACCTTTAAGTCAGTACTAAAAAACGCATACCTTAATTGAAATAATAAAACAGTACATATATTAGTTAAATTACCAATATCTTATCTAAGAGTAACATAAACTCATCATTGTGAAGATGAGGGATAAATGCAAAACTAAGGAGAAAATTTAAGGAAGAACACCAAGACAAATTCTCTATGGAGATATTTTAGACTGATTGAAAAAAAGTCTCCAAGTTTCATGTTAAAACCTATTGAATTTCCAAAAAATATTTAATAATTATTAGCATATTAACTACATTTTCCCTAAATCATATAATTCTGTTATTTTCTTTAATCTCTTAAAACTTAAACTTTGGAAAGATGTTCCCCATGTTCTTGGAGTCTCATATATTCCAAGCTAACAACTATAAGGGGTGAGTCTCAAAATTAGACACCATTGAATCTTTAGCTAGTAGTTTACCAATAAAACAGATATTAAAGGTTTCTGCTAGAATTGTAAAATCAAGAAAGAATTGACACTATGCACAGATACATACTAAGAGATTACTTATTCCAGTCTTCACCTGGCCTAAGTATTCTCTTTTAATATAGGTCTCAACGTGTTCAAGAGTTTCTTCTTGCATATTTCCAGTGGGTAAACGTTACTGCAGGTTTTCCTAGTTAATCTGTTTTCATTGAGAAATTTGTTCTTAGGAAATATGTGCTCTATTACCAAACTAAGTATTTGCCAAAGAGATAGCACTACAGTTGAGTATCAGTTTGTTTCATATTTTTATTGAGACTAAAAATATTATTTGGGAAAGAGGCATTGAGTGTGTAATTAGCACTTTATCAAATATATGTTCTTCATTTTGTTTGGCTTTTCACTTTTATTGAAAATTTTTTTCATTTATAAGCTCTTAACTTGATGTAGCAAAATTCATAGCCACTATAAATTAAAAAGCTGCAGTATTTGTGTTAATATTTTTATAGTATATCTCATAAGCATTATTTTAAAAATCAAAATTATTTTTCCCTCTGGATCAATATCATGTGAGGGATCTTAATAAAGTCACTTTTTTTAAAAAGTCTACAAAATATGGTCATCGGTTATGGAACTGTCATGACAGTTCAATGACTTGAACTAGCACTGAATATTTAATTTTATTGAAAACACTTAAATTCAAGATATTATGTAACAATAAAAATGACATTCTCATAAATTACATGGCATAAAAGATGACCTTGAATTCAGTGCACTAGATTTTGTTGAAAAACAATGCTACATTGATGTCTCCTGCTTCCACATATCTTGTAGAGGTATTAACTGCTTCTTTTTCTGAACAATCTGTTCAACTATCTTTGCTGTACAAACATCCTTGGAACGCAGAGATTGTGTATTTCTCTGGAGCAAAGGGCAGACATGATTAGTTCACGTTAAGAAAGATTCAGGTTTCCCCGCACTCATGGATGCCCCTTGTGATGGAAACCATTACACATGCAGACATCAGTGGGAACACATCTGTATCACCCCATGGGACTCAGGGTCAAGTGGACCCTACCCACAATACACTAATGCTCATGATGCTTGTTGTGATGTGAGTAATAAAATCCTTTCTGCCCAGAGGCCTCGGTCAGCATCCATGACACTGTGGCGGGCTAACTTGTTAGCTTGCAAGTAGGATCCAATCTCAGTCCTTTTACAGTTCCTGACAGGTTGCGTTAAGAATATGATGTTGCTAGAAATGGTTTTCCGAAAGAGGAAGGATGGGGGCCTCCTGGGCTGGGACAAGGAATCAAGATGACTCCCCGGGATCTGATAATGCATGTCCTTGCCCAGGTAGTGAGCAACTAGGAGGGAGTATATCCCAATGTTCTAGTGAGTGGGAACAGAAGAATTAGTATGTAGAGGCTGAGCAGTGAAAGATAGCATTAAACAAGCTGTTCATATAGTGCCTTGTTTGCTGTTTACGCTCCTCTGAGGTGAGAGTGAGCAATGAGGGAAGGATATCATTATGTAATGAAGAAGCAAGCACCATGGCCCCATCTACAAGACCATGGCTCCATGGCAAGTAAACTAAGGTATCCCAAAGCTAAAATAAATATTGTCTGGAAAAAGGAACTTGCAATTCAATGTGGGGCTTTGGGGGAACAGAAAATGTTAGAAAAACATTTTGGTTGAGCCATGAACAATGTGGCATAAAAATGAAAGCAAATGCAAAGACTTGCTTAGTCAGTCATTCTCTCCCTCGTATTCTGTTTCCTTCCTCCCTAACCTAACTACAGCTGAAAAGTACACTGGCAGATTCAAGTATATCTCTTTGGAGCCACAAACTATGGAAATAAATCATGGCTCACCAAGCCACCTGGGTCACTATAGTAGGTTGAATAGTGGTCCTAAAAAGATATGCCCAATCACTAACCCCTGGTATCTATGAATGAATGTTATTTTATTTGGAAATAGTTCCTTTGCAGATGTGACAAGAATTTGGGTATGAGATCATCCTGGATTTTGTGTGGCTAAATCCAATAGTTTGTGTCTTTATGTGAGAAAGGAGAGAAGGATTTGAGACACACCAACCCAGAAGACACCCAAAGAGGAAGACCATGAGAAGTACTCAGGAAGAGACTGAAATGATACATTTACAAGTCAAAGGACACCAAGGATTATCTGCAGCCACCAGAAGCTAGGATTGAGGCATGGGATAAACTTTTCCTCACAGCCTTTATAAGGAACCGATCTTACTGACATCTTGACTTTGGACTCTGGCTTCTAGATCTGTGAGGAAGTAAGTTTTACTTACTCTTTACTTTATTACTCTAATCAATTACTGCATCAGGTTGCAGTAATTTATTAGAGCAGCTCTAGAAAACTACTCACTATTCGCTTCCCATAATAAGGGCCTGCTCTGATGAGAATGACTGAAACTAAACTGCTGGCCGAACTTGCACTAACCAGATTGCACTAACCACGGCTGGCTACTTAGATCTATCATCATTCCAGATGTTGCAATACATCCATCATCATTGACGGGAACGGTATGCCTACAATTTTCCAGGTTATAGGACCGATGTTACAGTCTAATCCTCTGGTGCCATCCATAACTGTGGCCTTTAACATTAACCTGCAGAATGTTTGACCTTCTGGATCGCTCTCAGTCTGAAAGGGTATGAATTTCATTGCAAAAACCATTCAACAATGGGCTGAGTGTCCTTTACTGGAACTTGCATATACCTAAGATACATAAGCACCTGGTGTTGCTGAGTACTGGAATAGTCTCCTCAAATATCACTCAGAAAGATTTCTGACTTTATGTCCATTATCTCCTGGTATGAATAACACATTTTAGGCATATAAAGGCAGCTGTCCCCAGAAAGGGTTCATCTCCTCTATTCCTAGCAATGATCAGAGGGCAGTGAAAGAAGTAACAGATTGAGTCCATTTCTTACCAAATCCCCCATGAATACTTATATAAAGTACATCATAGGTCTCTATTAGTTGTATGGATGTTGCCTTGTCTCTCTTCTCCCGATTTTTCTGGATGAAAGCTTGGGTGCAAGGAAGGTATGATTAGTATAAAAGTTATAGTATAGCTCCTGAAAACAACAATTTTGTAGAGGCTGTGGAAACAATTACCCCATCACTTTTACAGGGAATACCTTAAGTCCTTGAAGGTATAGGGGAAATAACTTTTTATTTTTTCAGAGCCATCTCTATAGTCCTTCTCATGAAGTAAAATACACTCTGGATTTTTTTCCCCACCCTCATTCCTGCAGCCCTCTGTGGTAGGCAGAATTATAAGTTGGCTTTTACTCTATGCCCTCCCCTACTAGTGTTTTTTTCTTTTCTTTTTTTTTTTTTATTTATTAATGAGAGATACACAGGCAGAGGGAGAAGCAGGCTCCCTGCGTGGGGAGCCTGATGCAGGATTCAATCTGAGGAACCCGGGATCATGCCTTGAGTCAAAGGCAGGCACTCAACCACTCAGCCACCCAGGTGTCCCTTTCCCCTACTAGTGTTATCATTGACTTCCCTTCTCCTTGAGTGGGGTTGGTTCTAAATCAGCTTTTAAACAATAGTATATGGCAAAGTGATGAGATGTCTCTGACTTGATTAGGTTACATGATATGGCAGTGGTAATGGGCTATGTATGATTCCTGTAATTGTATTAACAGATATATTAAGACTCTGAGTAGCACGATCAGAGGAAATCCCTTTGTTGGCTTAAAGAAGCAAGCTGCTAAGTGAGATGGCCCATAGAGAGACCTGCTCCTAGCCAACGCTCATAAATAATAAAAAAGAAGACGACTTTAGTTAGACAGAGTTATACAGCCACAATAAACAAATTCTACCAGCAATAGCAATGGGATTGAAAGTGACTCGTCCCACAGTGAAGCCTCTGATGTGAACACAGACCTAGACAGCACATAAATTACCACATAACAAGCCCTGAAGCAGGGAACCCAGATATGCTGTGCCCACAATGTTCATGTACAGAAACAAGGATATAATAACTGTGTGTTGGTTGAGTTGCTAAGCTTTGGGTTATTTGTTATGCTACCAAAGAATAGTAATAGTCATAGTAATAGTAATAGTCATCCCATCCAATATCATCACATCGCAGGGCAAACACCACTTGATTGTTGGAATAGACAGAGGGCAGGTTGATCTAACTTCCCTTAGACAATACCTCCAGAACAAAGAGTGGGTTCAGTTACCCATACTGAACTGGGACTTCAAAGACTTACCAGCGGCGAGATGCAACATCAACAACAGAGGCGTTGGAGGCCACTGTGACCTCTGCTAATGTAGGCCCCGATTGGAGGACTCCCAACAGTTCTAAACTACAATTACTTTTCAGGGGCAAAATGTTCATCCTTGGGACTGTATTTCTTGTGTGTAAGGGAGGCATTAACTTGCCTCCCTTTCCAAAATAGTGATGTGCCCTTTAATGGCAGCCATAACAGACTTGTAATTGCTTAAGGAGACACCACCTGTAGATCTCGTAGCCCTCAGACACTGAGAAGTTCTCTCCTAAATTACGTAGCTCTTGGTCACAGAATAATTTCTAGGGGAGGGAGTACTCACTTGTTATCATAATCACAGTGCAGGCAATGGTCTCTACGGTGGGAATTATACGATTAGAAAGGGTGTTATGAAATGGGTCCATAACTTTAGCTAAAAAGATCAATAGCTTCAGCCACGGGAGCTATTCAATGCAGACTCAGCTCACTGACCAGGACAGTTGTGGATGACAGATTTACCTTAGGTGTCCCCTCTGTGAAACAAGTTAAGTCTGTACATTTACTGATACATCTTGCTGTTCCTGGCTGAATACTTTAGCCGAGAGGAAAGGTCAATAAAGAAGTGCCAATTAGATGGAGAAAGCCGCCTAGTATCTTAAGTTAGACCCTGATAGTTTATGGAATTTCCTGAGTGTTTCAATCTGGGACCCTTAAAGGCATGGTGGAAACATAATAAAGCAGGTTGGTCCCATCATGCAGCTTGAAGTCCCACTGGTGTAGATTTAATTAAATTGCTGAATGAAACAACTGAATGGATTTGATCCCAGTCTCTGACCATCAGGTTAATTAGAGTGCCTGATAAAGTGTTTTAGTCATTAAAAAAAAAAAAATTCGAATCCCAGAATAGTACAGAAACAAGTGGAGGATATTGTTGGAAGACATTTCTCAAAAGATTTCTTACATTTCAATACATGTAACAAATAGAAGCATGTATGAAGACGCTTGTAGAGCAAACAATCTTCGAATGCAGAGAGTGCATCTTTTTTCAGAGCAAACAGGCATGCTTACTGCTCATTGTAAATTATTTGGATTTTCTAAGCTCAGGGCTTCTCTCCTATGATGTAACTTGAGTGCAAGCACATATTAGGGTATCCCTGGATGGCTGATTAGGACTTGAAGTGCAAGAGGAACCAATGCAAGTATGATGTTCACACTCCTTGCTTTTTTTTTTTTTATTTTTTTATTTGTTTATGATAGTCACAGAGAGAGAGAGAGAGAGAGAGGCAGAGACACAGGCAGAGGGAGAAGCAGGCTCCATGCACCGGGAGCCCGATGTGGGATTCGATCCCGGGTCTCCAGGATCACACCCTGGGCCAAAGGCAGGCGCCAAACCGCTGCACCACCCAGGGATCCCACACTCCTTGCTTTTATGTGAGAAACAGTCCTTTGCTCTCAGAAGTTTTGCAGGCAACTTCTGAGAGCACACTGAAAAAACTGTGGCAGGCTAATCATTTAGCTTATAAATAGGGTAAAATTAGGGGCACCTGGGCACCTGGGTGGCTCAGTCAGCTAAGCCTTTGCCTTCAGCTCACATCATGAGTCCTGGGATGGAGCCTTCCATCAGGCTCCCTGGTCGGTGGGAAGTCTGCTTCTCTCTCTGCCCCTCCCCCTGCTTGTGCTCTCTCCCACACCGTACCCAATACATAAAATCTCTATAAATAAATAGGGTTAAGTTTTAAATCTTTTGTTGTTCTTAACAGATTTTCAAATACCTTATTTGTCACAAAATTTGAGAATGCTTACATTCAGGAAAGAATTTTCATATCCAATTTTTAAAATCAGTTAACTTTACTAAAGAAATAGAAAAATGAACACTGTTTGCATTATATTATATCAAGTAATAAAATATTCTTTTAGCGATGTACTTAACCACGGTTTGAGTTTTTTCCCTCAGTGACAGCTTATTTAATCGTAAATTTTCCAAAAAAAATTCCATTAGTTTTCCATTAATTCCAAAAGTTTTCCATTAATTCCAAAAGTTTTCCATTAATTTCTGCATATTTTTCAATAAAAATATTTCCAAATATTACATGAACAATGGGCAAAAAACAAAAATAGCTTAAAATGTACAAGTTACAGAATAAAATATTTCTTGAGATACCATACTTTGGGAGGTGATGAACAGTTTTGAGGGGCACCTGGGTGGCTCAGTGTCCAACTCTTGATTTCCGCTCAGGTCATGATCTCAGGGTCATGAGATGGAGTCCCATGTGGGGCTCTACACTCAGTGGGGAGTCTGCTGGAGATTCTCTCCCTCTCCCTCTGCCTCTCCTCACACATTCTTTCTCTCTCTAAAATAAATAAATCTTTAAAAAATAGATTAACAATTTTGAGAATAAGTATAGACCTATACCTGCAGTTTTTAGATCACAAAATTCATACCATTTTGCAAATTAATATTTTCTCTATAATATGATCTGTCAGTACATTCACATCTTATCAACTACATAATGTTCTGGTGTATAGATATATTGTAATGTATTTAACTATTCTCTTATGGTGATCTTCAGGTACTTATTTTCTGACTAATATGAACAATACTAAAATGAAAATTCTCATTCCTTGTATTTTCTAGGATAAATTCCTGAAATTGGAATTGCAAGCTTACCATATAATTTAATTAGTTTTGCTCTAATATTCCAAAAATTCACATTAATTTATTTTATGCCTAAATTCCCTTCCTTAATTTACAAAAAATAGAATAGCTATAACCAATGTAAATCTGTGTCATGAAGAAAAACTTTGCCATTAAAATTAACCAAAACTTATAAAGATGCCCCCAAAACTGAACAGGTAAATGAAACTTATCTTTAGAATTAGAAACAATGAATTGATTTTAATGAAAAAAGTATGACACATATACAATAATTATGAATGAGATGATATAAACCTTATTATGATATTAACCCTTCCCAAAATTCATCTATAAATCCAATGAAATCTTAACTAAAAGAAACCATCAACCAAATCAAAGCAAAATTGGCTATTTCTCAAAATCTCATTTTATAAAGTATATCAAGTAGTGTTAAGGAGGAAATATAGAAACAGAATTATTGTTGTCTTCACAATCTTATCATAAATAACAGAGAAAGTATTTATGATTAAGAATCGCAGTTGACATGTTCTGCTCTCCTTTATTTCCTAACTTAAGGGGTAAATGAACCATTTTTTACAGAGGATCTGCAGGGAGTCATACTCCTATAAATACTACATTGGGCCATTAATTAGGTTAAATGAACATCATGAGTTAATCACATCCAAGGTTCTTTTTTTTTTTTTTTTTTTTTTTTTTTTTTTTTTTTTTTTACATCCAAGGTTCTAGTTACTCACCATTGGTATCTTTCAAAGGTCAAAAAGAAAAAAAAAATACTATTAGTTCTTTAAACCATCTTTTTCCCCCTGAAATCTCAATCCTGCACCAATTCCTGTTTTTACACTAAATGCTGACTCAATGTCTATTTATCTCACTATTTATATTTGTGAGTACTAACTTAATGCTTTGACAAGTGGCTAGTTACAGTTACAGTTACCCTTGAACAGCACAGGTTGGAATTATTCAGGCCCACTTATACACAGATTTTTTTTTCAATAAATACAGTACAGTACTGAAAATGTACTTCTCTTCCTCAGAATTTTCTTAATAATACTTTTTCTCTGGCTTAGTTTATTGCAAGGATATTATAGCATATAATACATATAAAATGCAAAACATGTACTAACCAACTATTTATGTTATCAGTAAGGCTTCTAGTCAACAGTAGGCTATTGGTAAAGGGGAAAGGAGGAAAAAAATGAGTGGGAAATATCAGAAAGGGAGACAGAACATGAAAGACTCCTAACTCTGGGAAACGAACTAGGGGTGGTGGAAGGGGAGGTGGGCGGGGGGCGAGGGTGACTGGGTGATGGGCACTGAGGTGGGCACTTGACGGGATGAGCACTGGGTATTATTCTATATGTTGGCAAATTGAACACCAATAAAAAATAAATTTATAAAAATAAAAATAAAATAAAGTTTTAAAAAATAAAATAAAGTTTTATCTGTGGATTTTTGTGCAGGCACGTTAGCATCTTTAACCCCTATGTTGTTCGAGGGTCTACTGTAATAACCACTTTTAAAATTTTCTGATATGTGTAGTTATACTTTAGACCAGACTTAATCTAAATAATATCTTCTTATTTAAATATTCATTACCTAGTTAATGAGACCAATTTGTAAATTTGACATACTGTCAAGTAAGATAGTGTTTATTTAATGCATCAAGAATATTGAAATAGATGGATTTAGTGGACCAATGAAACTTACTTTCTGCCATAAGAATACTATAAAGAATAATCTAAATCTACTGGCTAAGGATTAATTTGGTGACTTCTAAAAGTTATCAGATGAACATTAGTTTTTCAAATACTATGATTTTTTATACGTATTTTTAAAGACTTAATGGGAAAATTTATTGACCTATATGGTTATATCTCTTCTAGTTGATAAACAGAAGCTGAAAAGAAAATGCCTTGTTGGAATTCAACTTATATAGATTTTCATTTCACATCCAGCATTTGTAGAACTTGGTATCTTATTGCCTCTGTCACCTCTCATTAACTACGTCAGTCTATCCAACACTGCACATCACATATTACAGGGATGTAATGCAGCACGGGGAAAGGAAAAGAGGATCCTATTTGTATTGGCATCATATATCCACTTTGAATTGAGATACTGTCTGATTAAGATCCAAGAAAAACATGAAGAGAAAAATGGAACAGGATTCCATCAATATTGCCTTTGAAATGATTCAGAAATGTGGTAAAACTTGATATGAGTGGATTTCTGTCACATTAAATAACAGATGTTCTGAGACCTCCTCCACCACAGCAACCTTCATTCTAATATCCAAATGCATTGTTATATTAGACGTATTTAATGACCTGTTGCCCAAACTTTCCTTTAGTAATTAAATTATTAAATTATATCATCTAGGTAAACACAAGTAGGAGAAGTGAAATTAAATTAAAGGAATTTTTTTTCCTCCATTATCTTGAACATTGAGATCAAGCCATTTTTTTTTTCAAATGAGGATATAGTCAAGGTATGAGGTTATTTTAAGGAGAAAATGAAGATCAGTGATAGTTTGAGTACATAAATAGCCTGAAATTCTCTAACTATGGAAAGTAATTAAAATGCTGTTGGCACATTTGTGTCACATATAATTGTTTTGTTTGGTCTAAAGTTACTTGAAATTAGCTTGTCTAGGCAGTCTGCCCCCAAATCATAATTTGTCTTAAATTTGTTTGATACAACCTATGTTTTAGATGATTCTGTTTTTGTTTTGTTTTGCTTTCACTTTTCTATTAAGGAAGGGTCAGAGCTTCTTTCCAAAGAAATTAATAAAAGGAAACTACATCTCAGTAATATTGAGATGTTTTTGGAACAAAACTGTATTAATTCATTAGCACTCAATTTTTGAATATATACCTCCCCATCTCATTTTTGTGAAAAAAGTAGATTAAGATTTATCTTCAATTAAATTGATGATTGAAATAAGACTTCTTGATCTTTTAATGAGCACTGGCATAAAATATCAGCAAAATCCTCATTTGGGTCTATTTTGTGGAATGGTTGGAAATGGTGTTCAAAATATATTAATATCTTACATAAGCTCTAAAATGTGTTAATTGTCCTTCCAGAATTTCATTTGCTGTAGGAACTATGCCCTTTTTGTTTAAATAACCACCTGACAATAGCAGAATGTGCATGAAGAATGGAGTCTGCAGAAATGCTTTATATCATAATTAAAATACTCAACCTTTCGGACTACCTTTAGAAAACAGAAGTAGAGCAGAATATATCTAGGATATTTGAAACATAAGAAATAAGATTTCTTCACTAATTGCTATTTCTTAACTATCAAGGCAAATTTGCCACGTTTTTATGGGACAAAAGGCAATTTTTTAGTTTTAAACATAGTTAAGAGGTAATCATCTATGTATTCTTGGCATTTTTATACTAGTTGAATACTAAAATTTCTCATTTCTTTTGCATTTGTCTGTAAGAGGTATTGCTTTTATTTGTACAAAAACTGAAAAATCTCTGGATGTTTATTAAAGAAGCAGGAAAATAGTGATTATAAAAAACTGATACTGAGAAATGAGTTGTTCCTTATTTTCTTACATGTCAGTATGTTTTCCAAAGTTCAGTACTTAAATTACATAAGTTTTCAGGTCTTTGAATACAAATATTCGGTTAGACATTTAAGTCATTTTTTAGTAACCATCAATTGTAAATTTTTCAGATTTACATTTAGAGTTTTATTCTAATACTGACGTGACTTGGGATCAAAACAAAGTTAACTTTAAGGGAATTTTAGATGATAAGAAAACTGCCCTCTGTAAATGTATATGATGTATAATTCTGACCCAGTTTGCCATTTGTTTATGCATATTAACTTTTTATATGTACATATATAAAAAGACTACAAAATCAATTCTGGAAATGGATATAAAATTTCTAAATTACTGATTAAAATATATCCTGAGTTTGAGAGATGTTGATAGAAATACCTAATAATTTGTGCATAATTAAAAATAGGTTCTACCTGTATGTGTTTCTAGGGTAAAAAAAATTTTCATTTAAATCTCAAAAATATTCATGTGAATATTGAAAGAAAAAAACAATATATTTGCTTCAAAAAGTGGGGCTATAGGGGATATTATCTAAAAACAAAACAAAACAAAAAACATGGAATATCCGTGTAATTAAAGAAAGTAAACTGAGAACAAGGAACCTCCATACTGTTTTTCAGAGTGGATGAACCAGTTTGCATTCCCACCGACAGTGTAAGAGGGTACCTTGTTAATTTTAGCCATTCTGACAGGTGTGAGGTGGTATTTCACTGTGGTTTTGACATAATGAGCACTGGGTATTATATGTGACTGATGGATCACTACATTCTACCCTGAAATTAAAATAAATAAATAAATAAATAAATAAATAAATAAATAAATAAAATCACTGAAGTGATGTGTACCTGCTACTGGAAGGGGCTATGTGTTGGTTTTTCTTTCCTAATCACGATTTTTGAAATAAAAAAAAAATGTGTTTAAAAAAAGTAAACTGAGCATATGAGAGAAAATGTCATAGCAAAAGAACAAAGGATTCCTGAGGACTGACTATAAAAGAGACGGATTAATATCATGGCAACGTTTGGAGAGTAGACTTATTTTTACAAGTATCTTCTACAGTGTGCAGATGAACTATATACATAAAAGCACCACGTTAAATATTTTTAAAAAATATTTATTTGAGAAAGAGAGCGAGTGAGCGAGCAGGGTGTAGGGGCAGAAGGGGGAAGCAGAGAGGATCTTGAGCAGACTCTCCCTGCCATGCAGGGCTCTATCTCACAACCCTGAGATCATGACCTGGGCTGAAACCAAGAGTCAAGTGCTTAACTGACTGAACCACCCAGGCATCCTTCAAGTAAATGTTTATATACAATATATTTTCTTTTTTCCAGCTTCATTGAGGTATTATTGACATATACCTTTGTGTGAATTTAAGGTACAACAGGATGATTTGACAGACATATATGTTGTGAAATGATAACCACAATAGAGTCACTTAGCACCTCCAATACCTCACATAATTACCTTTTGTGTGTGTATGTGGTGAGAACATTTAGATCTATTCTCTTGGCAACTTTCAAGTATATAACATAGTATTGTTAACTATCGTCTCTAAGCTTCAGAACTTATTCATGCAAACTGAAAGTCTGCATCCTTTGGTCACCACCAGTTCTAATTTCTGTTCTGTCCAATGGTCAGCCATTATTCTATATGCTCTGTTTCTGTGAATTTAGCTTTTTGAGATTCTCCATACAAGTGAGATTATATGGTATTTATCTTTCTCTAGCTGACTTCATTTCATTTAGTATAATGCCCTCAAACTCCTTGATTTCATTTCCTTTACATATATACCCAGAAGTGGGATTGCTGGCTCATATGATAATTCTATTTTTAGTTCTTTGAGGAACCTCCATATTTCCCCATGGTAGCTGGACCAGTTTACAACCCCACAACAGTGCATAAGGATTCTGTTTTCTCTACGTCACTTGCGATCTCGTCTTTTTGATGATAGCCATTTTAAGACATGCAAAGTGGTCTCTTGTGGTTTTGAGTTGCATTTTTCTAATGATTAGTGGTGTTGAATGACTTTTCACATACCTGTTAGCAATTGGTATGTCTTCTTTAGAAAAATGTCTGTTTGGGTCATCAGACCATTTTCTAGTCTGATTATTTGTCTTTTTGGTATTGAGTTGTATGGGTTTCTTACATTTTGGATATTAGCCCTTTAAAAGATAATTTGCAAATATCTGTAGATTGCCTTTTCATTTGTTGATTGTTTCTTTTGTTTTTTTTTGTTTGATTTATTCTCACATTTATTTTTTCTTTTGGTACTAGTGTTTTTGGTATCATATCCCCCAAATCAGTGCCAAGATCAATGCTATATATCCTTCTAGGAATTTTGCTGTTTTGAGCCTTATGCTTTTAAGTCTTTATTTCAAGTTAATTTTTGTGAGTGATATAAGATAGTGGTCCAATTTTATTCTTTTGTGTATGATTATCCAATTTTCCCCACCCATTTATTGAAGAGACTATCTTTTCCTCACTGAATACCCTTGGTTTCCTTGCCAAATATTAGTTGACTATATATGTAAGAGTTTATTTCTGGGCTCTAAATTCTGTTCCATTGCTCTATGTGTCTATTTTTATTTCAGTACCATACTGTCTTGATTAATATAGCTTTATCATATAATTTGAAATAAGGAAGTGTGATGCCTTCAGCTTTGTTCTTGTTTTTCAGAATGGCTTTGTGTATTCAGTTCCATATAAGTTTTGAGATTCCATATATACCTTAGGATATTTTTTTTCTATTTCTGTGAGGAAATGTCATTGAAATTTTCATAGGGATTACATTGAATCTGCAGATGGCTTTGAGTAGTATAAACACTGAAAAATACTAATTCTTTTAATCCATGAACACAAATAACTTGCCATTTATTTGTGTCTTATTCACTTTCTTTCATCAAAGTCTTATTATTTTCAGTATACAGATATTTCACCACTTTGGTTAAATGTATTCTGAAACATTTTGTTGCTTTCAATCCTAGTGTAATTTGGATTGTTTTCTTTTTCAAATATTTCAATTTTAGCATATATAAACACAACTGATTTATGTTGATTTTTGTATCCTACAAACTCAGTGAATTAATTTATTAGCTTTAACAGCTTTTGGTGGAGTCTTTAAAGATTTTCTATATATAGATCATATCATCTGCAAAAAAGAAAATGTTACTTCTTCCTTTCTGATTTTAGATGTTATGTTGAGCTATATATTCCTTCCCTATCAAATTTGTTGAGAGTTTTTATCATGAAGGGACGTTAAATTTTGTTAAAAGCTCTTCTACATCTATTGAGATAATCACATGAATTAAATCTTCCACTCTTATAATGTGTCACATTAATCAATTTACATATGTTGATCCATCCTTGCATCCTAGGAATAAACCCCAGTTGATCATGATATTTGTTTCTTTTACAGTTCTGTTGCATTTCATTTGTCAAAATTTTGTTGAGAACTTTTGCTTCTGTATTTATCAGAGATACTGGCCTTCAGTTTTCTGTTCTGTTCCTAAGTGGCTTTCATATCTATTTCAGTAAATCATAGATATCATTTGAGAGGTCTTCTACAAAGTCTGTTTGTTGCCTTCCTAACTCTTCAACTCTTATAGTTTCTTTCCTTCTTCTGTGCTACTACTTTATACATCTACCTCTATTATCATTATTTTAAATGGTCTTCTTTTTTAAAAAAAAATTATTTATTCATGATAGACGCAGAGAGAGAGGCAGAGACACAGGCAGAGGGAGAAGAAGGCTCCACACAGGGAGCCCAACCCGGGACTCCATCCCGGGTCTCCAGGATCCCACCCTGGGCTGAACGTGGCGCTAAACCGCTAAGCCACCTGGGCTGCCCTTTAAATGATCTTCCACATATCAACATATAGCATTCTTTATAAATGATCTTCCGCATATCAACATGTAGCATTCTTTATAAAGCTTTGTACCTTTTTTTTTAAAAAAAATCTCCTCTATATAGGACAGAGTCTAGTGAACTGTATTATAATATTTAATAAATGAATAAAGTAGTAAGTCAGAACACAGTATTTAAAAAGGTGAGCAGTGAATATTACAGGAAAAATGAAAAATAGCATCTTTCAATTTTAGAGATGACACTATAGGCAAGAGTTTGTCACTTATGTTGGTATAACTGAGAACATTTACATCAAACTCACTCTCTCTGTCCATCTCTTTCATTCCACACGAAAATACTGTTCTGAATGTCCTCAAATTGATGATTCACTTTTAGTTTGAGGCTATTAAAGTTGAGAATGCTGTATCACCTTAACTTTAAATGGCACCCCATTTTCTGCAGTCCATGCCCAATGGCCCTCCAGCTACATTATTATCTGGCATGCTACTCTATTTCTTTTTGTCTCAGTTTATAATAATGTTTCCATTGCTTTCTTTCTTCCACCACTGTTCCTTCCAGTTAAGAATCTGACATTCATAAATTCCTTGGCTAACTCCTCAAAAAGTTAAAAATAGAACTACCTTAAGATCCAGTAATCACACTACTGGGATTTATCCCTGAAATACAAAAACACTAAATTCAAAGGGATATATGCACCCCTATGTTTATTGTGACATTATTTACAATAGTCAAATTATGGAAGCAGCCCAAGTATCTATCAATAGATGAATGGATAAAAAAAGATGTATATATACACACACATATATATCTTATGTATATATATGTATATATCCTGTGTGTGTGTGTGTGTATATATATATATATATACACACACACACACAATAGAATATTATTCAGTCGAAAAAATGAAATCTTGCCATTTGCAACAACGTGGATGGAGCTAGAAAGTACAAGATTAAGCAAAGTCAGTCAGAGAAAGATAAAATACGATTGCACTCATTTGTGGAATAAAAGAAACAAATGAACAAAGGAAAAAAAGTGATAATAAACAGATTCTTAAGTAAAGAGAACTGATGGCTACCCAAAAGGAGGTAGGTGGGAGGATGAGTGAAAGAGGTGATGGGATTTGAAGAGTGCACTTGTTGTGATAAGCACTTGGTGGTGTAAGGAATTGCTGAATCACTATATTGTTCACCTGAAACTAATATAACACTATAGGTTAATATACTGGAATTTAAAAAAAAAATCCATAAAAGAAAAACCTGGCCATGTACAGCTATCTCTGGTGTCCAGTGAGTTTATGCAAGGCTGCTCATACTATTAGACTAGTCCTAGCCACAGTGTATATTGGACTTATGACAATAAGACAAATACTACACTTGACCTTCAAAGCAGAGAAATGTTCTCAAATACTATTTTGGATCATGAACCACGTAAAACATCTTGTATAAAAAGCCTGTGCTTAGGAAGGAGGAGTGTGTCGGGCCTTAATTTCAGGACCTTGGAAACCATCTACTTGGACTGTCATTTGAAGTTTTAAAATAAAGTGAATGTATTAGGTGACTTATTGAATGGTTCAAGGGTTGAAGTAATTTCAATCTATGCTTGATCCAAAGTTTGAGTGTAAAACTGAACCGAATTTTTTCTCTCTACATTTTTTTGAGGGACGAGAAAATCTTATGCAGGCTCCACACTCAGTGCAGAACTCAATGTGGGGCTCAAACTCAAAGCCCAGAGATCATGACTTGAGATGAAATCAAGAGTCAGATGTCTAACTGACCGAGCTATCCAGACACCATCCTACATTTCCTGGCCAAAAGATTTAAAAACATGGATATAGGACAGTGAATTTATAGCATGATATTATAGTTCTAATGTTATTGCTTGTCTCTCCACATAGCACTATAAATTACTTCAGAAAATGTAATAAATCTTCATTCGGTCATATGTAGTAAAAGAGAGAAAGAATGCAATACTACAATAGTGATGAAGTATTTTCAAATATTATAATCCTCTATTTTTATACTATCATTTACAAGCAAGTAGATTCTGTTTATATCAAAAATCTTTATATTTCAAGTAATAGAAAATTCAAAATTTTAAAACAAAGGGAATTTTGAAGTCACTTCACTGTGCAATGTGTGCGTTATTATAGTTTAAGATAGGCTGATATCTTGGGTTCCAGTTGTATAACCAGGATACACATCACTCTCAGCTCCTTTTCCTAAAATTGCACCCATTGTGTGATGGACTCTGCCTTTGTATTTGCAAATTGTATGTTAGCATCTTCTACAAAATGCTCCCATCATCATAGGCAACAAGAGAAATTTTGATTTCCTAACGGCCAAATAAAAGACATTTAATTGAGATCCATAAGCTCTGCTTGCCCTAATATCTTCATATGTGCTAATCTGGAAAAATTATCTTGTCCAAAAAGGTAGGTCATGTTAACTGGATTTATCCAACCTTAGTGCACCCACTAGAAACAGAGTTGGAATAACCCATCCCTCATAAACATTACAGGTGGGAAATTCCAGGTACTCTTGAGAAAGATAAATAAATAGAAGAGGCTAACCAGCGAACGTCCAATATATTATTGCAAATGGATACTTTTTATAGAAAAATTGTTGCTTATAATAACTTTTCTGAGTTTTTTGGAAGAGAGCCCAAATTTTCTTTCTTACCTCAAAATTGGGTTATAGAAAATTTTCCCACTGTTACCTTAAATTTTCTTACATGGTTAGAGATCTGGCTTTTCATTATTTAGTGAGGTTAGCAGTACAACTCATCCATAGTTCATAGTTTGATTACATTTTATTTAGAGGTGATTTTAACCGCAGAAAACCGACTATAGTGGTTTTAAAAGTATGCTTAATGTTTTAGTCCCCACATAATGTGTAGCAGAAGGTAGGTGGGTAAGAACTTGGTCAGGTTTTCAGTGGACTAAGAGCCAGGACATCTGCGATGCCCTGTGCCCTTGATTGCCAGTGAGTGTAATAATTTTATAGCTCCAGTCATCTTTCCAGCATCCAGAGCAGAAAGAGGAGATAGGTAGAATGGGATGTGGCACTAGAATTTAATACATCAGGTTGGCCACTCTAGCTTTAAGGGGGCCAGAGAAGATGAAGACTTCTGTTTCTCTACTAGGGTAAAATCTGGCAAGAGAGAAAGAATAGGGAATGGGTGCTAAGTGGAGTCAATTTATAATGTCTTCTCCAGATAATATTCTCTAATTTTTTTATTGTACATATCTATTTGTAACAAAGAAGCCAATCCTAAAGTCAACATTAGAAGCCCAAACTCTATTAAGCCTAGAGCTAATGTAAAGAATCCAGTGAGAGATCCACCTAACAGCTTTTAAGTTTCTTGTTCTTTCTAGACTAAGATTTATTTCACAAGGAAATGAAGGTCCGTGAGAGTGCTCAGTACTTACCACAACTGGTAAGCATATACTGGTATAGTTTTCAGAAATAAATTTATATATTACTCAATTATAAATGTAAATGGCCCCACAGTGTAGGAAAACTTAGTTAACTGTCATACCATGATGCTCATCTTAAAGCTTGCTTAGTGCTTTTTTACAAGCACTGATTTCACGTGAATAACAAAGGCTGAATGCTCTCAAGTGTAATAAGAACATACCATTTAAACATTCCTCCTGCATATAGGAGAGCCTGAACAAGAAGCCCTTTCTCCTTTTTCTTTTGCAGATTTACCTCCCCAGTTAGGGAGAAGCCTGATAAAAGGATAATGCTTAGTAGATGATCACATTTCCCAGAATTTAATGTAAGAGTTTTTTGTGTGCATTTGCTATAAAACTATATATGAAGATATATTCTACTGTGTTATTCAATGTCCTATACACAAAGACAAAAAGTCCCTCAAATTTCAAAATTAGGGGAAGACAACCCTTTCTAAATAACCGATATGATTTCAGATTAGATAACCAGGTATATAACTCCTTCCGTAGGCACTGTGCATGGTATCGAGGATGGAAACAGAAAAATAAAGTCAGGGAGAGGGAGGAAGAGAAAACCTGAGATACTTCCTGACTGGCCAACTTGGATCCATCTTCATCATAACTGATGCAGGTCATTAAAACAGGACCCAAACACTAGCCTTAGAGTGGGAAGATAAATGGCAGTCACTTCCTTGTAAAAATGCCAAATGACAAAATCTGCGCTATATATGTGGTCGCTAACTCACTGGGCCAACACTGAATAATAGGTTCTT